>NW_027641662.1:300000-305000 GCF_949987615.1 Pollachius pollachius
GTGGTCCCGGTCCTCTGGAGCCTCTGGAAGACCTCCAGACAGGGGGCCCACTAACTGCACCACTTAGGCCGAGTAGGGGACCCGTTTCGGCCTCAGACTCTGAGTGGACCCGCTCCTCTGGAGCCTCACCAAGACCCCCAGACAGGGGGCCACCAACTGCACCACTCTGTCCGAGTAGGGGACCCGTTTCGGCCTCAGACTCTGAGTGGTCCCGCTCCTCTGGAGCCTCAGGAAGACCTCCAGACCTGGGGCCCACTAACTGCACCACTTAGGCCGAGTAGGGGACCCGTTTCGGCCTCAGACTCTGAGTGGACCCGCTCCTCTGGAGCCTCACCAAGACCCCCAGACAGGGGGCCACCAACTGCACCACTCTGTCCGAGTAGGGGACCCGTTTCGGCCTCAGACTCTGAGTGGACCCGCTCCTCTGGAGCCTCACCAAGACCCCCAGACAGGGGGCCACCAACTGAACCACTCAGTCCGAGTAGGGGACCCGTTTCGGCCTCAGGCTCTGAGTGGTCCCGCTCCTCTGGAGCCTCAGGAAGACCTCCAGACAGGGGGCCCACTAACTGCACCACTCAGGCCGAGTAGGGGAACCGTTCCGGCCTCAGACTCTGAGTGGACCCGCTCCTCTGGAGCCTCACCAAGACCCCCAGACAGGGGGCCACCAACTGCACCACTTAGGCCGAGTAGGGGACCCGTTTCGGCCTCAGACTCTGAGTGGACCCGCTCCTCTGGAGCCTCAAGAAGACCTCCAGACAGGGGGCCACCAACTGCACCACTCAGGCCGAGTAGGGGACCCGTTTCGGCCTCAGACACTGAGTGGTCCCGCTCCTCTGGAGCCTCAGGAAGACCTCCAGACAGGGGGCCCGCTTACTGCACCACTTAGGCCGAGTAGGGGACCCGTTTCGGCCTCAGACTCTGAGTGGACCCGCTCCTCTGGAGCCTCAGGAAGACCTCCAGACAGGGGGCCCACTAACTGCACCACATGGGCCGAGTAGGGGACCCGTTTCGGACTTAGACGCCAAGTGGTCCCGCACCCCTGGATGGTTCTAGAGACCCCCAGACCAGGGGCCACCAACTGCACCACTTGGGCCGAGTAGGGGACCCGTTTCGGCCTTAGACGCCACGTGGTCCCGCTCCTCTGGAGCCTCAGGAAGACCTCCAGACCGGGGGCCACCAACGGCACCACTCAGTCCGACCAGGGGACACCTTTCGGCCTTAGACGCCACGTGGTCCCGCTCCTCTGGAGCCTCAGGAAGACCTCCAGGGCCAGGGGCCACCTTTCCTATATGCCAAACAACCACTGTCCTGCAAAACAGGCCCACAAAACGGTATCAGGCGAAGCCCATAAATCCACAGTGAGCGGACTGTGAAACTTCTTATTTTCGACACCCCTGGTATATATTACCATCCCTGGTAGTCTAAAACGAACCCATGGGAGTCTAAAATGAACCCATGGGATTCTAAACACAACCCATGGTAGTCTAAAACGAACCCATGGGAGTCTAGCAAAAAAAGAACTTAGAAAAATAACGCTTGGATTTTCATTCCTCCAGGCTCACACCGACTCACTGCACAACTCAGTCCGAGTAGGGGACCCATATCGGACTCAGACTCTGAGTGGACCCGCTGCTCTGGAGCCTCAGGAAGACCTCCAGACAGGGGGCCACTAACTGCCCCACTTAGGCCGAGAAGGGGACCCGTTTCGGCCTCAGACTCTGAGTGGTCCCGCTCCTCTGGAGCCTCAGGAAGACCCCCAGACAGGGGGCCGCCAACTGCACCACTTAGGCCGAGTAGGGGACCCGTTTCGGCCTCAGACTCTGCGTGGTCCCGCTCCTCTGGAGCCGCAGGAAGACCTCCAGACCTGGGGCCACCAACTGCCCCACTTAGGCCGAGAAGGGGACCCGTTTCGGCCTCAGACTCTGAGTGGACCCGCTGCTCTGGAGCCTCAGGAAGACCTCCAGACAGGGGGCCACTAACTGCCCCACTTAGGCCGAGTAGGGGACCCGTTTCGGCCTCAGACTCTGAGTGGTCCCTCTCCTCTGGAGCCTCAGGAAGACCTCCAGACAGGGGGCCACCAACTGCACCACTTAGGCCGAATGGGGGACCCGTTTCGGCCTCAGACTCTGAGTGGTCCCGCTCCTCTGGAGCCTCAGGAAGACCTCCAGACAGGGGGCCCACTAACTGCACCACTTAGGCCGAGTAGGGGACCCGTTTCGGCCTCAGACTCTGAGTGGACCCGCTCCTCTGGAGCCTCAAGAAGACCTCCAGACAGGGGGCCACCAACTGCACCACTCAGGCCGAGTAGGGGACCCGTTTCGGCCTCAGACACTGAGTGGTCCCGCTCCTCTGGAGCCTCAGGAAGACCTCCAGACAGGGGGCCCGCTCACTGCACCACTTAGGCCGAGTAGGGGACCCGTTTCGGCCTCAGACTCTGAGTGGACCCGCTCCTCTGGAGCCTCACCAAGACCCCCAGACAGGGGGCCACCAACTGCACCACTTAGGCCGAGTAGGGGACCCGTTTCGGCCTCAGACTCTGAGTGGACCCGCTCCTCTGGAGCCTCAGGAAGACCTCCAGACAGGGGGCCACTAACTGCCCCACTTTGGCCGAGAAGGGGACCCGTTTCGGCCTCAGACTCTGAGTGGTCCCGCTCCTCTGGAGCCTCAGGAAGACCCCCAGACAGGGGGCCGACAACTGCACCACTTAGGCCGAATGGGGGACCCGTTTCGGACTTAGACGGCAAGTGGTCCCGCTCCTCTGGAGCCTCAGGAAGACCTCCAGACCGTGGACCACCAACTGCACCACTCGGGCCGAGTAGGGGACCCGTTTCGGCCTTAGACGCCACGTGGTCCCGCTCCTCTGGAGCCTCAGGAAGACCTCCAGACCGTGGACCACCAACTGCACCACTTGGGCCGAGTAGGGGACCCGTGTCGGCCTTAGACGCCACATGGTCCCGCTCCTCTGGAGCCTCAGGAAGACCTCCAGACCGTGGACCACCAACTGCACCACTCAGTCCGACCAGGGGACCCGTTTCGGCCTTAGACGCCACGTGGTCCTGCTCCTCTGGAGCCTCAGGAAGACCTCCAGACCGGGGGTCACCAACGGCACCACTCAGTCCGACCAGGGGACCCGAATCGGCCTTAGACGCCACGGGGTCCCGCTCCTCTGGAGCCTCAGGAAGACTTCCAGACCAGGGGCCACCTTTCTTATATGTCAAACGACCACTGTCCTGCAAAACAGGCCCACAAAACGGTACCAGGCGAAGCCCATAAATTCACAGTGAGCGGACTGTGAAATTTCTTATTTTCGAGACCCCTGCTAACCCTATATTACCATCCCTGGTAGTCTAAAACGAACCCATGGGAGTCTAGCAGAAAAATGACTTAGAAAAAAAACGCTTGGTTTTTCAAACGAAGCCAAGGAATCCACAGTGAGCGGACTGTGAAATTTCTTGTTTAACAATTTATAATAATAATAATAGTTAATAATAAGAATAATAATTAGAATAATAATAAGAAGAATAATAATAAGAATAATAATAATAATAATAAGAATAATAATAAGAATAAGAATAAGAAGAATAACAATAAGAGTAACAATACAAAGAAGAATAACAATAAGAATAAGAGGAATAACAATAAGAAATCAGGTCTCAGCACCAATCCCACATGCTCTCTGTCCCTCCCTTGCCATGGGAGCCCACACACACACACACACACACACACACACACACACACACACACACACACACACACACACACACACACACACACACACACACACACACACACACACACACACACACACATATGACCTCTATCTCTACCCAGGAATAGGAGGCTCAGCTCTGGTGTGTGTGTTTCCAGCTTCCCCCTATAGGCCCACACACACACAACACCTCTATCTCTACCCAGGAATAGGAGGCTCAGCACTGGTGTGTGTGTTTCCAGCTTCCCCCTATAGTCCCCACACACAAAATACCTCTATTTCTACCCAGGAAAAGGAGGCTCAGCTCTGGTGTGTGTGTTTCCAGCTTCCCCCTATAGTCCCCACACACAAAATACCTCTATTTCTACCCAGGAAAAGGAGGCTCAGCTCTGGTGTGTGTGTTTCCAGCTTCCCCCTATAGGCCCCCCCACACACACGCAACACCTCTATCTCTACCCAGGAATAGGAGGCTCAGCTCTGGGATGAGTGTTTCCAGCTTCCCCCTATAGGCCCAAACACACAAGTCCTCTGTCTCTACCCAGGAATAGGAGGCTCAGCACTGGTGTGTGTGTGTGTGTGTGTGTGTGTTTCCAGCTTCCCCCTATAGTCCCCACACACAAAATACCTCTATTTCTACCCAGGAAAAGGAGGCTCAGCTCTGGTGTGTGTGTTTCCAGCTTCCCCCTATAGGCCCACACACACACAACACCTCTATCTCTACCCAGGAATAGGAGGCTCAGCACTGTTGTGTGTGTTTCCAGCTTCCCCCTATAGTCCCCACACACACAAAATACCTCTATTTCTACCCAGGAAAAGGAGGCTCAGCTCTGGTGTGTGTGTTTCCAGCTTCCCCCTATAGTCCCCACACACAAAATACCTCTATTTCTACCCAGGAAAAGGAGGCTCAGCTCTGGTGTGTGTGTTTCCAGCTTCCCCCTATAGGCCCCCCCACACACACACAACACCTCTATCTCTACCCAGGAATAGAAGGCTCAGCTCTGGGATGAGTGTTTCCAGCTTCCCCCTATAGGCCCAAACACACAAGTCCTCTGTCTCTACCCAGGAATAGGAGGCTCAGCACTGGTGTGTGTGTGTTTCCAGCTTCCCCCTATAGTCCCCACACACAAAATACCTCTATTTCTACCCAGGAAAAGGAGGCTCAGCTCTGGTGTGTGTGTTTCCAGCTTCCCCCTATAGGCCCCCCCACACACACACAACACCTCTATCTCTACCCAGGAATAGGAGGCTCAGCTCTGGTGTGTGTGTTTCCAGCTTCCCCCTATAGGCCCCC
>NW_027641662.1:315000-320000 GCF_949987615.1 Pollachius pollachius
TCAGACTCTGAGTGGACCCGCTGCTCTGGAGCCTCACCAAGACCTCCAGACAGGGGGCCCACTAACTGCACCACTTAGGCCGAGTAGGGGACCCGTTTCGGCCTCAGACTCTGAGTGGACCCGCTCCTCTGGAGCCTCACCAAGACCCCCAGACAGGGGGCCACCAACTGCACCACTCAGTCCGAGTAGGGGACCCGTTTCGGCCTCAGACTCTGAGTGGACCCGCTCCTCTGGAGCCTCACCAAGACCCCCAGACAGGGGGCCACCAACTGCACCACTCAGTCCGAGTAGGGGACCCGTTTCGGCCTCAGACACTGAGTGGTCCCGGTCCTCTGGAGCCTCTGGAAGACCTCCAGACAGGGGGCCCACTAACTGCACCACTTAGGCCGAGTAGGGGACCCGTTTCGGCCTCAGACTCTGAGTGGACCCGCTCCTCTGGAGCCTCACCAAGACCCCCAGACAGGGGGCCACCAACTGCACCACTCTGTCCGAGTAGGGGACCCGTTTCGGCCTCAGACTCTGAGTGGTCCCGCTCCTCTGGAGCCTCAGGAAGACCTCCAGACCTGGGGCCCACTAACTGCACCACTTAGGCCGAGTAGGGGACCCGTTTCGGCCTCAGACTCTGAGTGGACCCGCTCCTCTGGAGCCTCACCAAGACCCCCAGACAGGGGGCCACCAACTGCACCACTCTGTCCGAGTAGGGGACCCGTTTCGGCCTCAGACTCTGAGTGGACCCGCTCCTCTGGAGCCTCACCAAGACCCCCAGACAGGGGGCCACCAACTGAACCACTCAGTCCGAGTAGGGGACCCGTTTCGGCCTCAGGCTCTGAGTGGTCCCGCTCCTCTGGAGCCTCAGGAAGACCTCCAGACAGGGGGCCCACTAACTGCACCACTCAGGCCGAGTAGGGGAACCGTTCCGGCCTCAGACTCTGAGTGGACCCGCTCCTCTGGAGCCTCACCAAGACCCCCAGACAGGGGGCCACCAACTGCACCACTTAGGCCGAGTAGGGGACCCGTTTCGGCCTCAGACTCTGAGTGGACCCGCTCCTCTGGAGCCTCAAGAAGACCTCCAGACAGGGGGCCACCAACTGCACCACTCAGGCCGAGTAGGGGACCCGTTTCGGCCTCAGACACTGAGTGGTCCCGCTCCTCTGGAGCCTCAGGAAGACCTCCAGACAGGGGGCCCGCTTACTGCACCACTTAGGCCGAGTAGGGGACCCGTTTCGGCCTCAGACTCTGAGTGGACCCGCTCCTCTGGAGCCTCAGGAAGACCTCCAGACAGGGGGCCCACTAACTGCACCACATGGGCCGAGTAGGGGACCCGTTTCGGACTTAGACGCCAAGTGGTCCCGCACCCCTGGATGGTTCTAGAGACCCCCAGACCAGGGGCCACCAACTGCACCACTTGGGCCGAGTAGGGGACCCGTTTCGGCCTTAGACGCCACGTGGTCCCGCTCCTCTGGAGCCTCAGGAAGACCTCCAGACCGGGGGCCACCAACGGCACCACTCAGTCCGACCAGGGGACACCTTTCGGCCTTAGACGCCACGTGGTCCCGCTCCTCTGGAGCCTCAGGAAGACCTCCAGGGCCAGGGGCCACCTTTCCTATATGCCAAACAACCACTGTCCTGCAAAACAGGCCCACAAAACGGTATCAGGCGAAGCCCATAAATCCACAGTGAGCGGACTGTGAAACTTCTTATTTTCGACACCCCTGGTATATATTACCATCCCTGGTAGTCTAAAACGAACCCATGGGAGTCTAAAATGAACCCATGGGATTCTAAACACAACCCATGGTAGTCTAAAACGAACCCATGGGAGTCTAGCAAAAAAAGAACTTAGAAAAATAACGCTTGGATTTTCATTCCTCCAGGCTCACACCGACTCACTGCACAACTCAGTCCGAGTAGGGGACCCATTTCGGACTCAGACTCTGAGTGGACCCGCTGCTCTGGAGCCTCAGGAAGACCTCCAGACAGGGGGCCACCAACTGCACCACTTAG
This sequence comes from Pollachius pollachius, assembly GCF_949987615.1. Lineage (NCBI taxonomy): Eukaryota > Metazoa > Chordata > Actinopteri > Gadiformes > Gadidae > Pollachius > Pollachius pollachius. The sequence continues at coordinate 317,005 of NW_027641662.1, forward strand.
GCCGAATAGGGGACCCGTTTCGGACTCAGACTCTGCGTGGTCCCGCTCCTCTGGAGCTGCAGGAAGACCTCCAGACAGGGGGCCACCGACTGCCCCACTTAGGCCGAATAGGGGACCCGTTTCGGCCTCAGACTCTGCGTGGTCCCGCTCCTCTGGAGCCTCAGGAAGACCTCCAGACCTGGGGCCCACCAACTGCCCCACTTAGGCCGAGAAGGGGACCCGTTTCGGCCTAAGACTCTGAGTGGACCCGCTGCTCTGGAGCCTCAGGAAGACCTCCAGACAGGGGGCCACCAACTGCACCACTTAGGCCGAATAGGGGACCCGTTTCGGCCTCAGACTCGGAGTGGTCCCGCTCCTCTGGAGCATCAGGAAGACCTCCAGACAGGGGGCCACCAACTGCCCCACTTAGGCCGAGTAGGGGACCCGTTTCGGCCTCAGACTCTGCGTGGTCCCGCTCCTCTGGAGCATCAGGAAGACCTCCAGACAGGGGGCCACCAACTGCCCCACTTAGGCCGAGTAGGGGACCCGTTTCGGCCTCAGACTCTGCGTGGTCCCGCTCCTCTGGAGCCGCAGGAAGACCTCCAGACCTGGGGCCACCAACTGCCCCACTTAGGCCGAGAAGGGGACCCGTTTCGGCCTCAGACTCTGAGTGGACCCGCTGCTCTGGAGCCTCAAGAAGACCTCCAGACAGGGGGCCACCAACTGCACCACTCAGGCCGAGTAGGGGACCCGTTTCGGCCTCAGACACTGAGTGGTCCCGCTCCTCTGGAGCCTCAGGAAGACCTCCAGACAGGGGGCCCGCTCACTGCACCACTTAGGCCGAGTAGGGGACCCGTTTCGGCCTCAGACTCTGAGTGGACCCGCTCCTCTGGAGCCTCACCAAGACCCCCAGACAGGGGGCCACCAACTGCACCACTTAGGCCGAGTAGGGGACCCGTTTCGGCCTCAGACTCTGAGTGGACCCGCTCCTCTGGAGCCTCAGGAAGACCTCCAGACAGGGGGCCACTAACTGCCCCACTTTGGCCGAGAAGGGGACCCGTTTCGGCCTCAGACTCTGAGTGGTCCCGCTCCTCTGGAGCCTCAGGAAGACCCCCAGACAGGGGGCCGACAACTGCACCACTTAGGCCGAATGGGGGACCCGTTTCGGACTTAGACGGCAAGTGGTCCCGCTCCTCTGGAGCCTCAGGAAGACCTCCAGACCGTGGACCACCAACTGCACCACTCGGGCCGAGTAGGGGACCCGTTTCGGCCTTAGACGCCACGTGGTCCCGCTCCTCTGGAGCCTCAGGAAGACCTCCAGACCGTGGACCACCAACTGCACCACTTGGGCCGAGTAGGGGACCCGTGTCGGCCTTAGACGCCACATGGTCCCGCTCCTCTGGAGCCTCAGGAAGACCTCCAGACCGTGGACCACCAACTGCACCACTCAGTCCGACCAGGGGACCCGTTTCGGCCTTAGACGCCACGTGGTCCTGCTCCTCTGGAGCCTCAGGAAGACCTCCAGACCGGGGGTCACCAACGGCACCACTCAGTCCGACCAGGGGACCCGAATCGGCCTTAGACGCCACGGGGTCCCGCTCCTCTGGAGCCTCAGGAAGACTTCCAGACCAGGGGCCACCTTTCTTATATGTCAAACGACCACTGTCCTGCAAAACAGGCCCACAAAACGGTACCAGGCGAAGCCCATAAATTCACAGTGAGCGGACTGTGAAATTTCTTATTTTCGAGACCCCTGCTAACCCTATATTACCATCCCTGGTAGTCTAAAACGAACCCATGGGAGTCTAGCAGAAAAATGACTTAGAAAAAAAACGCTTGGTTTTTCAAACGAAGCCAAGGAATCCACAGTGAGCGGACTGTGAAATTTCTTGTTTAACAATTTATAATAATAATAATAGTTAATAATAAGAATAATAATTAGAATAATAATAAGAAGAATAATAATAAGAATAATAATAATAATAATAAGAATAATAATAAGAATAAGAATAAGAAGAATAACAATAAGAGTAACAATACAAAGAAGAATAACAATAAGAATAAGAGGAATAACAATAAGAAATCAGGTCTCAGCACCAATCCCACATGCTCTCTGTCCCTCCCTTGCCATGGGAGCCCACACACACACACACACACACACACACACACACACACACACACACACACACACACACACACACACACACACACACACACACACACACACACACACACACACACACACACACATATGACCTCTATCTCTACCCAGGAATAGGAGGCTCAGCTCTGGTGTGTGTGTTTCCAGCTTCCCCCTATAGGCCCACACACACACAACACCTCTATCTCTACCCAGGAATAGGAGGCTCAGCACTGGTGTGTGTGTTTCCAGCTTCCCCCTATAGTCCCCACACACAAAATACCTCTATTTCTACCCAGGAAAAGGAGGCTCAGCTCTGGTGTGTGTGTTTCCAGCTTCCCCCTATAGTCCCCACACACAAAATACCTCTATTTCTACCCAGGAAAAGGAGGCTCAGCTCTGGTGTGTGTGTTTCCAGCTTCCCCCTATAGGCCCCCCCACACACACGCAACACCTCTATCTCTACCCAGGAATAGGAGGCTCAGCTCTGGGATGAGTGTTTCCAGCTTCCCCCTATAGGCCCAAACACACAAGTCCTCTGTCTCTACCCAGGAATAGGAGGCTCAGCACTGGTGTGTGTGTGTGTGTGTGTGTGTGTTTCCAGCTTCCCCCTATAGTCCCCACACACAAAATACCTCTATTTCTACCCAGGAAAAGGAGGCTCAGCTCTGGTGTGTGTGTTTCCAGCTTCCCCCTATAGGCCCACACACACACAACACCTCTATCTCTACCCAGGAATAGGAGGCTCAGCACTGGTGTGTGTGTTTCCAGCTTCCCCCTATAGTCCCCACACACACAAAATACCTCTATTTCTACCCAGGAAAAGGAGGCTCAGCTCTGGTGTGTGTGTTTCCAGCTTCCCCCTATAGTCCCCACA
>NW_027641662.1:332500-337500 GCF_949987615.1 Pollachius pollachius
CACTAACTGCACCACTTAGGCCGAGTAGGGGACCCGTTTCGGCCTCAGACTCTGAGTGGACCCGCTCCTCTGGAGCCTCACCAAGACCCCCAGACAGGGGGCCACCAACTGCACCACTCTGTCCGAGTAGGGGACCCGTTTCGGCCTCAGACTCTGAGTGGTCCCGCTCCTCTGGAGCCTCAGGAAGACCTCCAGACCTGGGGCCCACTAACTGCACCACTTAGGCCGAGTAGGGGACCCGTTTCGGCCTCAGACTCTGAGTGGACCCGCTCCTCTGGAGCCTCACCAAGACCCCCAGACAGGGGGCCACCAACTGCACCACTCTGTCCGAGTAGGGGACCCGTTTCGGCCTCAGACTCTGAGTGGACCCGCTCCTCTGGAGCCTCACCAAGACCCCCAGACAGGGGGCCACCAACTGAACCACTCAGTCCGAGTAGGGGACCCGTTTCGGCCTCAGGCTCTGAGTGGTCCCGCTCCTCTGGAGCCTCAGGAAGACCTCCAGACAGGGGGCCCACTAACTGCACCACTCAGGCCGAGTAGGGGAACCGTTCCGGCCTCAGACTCTGAGTGGACCCGCTCCTCTGGAGCCTCACCAAGACCCCCAGACAGGGGGCCACCAACTGCACCACTTAGGCCGAGTAGGGGACCCGTTTCGGCCTCAGACTCTGAGTGGACCCGCTCCTCTGGAGCCTCAAGAAGACCTCCAGACAGGGGGCCACCAACTGCACCACTCAGGCCGAGTAGGGGACCCGTTTCGGCCTCAGACACTGAGTGGTCCCGCTCCTCTGGAGCCTCAGGAAGACCTCCAGACAGGGGGCCCGCTTACTGCACCACTTAGGCCGAGTAGGGGACCCGTTTCGGCCTCAGACTCTGAGTGGACCCGCTCCTCTGGAGCCTCAGGAAGACCTCCAGACAGGGGGCCCACTAACTGCACCACATGGGCCGAGTAGGGGACCCGTTTCGGACTTAGACGCCAAGTGGTCCCGCACCCCTGGATGGTTCTAGAGACCCCCAGACCAGGGGCCACCAACTGCACCACTTGGGCCGAGTAGGGGACCCGTTTCGGCCTTAGACGCCACGTGGTCCCGCTCCTCTGGAGCCTCAGGAAGACCTCCAGACCGGGGGCCACCAACGGCACCACTCAGTCCGACCAGGGGACACCTTTCGGCCTTAGACGCCACGTGGTCCCGCTCCTCTGGAGCCTCAGGAAGACCTCCAGGGCCAGGGGCCACCTTTCCTATATGCCAAACAACCACTGTCCTGCAAAACAGGCCCACAAAACGGTATCAGGCGAAGCCCATAAATCCACAGTGAGCGGACTGTGAAACTTCTTATTTTCGACACCCCTGGTATATATTACCATCCCTGGTAGTCTAAAACGAACCCATGGGAGTCTAAAATGAACCCATGGGATTCTAAACACAACCCATGGTAGTCTAAAACGAACCCATGGGAGTCTAGCAAAAAAAGAACTTAGAAAAATAACGCTTGGATTTTCATTCCTCCAGGCTCACACCGACTCACTGCACAACTCAGTCCGAGTAGGGGACCCATTTCGGACTCAGACTCTGAGTGGACCCGCTGCTCTGGAGCCTCAGGAAGACCTCCAGACAGGGGGCCACCAACTGCACCACTTAGGCCGAATAGGGGACCCGTTTCGGACTCAGACTCTGCGTGGTCCCGCTCCTCTGGAGCTGCAGGAAGACCTCCAGACAGGGGGCCACCGACTGCCCCACTTAGGCCGAATAGGGGACCCGTTTCGGCCTCAGACTCTGCGTGGTCCCGCTCCTCTGGAGCCTCAGGAAGACCTCCAGACCTGGGGCCCACCAACTGCCCCACTTAGGCCGAGAAGGGGACCCGTTTCGGCCTAAGACTCTGAGTGGACCCGCTGCTCTGGAGCCTCAGGAAGACCTCCAGACAGGGGGCCACCAACTGCACCACTTAGGCCGAATAGGGGACCCGTTTCGGCCTCAGACTCGGAGTGGTCCCGCTCCTCTGGAGCATCAGGAAGACCTCCAGACAGGGGGCCACCAACTGCCCCACTTAGGCCGAGTAGGGGACCCGTTTCGGCCTCAGACTCTGCGTGGTCCCGCTCCTCTGGAGCATCAGGAAGACCTCCAGACAGGGGGCCACCAACTGCCCCACTTAGGCCGAGTAGGGGACCCGTTTCGGCCTCAGACTCTGCGTGGTCCCGCTCCTCTGGAGCCGCAGGAAGACCTCCAGACCTGGGGCCACCAACTGCCCCACTTAGGCCGAGAAGGGGACCCGTTTCGGCCTCAGACTCTGAGTGGACCCGCTGCTCTGGAGCCTCAAGAAGACCTCCAGACAGGGGGCCACCAACTGCACCACTCAGGCCGAGTAGGGGACCCGTTTCGGCCTCAGACACTGAGTGGTCCCGCTCCTCTGGAGCCTCAGGAAGACCTCCAGACAGGGGGCCCGCTCACTGCACCACTTAGGCCGAGTAGGGGACCCGTTTCGGCCTCAGACTCTGAGTGGACCCGCTCCTCTGGAGCCTCACCAAGACCCCCAGACAGGGGGCCACCAACTGCACCACTTAGGCCGAGTAGGGGACCCGTTTCGGCCTCAGACTCTGAGTGGACCCGCTCCTCTGGAGCCTCAGGAAGACCTCCAGACAGGGGGCCACTAACTGCCCCACTTTGGCCGAGAAGGGGACCCGTTTCGGCCTCAGACTCTGAGTGGTCCCGCTCCTCTGGAGCCTCAGGAAGACCCCCAGACAGGGGGCCGACAACTGCACCACTTAGGCCGAATGGGGGACCCGTTTCGGACTTAGACGGCAAGTGGTCCCGCTCCTCTGGAGCCTCAGGAAGACCTCCAGACCGTGGACCACCAACTGCACCACTCGGGCCGAGTAGGGGACCCGTTTCGGCCTTAGACGCCACGTGGTCCCGCTCCTCTGGAGCCTCAGGAAGACCTCCAGACCGTGGACCACCAACTGCACCACTTGGGCCGAGTAGGGGACCCGTGTCGGCCTTAGACGCCACATGGTCCCGCTCCTCTGGAGCCTCAGGAAGACCTCCAGACCGTGGACCACCAACTGCACCACTCAGTCCGACCAGGGGACCCGTTTCGGCCTTAGACGCCACGTGGTCCTGCTCCTCTGGAGCCTCAGGAAGACCTCCAGACCGGGGGTCACCAACGGCACCACTCAGTCCGACCAGGGGACCCGAATCGGCCTTAGACGCCACGGGGTCCCGCTCCTCTGGAGCCTCAGGAAGACTTCCAGACCAGGGGCCACCTTTCTTATATGTCAAACGACCACTGTCCTGCAAAACAGGCCCACAAAACGGTACCAGGCGAAGCCCATAAATTCACAGTGAGCGGACTGTGAAATTTCTTATTTTCGAGACCCCTGCTAACCCTATATTACCATCCCTGGTAGTCTAAAACGAACCCATGGGAGTCTAGCAGAAAAATGACTTAGAAAAAAAACGCTTGGTTTTTCAAACGAAGCCAAGGAATCCACAGTGAGCGGACTGTGAAATTTCTTGTTTAACAATTTATAATAATAATAATAGTTAATAATAAGAATAATAATTAGAATAATAATAAGAAGAATAATAATAAGAATAATAATAATAATAATAAGAATAATAATAAGAATAAGAATAAGAAGAATAACAATAAGAGTAACAATACAAAGAAGAATAACAATAAGAATAAGAGGAATAACAATAAGAAATCAGGTCTCAGCACCAATCCCACATGCTCTCTGTCCCTCCCTTGCCATGGGAGCCACACACACACACACACACACACACACACACACACACACACACACACACACACACACACACACACACACACACACACACACACACACACACACACACACACACACACACACACATATGACCTCTATCTCTACCCAGGAATAGGAGGCTCAGCTCTGGTGTGTGTGTTTCCAGCTTCCCCCTATAGGCCCACACACACACAACACCTCTATCTCTACCCAGGAATAGGAGGCTCAGCACTGGTGTGTGTGTTTCCAGCTTCCCCCTATAGTCCCCACACACAAAATACCTCTATTTCTACCCAGGAAAAGGAGGCTCAGCTCTGGTGTGTGTGTTTCCAGCTTCCCCCTATAGTCCCCACACACAAAATACCTCTATTTCTACCCAGGAAAAGGAGGCTCAGCTCTGGTGTGTGTGTTTCCAGCTTCCCCCTATAGGCCCCCCCACACACACGCAACACCTCTATCTCTACCCAGGAATAGGAGGCTCAGCTCTGGGATGAGTGTTTCCAGCTTCCCCCTATAGGCCCAAACACACAAGTCCTCTGTCTCTACCCAGGAATAGGAGGCTCAGCACTGGTGTGTGTGTGTGTGTGTGTGTGTGTTTCCAGCTTCCCCCTATAGTCCCCACACACAAAATACCTCTATTTCTACCCAGGAAAAGGAGGCTCAGCTCTGGTGTGTGTGTTTCCAGCTTCCCCCTATAGGCCCACACACACACAACACCTCTATCTCTACCCAGGAATAGGAGGCTCAGCACTGGTGTGTGTGTTTCCAGCTTCCCCCTATAGTCCCCACACACACAAAATACCTCTATTTCTACCCAGGAAAAGGAGGCTCAGCTCTGGTGTGTGTGTTTCCAGCTTCCCCCTATAGTCCCCACACACAAAATACCTCTATTTCTACCCAGGAAAAGGAGGCTCAGCTCTGGTGTGTGTGTTTCCAGCTTCCCCCTATAGGCCCCCCCACACACACACAACACCTCTATCTCTACCCAGGAATAGAAGGCTCAGCTCTGGGATGAGTGTTTCCAGCTTCCCCCTATAGGCCCAAACACACAAGTCCTCTGTCTCTACCCAGGAATAGGAGGCTCAGCACTGGTGTGTGTGTGTTTCCAGCTTCCCCCTATAGTCCCCACACACAAAATACCTCTATTTCTACCCAGGAAAAGGAGGCTCAGCTCTGGTGTGTGTGTTTCCAGCTTCCCCCTATAGGCCCCCCCACACACACACAACACCTCTATCTCTAC
>NW_027641662.1:347500-355000 GCF_949987615.1 Pollachius pollachius
CATAACTGATTTAATGAGCCATTCGCAGTTTCACTTTTCCAGCCGTGTGGACTTATACATGCATGGCTTAAACTTTGAGACAAGCATATGCTACTGGCAGGATCAACCAGGATGGCCGTGGACACCTTGTTTAGGGGCGTCGGACCGCACCTAACGACCGACAACCACGGCCCCGCTACTAGGCGGGGACTGTGCAGCTCTCGGTGCGTCGTGCGAGGCGGGCCGCACCGTGAGTGGCTGCTGCCCCTTTCACCCACAGGGGGTTCAGGGGCCCACCGCTACCACCACTCCGGTTTGGCACTCGACACTCAGGGTGGGCGTTGTGGTGGGATCCGCACAACGCCCGGGGTACCGGGCTTTGAGAAACAATCGTACAGGCGAACCGTGGCCGTAAGGAGAACATCCAAGGATGTAAAGTCGGACACCCGTATGAGGCCGACCTCTCCGTAACCACGGCCCGCCCTCGCAGGACACCTAGGACAGACGGGGCTACTCGGCTACTCGCTTCGTCTAGCACACCCACCAAAAGGCAGGAGCACTGGATTCGGGCACACGTTGTGAGGCACCCTTCGTGTGGAACGAAAGCCACACTGGGGCCCTCACTGAGGTGTGCCGCTTAGACCATTTCCGTCGGACGCTCGCCAACATGCCGGACCGCTTGGGTCCGTGGGCTGAAGGGACGGGGCACCAGCAGTCACCTATTGACTGTGCACCTACTGTCTCCGACCTATACTAGGATGGGGGTATGTCCTTCAAAACAGGCCCACAAAACGGTATCAGGCGAAGCCCATAAATCCACAGTGAGCGGACTGTGAAACTTCTTATTTTCGACACCCCTGGTATATATTACCATCCCTGGTAGTCTAAAACGAACCCATGGGAGTCTAAAATGAACCCATGGGATTCTAAACACAACCCATGGTAGTCTAAAACGAACCCATGGGAGTCTAGCAAAAAAAGAACTTAGAAAAATAACGCTTGGATTTTCATTCCTCCAGGCTCACACCGACTCACTGCACCACCCAGTCCGAGTAGGGGACCCGTTTCGGACACAGACTCTGAGTGGTCCCTCTCCTCTGGAGCCTCAGGAAGACCTCCAGACAGGGGGCCACCAACTGCACCACTTTGGCCGAATGGGGGACCCGTTTCGGCCTCAGACTCTGAGTGGTCCCGCTCCTCTGGAGCCTCAGGAAGACCTCCAGACAGGGGGCCCACTAACTGCACCACTTAGGCCGAGTAGGGGACCCGTTTCGGCCTCAGACTCTGAGTGGTCCCGCTCCTCTGGAGCCTCAGGAAGACCTCCAGACAAGGGGCCCACTAACTGCACCACTCTGGCCGAGTAGGAGACCCGTTTCGGCCTCAGACTCTGAGTGGTCCTGCTCCTCTGGAGCCTCAGGAAGACCTCCAGACAGGGGGCCCACTAACTGCACCACTCAGGCCGAGTAGGGGAACCGTTCCGGCCTCAGACTCTGAGTGGACCCGCTCCTCTGGAGCCTCACCAAGACCCCCAGACAGGGGGCCACCAACTGCACCACTTAGGCCGAGTAGGGGACCCGTTTCGGCCTCAGACTCTGAGTGGACCCGCTCCTCTGGAGCCTCAGGAAGACCTCCAGACAGGGGGCCACCAACTACACCACTCAGTCCGAGTAGGGGACCCGTTTCGGCCTCAGACTCTGAGTGGACCCGCTCCACTGGAGCCTCAGGAAGACCTCCAGACAGGGGGCCCACTAACTGCACCACTTAGGCCGAGTAGGGGACCCGTTTCGGCCTCAGACTCTGAGTGGACCCGCTGCTCTGGAGCCTCACCAAGACCTCCAGACAGGGGGCCCACTAACTGCACCACTTAGGCCGAGTAGGGGACCCGTTTCGGCCTCAGACTCTGAGTGGACCCGCTCCTCTGGAGCCTCACCAAGACCCCCAGACAGGGGGCCACCAACTGCACCACTCAGTCCGAGTAGGGGACCCGTTTCGGCCTCAGACTCTGAGTGGACCCGCTCCTCTGGAGCCTCACCAAGACCCCCAGACAGGGGGCCACCAACTGCACCACTCAGTCCGAGTAGGGGACCCGTTTCGGCCTCAGACACTGAGTGGTCCCGGTCCTCTGGAGCCTCTGGAAGACCTCCAGACAGGGGGCCCACTAACTGCACCACTTAGGCCGAGTAGGGGACCCGTTTCGGCCTCAGACTCTGAGTGGACCCGCTCCTCTGGAGCCTCACCAAGACCCCCAGACAGGGGGCCACCAACTGCACCACTCTGTCCGAGTAGGGGACCCGTTTCGGCCTCAGACTCTGAGTGGTCCCGCTCCTCTGGAGCCTCAGGAAGACCTCCAGACCTGGGGCCCACTAACTGCACCACTTAGGCCGAGTAGGGGACCCGTTTCGGCCTCAGACTCTGAGTGGACCCGCTCCTCTGGAGCCTCACCAAGACCCCCAGACAGGGGGCCACCAACTGCACCACTCTGTCCGAGTAGGGGACCCGTTTCGGCCTCAGACTCTGAGTGGACCCGCTCCTCTGGAGCCTCACCAAGACCCCCAGACAGGGGGCCACCAACTGAACCACTCAGTCCGAGTAGGGGACCCGTTTCGGCCTCAGGCTCTGAGTGGTCCCGCTCCTCTGGAGCCTCAGGAAGACCTCCAGACAGGGGGCCCACTAACTGCACCACTCAGGCCGAGTAGGGGAACCGTTCCGGCCTCAGACTCTGAGTGGACCCGCTCCTCTGGAGCCTCACCAAGACCCCCAGACAGGGGGCCACCAACTGCACCACTTAGGCCGAGTAGGGGACCCGTTTCGGCCTCAGACTCTGAGTGGACCCGCTCCTCTGGAGCCTCAAGAAGACCTCCAGACAGGGGGCCACCAACTGCACCACTCAGGCCGAGTAGGGGACCCGTTTCGGCCTCAGACACTGAGTGGTCCCGCTCCTCTGGAGCCTCAGGAAGACCTCCAGACAGGGGGCCCGCTTACTGCACCACTTAGGCCGAGTAGGGGACCCGTTTCGGCCTCAGACTCTGAGTGGACCCGCTCCTCTGGAGCCTCAGGAAGACCTCCAGACAGGGGGCCCACTAACTGCACCACATGGGCCGAGTAGGGGACCCGTTTCGGACTTAGACGCCAAGTGGTCCCGCACCCCTGGATGGTTCTAGAGACCCCCAGACCAGGGGCCACCAACTGCACCACTTGGGCCGAGTAGGGGACCCGTTTCGGCCTTAGACGCCACGTGGTCCCGCTCCTCTGGAGCCTCAGGAAGACCTCCAGACCGGGGGCCACCAACGGCACCACTCAGTCCGACCAGGGGACACCTTTCGGCCTTAGACGCCACGTGGTCCCGCTCCTCTGGAGCCTCAGGAAGACCTCCAGGGCCAGGGGCCACCTTTCCTATATGCCAAACAACCACTGTCCTGCAAAACAGGCCCACAAAACGGTATCAGGCGAAGCCCATAAATCCACAGTGAGCGGACTGTGAAACTTCTTATTTTCGACACCCCTGGTATATATTACCATCCCTGGTAGTCTAAAACGAACCCATGGGAGTCTAAAATGAACCCATGGGATTCTAAACACAACCCATGGTAGTCTAAAACGAACCCATGGGAGTCTAGCAAAAAAAGAACTTAGAAAAATAACGCTTGGATTTTCATTCCTCCAGGCTCACACCGACTCACTGCACAACTCAGTCCGAGTAGGGGACCCATTTCGGACTCAGACTCTGAGTGGACCCGCTGCTCTGGAGCCTCAGGAAGACCTCCAGACAGGGGGCCACCAACTGCACCACTTAGGCCGAATAGGGGACCCGTTTCGGACTCAGACTCTGCGTGGTCCCGCTCCTCTGGAGCTGCAGGAAGACCTCCAGACAGGGGGCCACCGACTGCCCCACTTAGGCCGAATAGGGGACCCGTTTCGGCCTCAGACTCTGCGTGGTCCCGCTCCTCTGGAGCCTCAGGAAGACCTCCAGACCTGGGGCCCACCAACTGCCCCACTTAGGCCGAGAAGGGGACCCGTTTCGGCCTAAGACTCTGAGTGGACCCGCTGCTCTGGAGCCTCAGGAAGACCTCCAGACAGGGGGCCACCAACTGCACCACTTAGGCCGAATAGGGGACCCGTTTCGGCCTCAGACTCGGAGTGGTCCCGCTCCTCTGGAGCATCAGGAAGACCTCCAGACAGGGGGCCACCAACTGCCCCACTTAGGCCGAGTAGGGGACCCGTTTCGGCCTCAGACTCTGCGTGGTCCCGCTCCTCTGGAGCATCAGGAAGACCTCCAGACAGGGGGCCACCAACTGCCCCACTTAGGCCGAGTAGGGGACCCGTTTCGGCCTCAGACTCTGCGTGGTCCCGCTCCTCTGGAGCCGCAGGAAGACCTCCAGACCTGGGGCCACCAACTGCCCCACTTAGGCCGAGAAGGGGACCCGTTTCGGCCTCAGACTCTGAGTGGACCCGCTGCTCTGGAGCCTCAAGAAGACCTCCAGACAGGGGGCCACCAACTGCACCACTCAGGCCGAGTAGGGGACCCGTTTCGGCCTCAGACACTGAGTGGTCCCGCTCCTCTGGAGCCTCAGGAAGACCTCCAGACAGGGGGCCCGCTCACTGCACCACTTAGGCCGAGTAGGGGACCCGTTTCGGCCTCAGACTCTGAGTGGACCCGCTCCTCTGGAGCCTCACCAAGACCCCCAGACAGGGGGCCACCAACTGCACCACTTAGGCCGAGTAGGGGACCCGTTTCGGCCTCAGACTCTGAGTGGACCCGCTCCTCTGGAGCCTCAGGAAGACCTCCAGACAGGGGGCCACTAACTGCCCCACTTTGGCCGAGAAGGGGACCCGTTTCGGCCTCAGACTCTGAGTGGTCCCGCTCCTCTGGAGCCTCAGGAAGACCCCCAGACAGGGGGCCGACAACTGCACCACTTAGGCCGAATGGGGGACCCGTTTCGGACTTAGACGGCAAGTGGTCCCGCTCCTCTGGAGCCTCAGGAAGACCTCCAGACCGTGGACCACCAACTGCACCACTCGGGCCGAGTAGGGGACCCGTTTCGGCCTTAGACGCCACGTGGTCCCGCTCCTCTGGAGCCTCAGGAAGACCTCCAGACCGTGGACCACCAACTGCACCACTTGGGCCGAGTAGGGGACCCGTGTCGGCCTTAGACGCCACATGGTCCCGCTCCTCTGGAGCCTCAGGAAGACCTCCAGACCGTGGACCACCAACTGCACCACTCAGTCCGACCAGGGGACCCGTTTCGGCCTTAGACGCCACGTGGTCCTGCTCCTCTGGAGCCTCAGGAAGACCTCCAGACCGGGGGTCACCAACGGCACCACTCAGTCCGACCAGGGGACCCGAATCGGCCTTAGACGCCACGGGGTCCCGCTCCTCTGGAGCCTCAGGAAGACTTCCAGACCAGGGGCCACCTTTCTTATATGTCAAACGACCACTGTCCTGCAAAACAGGCCCACAAAACGGTACCAGGCGAAGCCCATAAATTCACAGTGAGCGGACTGTGAAATTTCTTATTTTCGAGACCCCTGCTAACCCTATATTACCATCCCTGGTAGTCTAAAACGAACCCATGGGAGTCTAGCAGAAAAATGACTTAGAAAAAAAACGCTTGGTTTTTCAAACGAAGCCAAGGAATCCACAGTGAGCGGACTGTGAAATTTCTTGTTTAACAATTTATAATAATAATAATAGTTAATAATAAGAATAATAATTAGAATAATAATAAGAAGAATAATAATAAGAATAATAATAATAATAATAAGAATAATAATAAGAATAATAATAATAATAATAAGAATAATAATAAGAATAAGAATAAGAAGAATAACAATAAGAGTAACAATACAAAGAAGAATAACAATAAGAATAAGAGGAATAACAATAAGAAATCAGGTCTCAGCACCAATCCCACATGCTCTCTGTCCCTCCCTTGCCATGGGAGCCCACACACACACACACACACACACACACACACACACACACACACACACACACACACACACACACACACACACACACACACACACACACACACACACACACACACACACACACACACACACATATGACCTCTATCTCTACCCAGGAATAGGAGGCTCAGCTCTGGTGTGTGTGTTTCCAGCTTCCCCCTATAGGCCCACACACACACAACACCTCTATCTCTACCCAGGAATAGGAGGCTCAGCACTGGTGTGTGTGTTTCCAGCTTCCCCCTATAGTCCCCACACACAAAATACCTCTATTTCTACCCAGGAAAAGGAGGCTCAGCTCTGGTGTGTGTGTTTCCAGCTTCCCCCTATAGTCCCCACACACAAAATACCTCTATTTCTACCCAGGAAAAGGAGGCTCAGCTCTGGTGTGTGTGTTTCCAGCTTCCCCCTATAGGCCCCCCCACACACACGCAACACCTCTATCTCTACCCAGGAATAGGAGGCTCAGCTCTGGGATGAGTGTTTCCAGCTTCCCCCTATAGGCCCAAACACACAAGTCCTCTGTCTCTACCCAGGAATAGGAGGCTCAGCACTGGTGTGTGTGTGTGTGTGTGTGTGTGTTTCCAGCTTCCCCCTATAGTCCCCACACACAAAATACCTCTATTTCTACCCAGGAAAAGGAGGCTCAGCTCTGGTGTGTGTGTTTCCAGCTTCCCCCTATAGTCCCCACACACAAAATACCTCTATTTCTACCCAGGAAAAGGAGGCTCAGCTCTGGTGTGTGTGTTTCCAGCTTCCCCCTATAGGCCCCCCCACACACACACAACACCTCTATCTCTACCCAGGAATAGAAGGCTCAGCTCTGGGATGAGTGTTTCCAGCTTCCCCCTATAGGCCCAAACACACAAGTCCTCTGTCTCTACCCAGGAATAGGAGGCTCAGCACTGGTGTGTGTGTGTTTCCAGCTTCCCCCTATAGTCCCCACACACAAAATACCTCTATTTCTACCCAGGAAAAGGAGGCTCAGCTCTGGTGTGTGTGTTTCCAGCTTCCCCCTATAGGCCCCCCCACACACACACAACACCTCTATCTCTACCCAGGAATAGGAGGCTCAGCTCTGGTGTGTGTGTTTCCAGCTTCCCCCTATAGGCCCCCCCACACACACACACAACACCTCTATCTCTACCCAGGAATAGGAGGCTCAGCTCTGGGATGAGTGTTTCCATCTCCCCCTGTAGACCCATACCCACACACACACTCCATCCCTACCCAGGAATAGGAGCCTCAACTCGGGGATGTGTGTTTACAGCTTCCCCCCATAGGCCCACACTCACTCTATCCCTACCCAGGAATTGGAGGCCCAGCTCTGGGATAAGTGTTTCCATCTCCCCCTGTAGACCCATACCCACACACACACACTCCATCCCTACCCAGGAATAGGAGCCTCAACTCGGGGATGTGTGTTTACAGCTTCCCCCCATAGGCCCACACTCACTCTATCCCTACCCAGGAATTGGAGGCCCAGCTCTGGGATAAGTGTTTCCATCTCCCCCTGTAGACCCATACCCACACACACACTCCATCCCTACC
>NW_027641662.1:365000-370000 GCF_949987615.1 Pollachius pollachius
TCGGCTACTCGCTTCGTCTAGCACACCCACCAAAAGGCAGGAGCACTGGATTCGGGCACACGTTGTGAGGCACCCTTCGTGTGGAACGAAAGCCACACTGGGGCCCTCACTGAGGTGTGCCGCTTAGACCATTTCCGTCGGACGCTCGCCAACATGCCGGACCGCTTGGGTCCGTGGGCTGAAGGGACGGGGCACCAGCAGTCACCTATTGACTGTGCACCTACTGTCTCCGACCTATACTAGGATGGGGGTATGTCCTTCAAAACAGGCCCACAAAACGGTATCAGGCGAAGCCCATAAATCCACAGTGAGCGGACTGTGAAACTTCTTATTTTCGACACCCCTGGTATATATTACCATCCCTGGTAGTCTAAAACGAACCCATGGGAGTCTAAAATGAACCCATGGGATTCTAAACACAACCCATGGTAGTCTAAAACGAACCCATGGGAGTCTAGCAAAAAGAGAACTTAGAAAAATAACGCTTGGATTTTCATTCCTCCAGGCTCACACCGACTCACTGCACCACCCAGTCCGAGTAGGGGACCCGTTTCGGACTCAGACTCTGAGTGGTCCCTCTCCTCTGGAGCCTCAGGAAGACCTCCAGACAGGGGGCCACCAACTGCACCACTTTGGCCGAATGGGGGACCCGTTTCGGCCTCAGACTCTGAGTGGTCCCGCTCCTCTGGAGCCTCAGGAAGACCTCCAGACAGGGGGCCCACTAACTGCACCACTTAGGCCGAGTAGGGGACCCGTTTCGGCCTCAGACTCTGAGTGGTCCCGCTCCTCTGGAGCCTCAGGAAGACCTCCAGACAGGGGGCCCACTAACTGCACCACTCTGGCCGAGTAGGAGACCCGTTTCGGCCTCAGACTGTGAGTGGTCCCGCTCCTCTGGAGCCTCAGGAAGACCTCCAGACAGGGGGCCCACTAACTGCACCACTCAGGCCGAGTAGGGGAACCGTTCCGGCCTCAGACTCTGAGTGGACCCGCTCCTCTGGAGCCTCACCAAGACCCCCAGACAGGGGGCCACCAACTGCACCACTTAGGCCGAGTAGGGGACCCGTTTCGGCCTCAGACTCTGAGTGGACCCGCTCCTCTGGAGCCTCAGGAAGACCTCCAGACAGGGGGCCACCAACTACACCACTCAGTCCGAGTAGGGGACCCGTTTCGGCCTCAGACTCTGAGTGGACCCGCTCCACTGGAGCCTCAGGAAGACCTCCAGACAGGGGGCCCACTAACTGCACCACTTAGGCCGAGTAGGGGACCCGTTTCGGCCTCAGACTCTGAGTGGACCCGCTGCTCTGGAGCCTCACCAAGACCTCCAGACAGGGGGCCCACTAACTGCACCACTTAGGCCGAGTAGGGGACCCGTTTCGGCCTCAGACTCTGAGTGGACCCGCTCCTCTGGAGCCTCACCAAGACCCCCAGACAGGGGGCCACCAACTGCACCACTCAGTCCGAGTAGGGGACCCGTTTCGGCCTCAGACTCTGAGTGGACCCGCTCCTCTGGAGCCTCACCAAGACCCCCAGACAGGGGGCCACCAACTGCACCACTCAGTCCGAGTAGGGGACCCGTTTCGGCCTCAGACACTGAGTGGTCCCGGTCCACTGGAGCCTCTGGAAGACCTCCAGACAGGGGGCCCACTAACTGCACCACTTAGGCCGAGTAGGGGACCCGTTTCGGCCTCAGACTCTGAGTGGACCCGCTCCTCTGGAGCCTCACCAAGACCCCCAGACAGGGGGCCACCAACTGCACCACTCTGTCCGAGTAGGGGACCCGTTTCGGCCTCAGACTCTGAGTGGTCCCGCTCCTCTGGAGCCTCAGGAAGACCTCCAGACCTGGGGCCCACTAACTGCACCACTTAGGCCGAGTAGGGGACCCGTTTCGGCCTCAGACTCTGAGTGGACCCGCTCCTCTGGAGCCTCACCAAGACCCCCAGACAGGGGGCCACCAACTGCACCACTCTGTCCGAGTAGGGGACCCGTTTCGGCCTCAGACTCTGAGTGGACCCGCTCCTCTGGAGCCTCACCAAGACCCCCAGACAGGGGGCCACCAACTGAACCACTCAGTCCGAGTAGGGGACCCGTTTCGGCCTCAGGCTCTGAGTGGTCCCGCTCCTCTGGAGCCTCAGGAAGACCTCCAGACAGGGGGCCCACTAACTGCACCACTCAGGCCGAGTAGGGGAACCGTTCCGGCCTCAGACTCTGAGTGGACCCGCTCCTCTGGAGCCTCACCAAGACCCCCAGACAGGGGGCCACCAACTGCACCACTTAGGCCGAGTAGGGGACCCGTTTCGGCCTCAGACTCTGAGTGGACCCGCTCCTCTGGAGCCTCAAGAAGACCTCCAGACAGGGGGCCACCAACTGCACCACTCAGGCCGAGTAGGGGACCCGTTTCGGCCTCAGACACTGAGTGGTCCCGCTCCTCTGGAGCCTCAGGAAGACCTCCAGACAGGGGGCCCGCTTACTGCACCACTTAGGCCGAGTAGGGGACCCGTTTCGGCCTCAGACTCTGAGTGGACCCGCTCCTCTGGAGCCTCAGGAAGACCTCCAGACAGGGGGCCCACTAACTGCACCACATGGGCCGAGTAGGGGACCCGTTTCGGACTTAGACGCCAAGTGGTCCCGCACCCCTGGATGGTTCTAGAGACCCCCAGACCAGGGGCCACCAACTGCACCACTTGGGCCGAGTAGGGGACCCGTTTCGGCCTTAGACGCCACGTGGTCCCGCTCCTCTGGAGCCTCAGGAAGACCTCCAGACCGGGGGCCACCAACGGCACCACTCAGTCCGACCAGGGGACACCTTTCGGCCTTAGACGCCACGTGGTCCCGCTCCTCTGGAGCCTCAGGAAGACCTCCAGGGCC
The DNA here is from genome assembly GCF_949987615.1 of Pollachius pollachius. Lineage (NCBI taxonomy): Eukaryota > Metazoa > Chordata > Actinopteri > Gadiformes > Gadidae > Pollachius > Pollachius pollachius. The sequence goes on from NW_027641662.1 coordinate 367,866, forward strand.
AGGGGCCACCTTTCCTATATGCCAAACAACCACTGTCCTGCAAAACAGGCCCACAAAACGGTATCAGGCGAAGCCCATAAATCCACAGTGAGCCGACTGTGAAACTTCTTATTTTCGACACCCCTGGTATATATTACCATCCCTGGTAGTCTAAAACGAATCCATGGGAGTCTAAAATGAACCCATGGGATTCTAAACACAACCCATGGTAGTCTAAAACGAACCCATGGGAGTCTAGCAAAAAAAGAACTTAGAAAAATAACGCTTGGATTTTCATTCCTCCAGGCTCACACCGACTCACTGCACAACTCAGTCCGAGTAGGGGACCCATTTCGGACTCAGACTCTGAGTGGACCCGCTGCTCTGGAGCCTCAGGAAGACCTCCAGACAGGGGGCCACCAACTGCACCACTTAGGCCGAATAGGGGACCCGTTTCGGACTCAGACTCTGCGTGGTCCCGCTCCTCTGGAGCTGCAGGAAGACCTCCAGACAGGGGGCCACCGACTGCCCCACTTAGGCCGAATAGGGGACCCGTTTCGGCCTCAGACTCTGCGTGGTCCCGCTCCTCTGGAGCCTCAGGAAGACCTCCAGACCTGGGGCCCACCAACTGCCCCACTTAGGCCGAGAAGGGGACCCGTTTCGGACTCAGACTCGGAGTGGTCCCGCTCCTCTGGAGCATCAGGAAGACCTCCAGACAGGGGGCCACCAACTGCCCCACTTAGGCCGAGTAGGGGACCCGTTTCGGCCTCAGACTCTGCGTGGTCCCGCTCCTCTGGAGCATCAGGAAGACCTCCAGACAGGGGGCCACCAACTGCCCCACTTAGGCCGAGTAAGTGACCCGTTTCGGCCTCAGACTCTGCGTGGTCCCGCTCCTCTGGAGCCGCAGGAAGACCTCCAGACCTGGGGCCACCAACTGCCCCACTTAGGCCGAGAAGGGGACCCGTTTCGGCCTCAGACTCTGAGTGGACCCGCTGCTCTGGAGCCTCAGGAAGACCTCCAGACAGGGGGCCACTAACTGCCCCACTTAGGCCGAGAAGGGGACCCGTTTCGGCCTCAGACTCTGAGTGGTCCCGCTCCTCTGGAGCCTCAGGAAGACCCCCAGACAGGGGGCCACCAACTGCACCACTTAGGCCGACTAGGGGACCCGTTTCGGCCTCAGACTCTGCGTGGTCCCGCTCCTCTGGAGCCGCAGGAAGACCTCCAGACCTGGGGCCACCAACTGCCCCACTTAGGCCGAGAAGGGGACCCGTTTCGGCCTCAGACTCTGAGTGGACCCGCTGCTCTGGAGCCTCAGGAAGACCTCCAGACAGGGGGCCACTAACTGCCCCACTTTGGCCGAGAAGGGGACCCGTTTCGGCCTCAGACTCTGAGTGGTCCCGCTCCTCTGGAGCCTCAGGAAGACCCCCAGACAGGGGGCCGACAACTGCACCACTTAGGCCGAATGGGGGACCCGTTTCGGACTTAGACGGCAAGTGGTCCCGCTCCTCTGGAGCCTCAGGAAGACCTCCAGACCGTGGACCACCAACTGCACCACTCGGGCCGAGTAGGGGACCCGTTTCGGCCTTAGACGCCACTAGGTCCCGCTCCTCTGGAGCCTCAGGAAGACCTCCAGACCGTGGACCACCAACTGCACCACTCGGGCCGAGTAGGGGACCCGTGTCGGCCTTAGACGCCACGTGGTCCCGCTCCTCTGGAGCCTCAGGAAGACCTCCAGACCGTGGACCACCAACTGCACCACTCAGTCCGACCAGGGGACCCGTTTCGGCCTTAGACGCCACGTGGTCCCGCTCCTCTGGAGCCTCAGGAAGACCTCCAGACCGGGGGCCACCAACGGCACCACTCAGTCCGACCAGGGGACCCGTTTCGGCCTTAGACGCCACGTGGTCCCGCTCCTCTGGAGCCTCAGGAGGACCTCCAGACCGGGGGCCACCAACGGCCCCACTCAGTCCGACCAGGGGACCCGTTTCGGCCTTAGACGCCACGTGGTCCCGCTCCTCTGGAGCCTCAGGAAGACCTCCAGACCGGGGGTCACCAACGGCACCACTCAGTCCGACCAGGGGACCCGAATCGGCCTTAGACGCCACGGGGTCCCGCTCCTCTGGAGCCTCAGGAAGACTTCCAGACCAGGGGCCACC
>NW_027641662.1:382500-390000 GCF_949987615.1 Pollachius pollachius
AAAAGAGAACTTAGAAAAATAACGCTTGGATTTTCATTCCTCCAGGCTCACACCGACTCACTGCACCACCCAGTCCGAGTAGGGGACCCGTTTCGGACTCAGACTCTGAGTGGTCCCTCTCCTCTGGAGCCTCAGGAAGACCTCCAGACAGGGGGCCACCAACTGCACCACTTTGGCCGAATGGGGGACCCGTTTCGGCCTCAGACTCTGAGTGGTCCCGCTCCTCTGGAGCCTCAGGAAGACCTCCAGACAGGGGGCCCACTAACTGCACCACTTAGGCCGAGTAGGGGACCCGTTTCGGCCTCAGACTCTGAGTGGTCCCGCTCCTCTGGAGCCTCAGGAAGACCTCCAGACAGGGGGCCCACTAACTGCACCACTCTGGCCGAGTAGGAGACCCGTTTCGGCCTCAGACTGTGAGTGGTCCCGCTCCTCTGGAGCCTCAGGAAGACCTCCAGACAGGGGGCCCACTAACTGCACCACTCAGGCCGAGTAGGGGAACCGTTCCGGCCTCAGACTCTGAGTGGACCCGCTCCTCTGGAGCCTCACCAAGACCCCCAGACAGGGGGCCACCAACTGCACCACTTAGGCCGAGTAGGGGACCCGTTTCGGCCTCAGACTCTGAGTGGACCCGCTCCTCTGGAGCCTCAGGAAGACCTCCAGACAGGGGGCCACCAACTACACCACTCAGTCCGAGTAGGGGACCCGTTTCGGCCTCAGACTCTGAGTGGACCCGCTCCACTGGAGCCTCAGGAAGACCTCCAGACAGGGGGCCCACTAACTGCACCACTTAGGCCGAGTAGGGGACCCGTTTCGGCCTCAGACTCTGAGTGGACCCGCTGCTCTGGAGCCTCACCAAGACCTCCAGACAGGGGGCCCACTAACTGCACCACTTAGGCCGAGTAGGGGACCCGTTTCGGCCTCAGACTCTGAGTGGACCCGCTCCTCTGGAGCCTCACCAAGACCCCCAGACAGGGGGCCACCAACTGCACCACTCAGTCCGAGTAGGGGACCCGTTTCGGCCTCAGACTCTGAGTGGACCCGCTCCTCTGGAGCCTCACCAAGACCCCCAGACAGGGGGCCACCAACTGCACCACTCAGTCCGAGTAGGGGACCCGTTTCGGCCTCAGACACTGAGTGGTCCCGGTCCACTGGAGCCTCTGGAAGACCTCCAGACAGGGGGCCCACTAACTGCACCACTTAGGCCGAGTAGGGGACCCGTTTCGGCCTCAGACTCTGAGTGGACCCGCTCCTCTGGAGCCTCACCAAGACCCCCAGACAGGGGGCCACCAACTGCACCACTCTGTCCGAGTAGGGGACCCGTTTCGGCCTCAGACTCTGAGTGGTCCCGCTCCTCTGGAGCCTCAGGAAGACCTCCAGACCTGGGGCCCACTAACTGCACCACTTAGGCCGAGTAGGGGACCCGTTTCGGCCTCAGACTCTGAGTGGACCCGCTCCTCTGGAGCCTCACCAAGACCCCCAGACAGGGGGCCACCAACTGCACCACTCTGTCCGAGTAGGGGACCCGTTTCGGCCTCAGACTCTGAGTGGACCCGCTCCTCTGGAGCCTCACCAAGACCCCCAGACAGGGGGCCACCAACTGAACCACTCAGTCCGAGTAGGGGACCCGTTTCGGCCTCAGGCTCTGAGTGGTCCCGCTCCTCTGGAGCCTCAGGAAGACCTCCAGACAGGGGGCCCACTAACTGCACCACTCAGGCCGAGTAGGGGAACCGTTCCGGCCTCAGACTCTGAGTGGACCCGCTCCTCTGGAGCCTCACCAAGACCCCCAGACAGGGGGCCACCAACTGCACCACTTAGGCCGAGTAGGGGACCCGTTTCGGCCTCAGACTCTGAGTGGACCCGCTCCTCTGGAGCCTCAAGAAGACCTCCAGACAGGGGGCCACCAACTGCACCACTCAGGCCGAGTAGGGGACCCGTTTCGGCCTCAGACACTGAGTGGTCCCGCTCCTCTGGAGCCTCAGGAAGACCTCCAGACAGGGGGCCCGCTTACTGCACCACTTAGGCCGAGTAGGGGACCCGTTTCGGCCTCAGACTCTGAGTGGACCCGCTCCTCTGGAGCCTCAGGAAGACCTCCAGACAGGGGGCCCACTAACTGCACCACATGGGCCGAGTAGGGGACCCGTTTCGGACTTAGACGCCAAGTGGTCCCGCACCCCTGGATGGTTCTAGAGACCCCCAGACCAGGGGCCACCAACTGCACCACTTGGGCCGAGTAGGGGACCCGTTTCGGCCTTAGACGCCACGTGGTCCCGCTCCTCTGGAGCCTCAGGAAGACCTCCAGACCGGGGGCCACCAACGGCACCACTCAGTCCGACCAGGGGACACCTTTCGGCCTTAGACGCCACGTGGTCCCGCTCCTCTGGAGCCTCAGGAAGACCTCCAGGGCCAGGGGCCACCTTTCCTATATGCCAAACAACCACTGTCCTGCAAAACAGGCCCACAAAACGGTATCAGGCGAAGCCCATAAATCCACAGTGAGCGGACTGTGAAACTTCTTATTTTCGACACCCCTGGTATATATTACCATCCCTGGTAGTCTAAAACGAACCCATGGGAGTCTAAAATGAACCCATGGGATTCTAAACACAACCCATGGTAGTCTAAAACGAACCCATGGGAGTCTAGCAAAAAAAGAACTTAGAAAAATAACGCTTGGATTTTCATTCCTCCAGGCTCACACCGACTCACTGCACAACTCAGTCCGAGTAGGGGACCCATTTCGGACTCAGACTCTGAGTGGACCCGCTGCTCTGGAGCCTCAGGAAGACCTCCAGACAGGGGGCCACCAACTGCACCACTTAGGCCGAATAGGGGACCCGTTTCAGACTCAGACTCTGCGTGGTCCCGCTCCTCTGGAGCTGCAGGAAGACCTCCAGACAGGGGGCCACCGACTGCCCCACTTAGGCCGAATAGGGGACCCGTTTCGGCCTCAGACTCTGCGTGGTCCCGCTCCTCTGGAGCCTCAGGAAGACCTCCAGACCTGGGGCCCACCAACTGCCCCACTTAGGCCGAGAAGGGGACCCGTTTCGGCCTAAGACTCTGAGTGGACCCGCTGCTCTGGAGCCTCAGGAAGACCTCCAGACAGGGGGCCACCAACTGCACCACTTAGGCCGAATAGGGGACCCGTTTCGGCCTCAGACTCGGAGTGGTCCCGCTCCTCTGGAGCATCAGGAAGACCTCCAGACAGGGGGCCACCAACTGCCCCACTTAGGCCGAGTAGGGGACCCGTTTCGGCCTCAGACTCTGCGTGGTCCCGCTCCTCTGGAGCATCAGGAAGACCTCCAGACAGGGGGCCACCAACTGCCCCACTTAGGCCGAGTAGGGGACCCGTTTCGGCCTCAGACTCTGCGTGGTCCCGCTCCTCTGGAGCCGCAGGAAGACCTCCAGACCTGGGGCCACCAACTGCCCCACTTAGGCCGAGAAGGGGACCCGTTTCGGCCTCAGACTCTGAGTGGACCCGCTGCTCTGGAGCCTCAAGAAGACCTCCAGACAGGGGGCCACCAACTGCACCACTCAGGCCGAGTAGGGGACCCGTTTCGGCCTCAGACACTGAGTGGTCCCGCTCCTCTGGAGCCTCAGGAAGACCTCCAGACAGGGGGCCCGCTCACTGCACCACTTAGGCCGAGTAGGGGACCCGTTTCGGCCTCAGACTCTGAGTGGACCCGCTCCTCTGGAGCCTCACCAAGACCCCCAGACAGGGGGCCACCAACTGCACCACTTAGGCCGAGTAGGGGACCCGTTTCGGCCTCAGACTCTGAGTGGACCCGCTCCTCTGGAGCCTCAGGAAGACCTCCAGACAGGGGGCCACTAACTGCCCCACTTTGGCCGAGAAGGGGACCCGTTTCGGCCTCAGACTCTGAGTGGTCCCGCTCCTCTGGAGCCTCAGGAAGACCCCCAGACAGGGGGCCGACAACTGCACCACTTAGGCCGAATGGGGGACCCGTTTCGGACTTAGACGGCAAGTGGTCCCGCTCCTCTGGAGCCTCAGGAAGACCTCCAGACCGTGGACCACCAACTGCACCACTCGGGCCGAGTAGGGGACCCGTTTCGGCCTTAGACGCCACGTGGTCCCGCTCCTCTGGAGCCTCAGGAAGACCTCCAGACCGTGGACCACCAACTGCACCACTTGGGCCGAGTAGGGGACCCGTGTCGGCCTTAGACGCCACATGGTCCCGCTCCTCTGGAGCCTCAGGAAGACCTCCAGACCGTGGACCACCAACTGCACCACTCAGTCCGACCAGGGGACCCGTTTCGGCCTTAGACGCCACGTGGTCCTGCTCCTCTGGAGCCTCAGGAAGACCTCCAGACCGGGGGTCACCAACGGCACCACTCAGTCCGACCAGGGGACCCGAATCGGCCTTAGACGCCACGGGGTCCCGCTCCTCTGGAGCCTCAGGAAGACTTCCAGACCAGGGGCCACCTTTCTTATATGTCAAACGACCACTGTCCTGCAAAACAGGCCCACAAAACGGTACCAGGCGAAGCCCATAAATTCACAGTGAGCGGACTGTGAAATTTCTTATTTTCGAGACCCCTGCTAACCCTATATTACCATCCCTGGTAGTCTAAAACGAACCCATGGGAGTCTAGCAGAAAAATGACTTAGAAAAAAAACGCTTGGTTTTTCAAACGAAGTCAAGGAATCCACAGTGAGCGGACTGTGAAATTTCTTGTTTAACAATTTATAATAATAATAATAGTTAATAATAAGAATAATAATTAGAATAATAATAAGAAGAATAATAATAAGAATAATAATAATAATAATAAGAATAATAATAAGAATAAGAATAAGAAGAATAACAATAAGAGTAACAATACAAAGAAGAATAACAATAAGAATAAGAGGAATAACAATAAGAAATCAGGTCTCAGCACCAATCCCACATGCTCTCTGTCCCTCCCTTGCCATGGGAGCCCACACACACACACACACACACACACACACACACACACACACACACACACACACACACACACACACACACACACACACACACACACACACACACACACACACACACACACACACATATGACCTCTATCTCTACCCAGGAATAGGAGGCTCAGCTCTGGTGTGTGTGTTTCCAGCTTCCCCCTATAGGCCCACACACACACAACACCTCTATCTCTACCCAGGAATAGGAGGCTCAGCACTGGTGTGTGTGTTTCCAGCTTCCCCCTATAGTCCCCACACACAAAATACCTCTATTTCTACCCAGGAAAAGGAGGCTCAGCTCTGGTGTGTGTGTTTCCAGCTTCCCCCTATAGTCCCCACACACAAAATACCTCTATTTCTACCCAGGAAAAGGAGGCTCAGCTCTGGTGTGTGTGTTTCCAGCTTCCCCCTATAGGCCCCCCCACACACACGCAACACCTCTATCTCTACCCAGGAATAGGAGGCTCAGCTCTGGGATGAGTGTTTCCAGCTTCCCCCTATAGGCCCAAACACACAAGTCCTCTGTCTCTACCCAGGAATAGGAGGCTCAGCACTGGTGTGTGTGTGTGTGTGTGTGTGTGTTTCCAGCTTCCCCCTATAGTCCCCACACACAAAATACCTCTATTTCTACGCAGGAAAAGGAGGCTCAGCTCTGGTGTGTGTGTTTCCAGCTTCCCCCTATAGGCCCACACACACACAACACCTCTATCTCTACCCAGGAATAGGAGGCTCAGCACTGGTGTGTGTGTTTCCAGCTTCCCCCTATAGTCCCCACACACACAAAATACCTCTATTTCTACCCAGGAAAAGGAGGCTCAGCTCTGGTGTGTGTGTTTCCAGCTTCCCCCTATAGTCCCCACACACAAAATACCTCTATTTCTACCCAGGAAAAGGAGGCTCAGCTCTGGTGTGTGTGTTTCCAGCTTCCCCCTATAGGCCCCCCCACACACACACAACACCTCTATCTCTACCCAGGAATAGAAGGCTCAGCTCTGGGATGAGTGTTTCCAGCTTCCCCCTATAGGCCCAAACACACAAGTCCTCTGTCTCTACCCAGGAATAGGAGGCTCAGCACTGGTGTGTGTGTGTTTCCAGCTTCCCCCTATAGTCCCCACACACAAAATACCTCTATTTCTACCCAGGAAAAGGAGGCTCAGCTCTGGTGTGTGTGTTTCCAGCTTCCCCCTATAGGCCCCCCCACACACACACAACACCTCTATCTCTACCCAGGAATAGGAGGCTCAGCTCTGGTGTGTGTGTTTCCAGCTTCCCCCTATAGGCCCCCCCACACACACACACAACACCTCTATCTCTACCCAGGAATAGGAGGCTCAGCTCTGGGATGAGTGTTTCCAGCTTCCCCCTATAGGCCCAAACACACAAGTCCTCTGTCTCTACCCAGGAATAGGAGGCTCAGCACTGGTGTGTGTGTGTTTCCAGCTTCCCCCTATAGTCCCCACACACAAAATACCTCTATTTCTACCCAGGAAAAGGAGGCTCAGCTCTGGTGTGTGTGTTTCCAGCTTCCCCCTATAGGCCCCCCCACACACACACACAACACCTCTATCTCTACCCAGGAATAGGAGGCTCAGCTCTGGGATGAGTGTTTCCAGCTTCCCCCTATGGGCCCAAACACACAAGTCCTCTGTCTCTACCCAGGAATAGGAGGCTCAGCACTGGTGTGTGTGTTTCCAGCTTCCCCCTATAGTCCCCACACACACAAAATACCTCTATTTCTACCCAGGAAAAGGAGGCTCAGCTCTGGTGTGTGTGTGTCCAGCTTCCCCCTATAGTCCCCACACACAAAATACCTCTATTTCTACCCAGGAAAAGGAGGCTCAGCTCTGGTGTGTGTGTTTCCAGCTTCCCCCTATAGGCCCCCCCACACACACACAACACCTCTATCTCTACCCAGGAATAGAAGGCTCAGCTCTGGGATGAGTGTTTCCAGCTTCCCCCTATAGGCCCAAACACACAAGTCCTCTGTCTCTACCCAGGAATAGGAGGCTCAGCACTGGTGTGTGTGTGTGTGTGTGTTTCCAGCTTCCCCCTATAGTCCCCACACACAAAATACCTCTATTTCTACCCAGGAAAAGGAGGCTCAGCTCTGGTGTGTGTGTTTCCAGCTTCCCCCTATAGGCCCCCCCACACACACACAACACCTCTATCTCTACCCAGGAATAGGAGGCTCAGCTCTGGTGTGTGTGTTTCCAGCTTCCCCCTATAGGCCCCCCCACACACACACACACAACACCTCTATCTCTACCCAGGAATAGGAGGCTCAGCTCTGGGATGAGTGTTTCCAGCTTCCCCCTATGGGCCCAAACACACAAGTCCTCTGTCTCTACCCAGGAATAGGAGGCTCAGCACTGGTGTGTGTGTTTCCAGCTTCCCCCTATAGTCCCCACACACAAAATACCTCCATCCCTACCCAGGAATAGGAGCCTCAACTCGGGGATGTGTGTTTACAGCTTCCCCCCATAGGCCCACACTCACTCTATCCCTACCCAGGAATTGGAGGCCCAGCTCTGGGATAAGTGTTT
>NW_027641662.1:400000-405000 GCF_949987615.1 Pollachius pollachius
ACTGCACCACTTAGGCCGAGTAGGGGACCCGTTTCGGCCTCAGACTCTGAGTGGACCCGCTCCTCTGGAGCCTCAGGAAGACCTCCAGACAGGGGGCCACCAACTACACCACTCAGTCCGAGTAGGGGACCCGTTTCGGCCTCAGACTCTGAGTGGACCCGCTCCACTGGAGCCTCAGGAAGACCTCCAGACAGGGGGCCCACTAACTGCACCACTTAGGCCGAGTAGGGGACCCGTTTCGGCCTCAGACTCTGAGTGGACCCGCTGCTCTGGAGCCTCACCAAGACCTCCAGACAGGGGGCCCACTAACTGCACCACTTAGGCCGAGTAGGGGACCCGTTTCGGCCTCAGACTCTGAGTGGACCCGCTCCTCTGGAGCCTCACCAAGACCCCCAGACAGGGGGCCACCAACTGCACCACTCAGTCCGAGTAGGGGACCCGTTTCGGCCTCAGACTCTGAGTGGACCCGCTCCTCTGGAGCCTCACCAAGACCCCCAGACAGGGGGCCACCAACTGCACCACTCAGTCCGAGTAGGGGACCCGTTTCGGCCTCAGACACTGAGTGGTCCCGGTCCACTGGAGCCTCTGGAAGACCTCCAGACAGGGGGCCCACTAACTGCACCACTTAGGCCGAGTAGGGGACCCGTTTCGGCCTCAGACTCTGAGTGGACCCGCTCCTCTGGAGCCTCACCAAGACCCCCAGACAGGGGGCCACCAACTGCACCACTCTGTCCGAGTAGGGGACCCGTTTCGGCCTCAGACTCTGAGTGGTCCCGCTCCTCTGGAGCCTCAGGAAGACCTCCAGACCTGGGGCCCACTAACTGCACCACTTAGGCCGAGTAGGGGACCCGTTTCGGCCTCAGACTCTGAGTGGACCCGCTCCTCTGGAGCCTCACCAAGACCCCCAGACAGGGGGCCACCAACTGCACCACTCTGTCCGAGTAGGGGACCCGTTTCGGCCTCAGACTCTGAGTGGACCCGCTCCTCTGGAGCCTCACCAAGACCCCCAGACAGGGGGCCACCAACTGAACCACTCAGTCCGAGTAGGGGACCCGTTTCGGCCTCAGGCTCTGAGTGGTCCCGCTCCTCTGGAGCCTCAGGAAGACCTCCAGACAGGGGGCCCACTAACTGCACCACTCAGGCCGAGTAGGGGAACCGTTCCGGCCTCAGACTCTGAGTGGACCCGCTCCTCTGGAGCCTCACCAAGACCCCCAGACAGGGGGCCACCAACTGCACCACTTAGGCCGAGTAGGGGACCCGTTTCGGCCTCAGACTCTGAGTGGACCCGCTCCTCTGGAGCCTCAAGAAGACCTCCAGACAGGGGGCCACCAACTGCACCACTCAGGCCGAGTAGGGGACCCGTTTCGGCCTCAGACACTGAGTGGTCCCGCTCCTCTGGAGCCTCAGGAAGACCTCCAGACAGGGGGCCCGCTTACTGCACCACTTAGGCCGAGTAGGGGACCCGTTTCGGCCTCAGACTCTGAGTGGACCCGCTCCTCTGGAGCCTCAGGAAGACCTCCAGACAGGGGGCCCACTAACTGCACCACATGGGCCGAGTAGGGGACCCGTTTCGGACTTAGACGCCAAGTGGTCCCGCACCCCTGGATGGTTCTAGAGACCCCCAGACCAGGGGCCACCAACTGCACCACTTGGGCCGAGTAGGGGACCCGTTTCGGCCTTAGACGCCACGTGGTCCCGCTCCTCTGGAGCCTCAGGAAGACCTCCAGACCGGGGGCCACCAACGGCACCACTCAGTCCGACCAGGGGACACCTTTCGGCCTTAGACGCCACGTGGTCCCGCTCCTCTGGAGCCTCAGGAAGACCTCCAGGGCCAGGGGCCACCTTTCCTATATGCCAAACAACCACTGTCCTGCAAAACAGGCCCACAAAACGGTATCAGGCGAAGCCCATAAATCCACAGTGAGCCGACTGTGAAACTTCTTATTTTCGACACCCCTGGTATATATTACCATCCCTGGTAGTCTAAAACGAATCCATGGGAGTCTAAAATGAACCCATGGGATTCTAAACACAACCCATGGTAGTCTAAAACGAACCCATGGGAGTCTAGCAAAAAAAGAACTTAGAAAAATAACGCTTGGATTTTCATTCCTCCAGGCTCACACCGACTCACTGCACAACTCAGTCCGAGTAGGGGACCCATTTCGGACTCAGACTCTGAGTGGACCCGCTGCTCTGGAGCCTCAGGAAGACCTCCAGACAGGGGGCCACCAACTGCACCACTTAGGCCGAATAGGGGACCCGTTTCGGACTCAGACTCTGCGTGGTCCCGCTCCTCTGGAGCTGCAGGAAGACCTCCAGACAGGGGGCCACCGACTGCCCCACTTAGGCCGAATAGGGGACCCGTTTCGGCCTCAGACTCTGCGTGGTCCCGCTCCTCTGGAGCCTCAGGAAGACCTCCAGACCTGGGGCCCACCAACTGCCCCACTTAGGCCGAGAAGGGGACCCGTTTCGGACTCAGACTCGGAGTGGTCCCGCTCCTCTGGAGCATCAGGAAGACCTCCAGACAGGGGGCCACCAACTGCCCCACTTAGGCCGAGTAGGGGACCCGTTTCGGCCTCAGACTCTGCGTGGTCCCGCTCCTCTGGAGCATCAGGAAGACCTCCAGACAGGGGGCCACCAACTGCCCCACTTAGGCCGAGTAAGTGACCCGTTTCGGCCTCAGACTCTGCGTGGTCCCGCTCCTCTGGAGCCGCAGGAAGACCTCCAGACCTGGGGCCACCAACTGCCCCACTTAGGCCGAGAAGGGGACCCGTTTCGGCCTCAGACTCTGAGTGGACCCGCTGCTCTGGAGCCTCAGGAAGACCTCCAGACAGGGGGCCACTAACTGCCCCACTTAGGCCGAGAAGGGGACCCGTTTCGGCCTCAGACTCTGAGTGGTCCCGCTCCTCTGGAGCCTCAGGAAGACCCCCAGACAGGGGGCCACCAACTGCACCACTTAGGCCGACTAGGGGACCCGTTTCGGCCTCAGACTCTGCGTGGTCCCGCTCCTCTGGAGCCGCAGGAAGACCTCCAGACCTGGGGCCACCAACTGCCCCACTTAGGCCGAGAAGGGGACCCGTTTCGGCCTCAGACTCTGAGTGGACCCGCTGCTCTGGAGCCTCAGGAAGACCTCCAGACAGGGGGCCACTAACTGCCCCACTTTGGCCGAGAAGGGGACCCGTTTCGGCCTCAGACTCTGAGTGGTCCCGCTCCTCTGGAGCCTCAGGAAGACCCCCAGACAGGGGGCCGACAACTGCACCACTTAGGCCGAATGGGGGACCCGTTTCGGACTTAGACGGCAAGTGGTCCCGCTCCTCTGGAGCCTCAGGAAGACCTCCAGACCGTGGACCACCAACTGCACCACTCGGGCCGAGTAGGGGACCCGTTTCGGCCTTAGACGCCACTAGGTCCCGCTCCTCTGGAGCCTCAGGAAGACCTCCAGACCGTGGACCACCAACTGCACCACTCGGGCCGAGTAGGGGACCCGTGTCGGCCTTAGACGCCACGTGGTCCCGCTCCTCTGGAGCCTCAGGAAGACCTCCAGACCGTGGACCACCAACTGCACCACTCAGTCCGACCAGGGGACCCGTTTCGGCCTTAGACGCCACGTGGTCCCGCTCCTCTGGAGCCTCAGGAAGACCTCCAGACCGGGGGCCACCAACGGCACCACTCAGTCCGACCAGGGGACCCGTTTCGGCCTTAGACGCCACGTGGTCCCGCTCCTCTGGAGCCTCAGGAGGACCTCCAGACCGGGGGCCACCAACGGCCCCACTCAGTCCGACCAGGGGACCCGTTTCGGCCTTAGACGCCACGTGGTCCCGCTCCTCTGGAGCCTCAGGAAGACCTCCAGACCGGGGGTCACCAACGGCACCACTCAGTCCGACCAGGGGACCCGAATCGGCCTTAGACGCCACGGGGTCCCGCTCCTCTGGAGCCTCAGGAAGACTTCCAGACCAGGGGCCACCTTTCTTATATGTCAAACGACCACTGTCCTGCAAAACAGGCCCACAAAACGGTACCAGGCGAAGCCCATAAATCCACAGTGAGCGGACTGTGAAATTTCTTATTTTCGAGACCCCTGCTAACCCTATATTACCATCCCTGGTAGTCTAAAACGAACCCATGGGAGTCTAGCAGAAAAATGACTTAGAAAAAAAACGCTTGGTTTTTCAAACGAAGCCAAGGAATCCACAGTGAGCGGACTGTGAAATTTCTTGTTTAACAATTTATAATAATAATAATAGTTAATAATAAGAATAATAATAATAATAATAATAATAAGAATAATAATAATAAGAAGAATAATAATAAGAATAATAATAATAATAAGAATAAGAATAAGAATAAGAATAAGAATAAGAAGAATAACAATAAGAGTAACAATACAAAGAAGAATAACAATAAGAATAAGAGGAATAACAATAAGAAATCAGGTCTCAGCACCAATCCCACATGCTCTCTGTCCCTCCCTTGCCATGGGAGCCCACACACACACACACACACACACACACACACACACACACACACACACACACACACACACACACACACACACACACACACACACACACACACACACACACACACATATGACCTCTATCTCTACCCAGGAATAGGAGGCTCAGCTCTGGTGTGTGTGTTTCCAGCTTCCCCCTATAGGCCCACACACACACAACACCTCTATCTCTACCCAGGAATAGGAGGCTCAGCACTGGTGTGTGTGTTTCCAGCTTCCCCCTATAGTCCCCACACACAAAATACCTCTATTTCTACCCAGGAAAAGGAGGCTCAGCTCTGGTGTGTGTGTGTGTGTTTCCAGCTTCCCCCTATAGTCCCCACACACAAAATACCTCTATTTCTACCCAGGAAAAGGAGGCTCAGCTCTGGGATGAGTGTTTCCAGCTTCCCCCTATAGGCCCCCCCACACACACACAACACCTCTATCTCTACCCAGGAATAGGAGGCTCAGCTCTGGGATGAGTGTTTCCAGCTTCCCC
>NW_027641661.1:5000-12500 GCF_949987615.1 Pollachius pollachius
GCTGAACTTTTTGGGATCGCAGGTCTTTGTTTTCAAGACCTCAGCGTGTTTGTGTGTGTCTTTGAGTGTGTGTGTGTATCTTGTATTGTGTGTGAGTTTATTTACCTTTTTGGTGGTAGTCGGGGGGGGGGGGGGTTGCTTAAAGTTCCCGTCAGCTGTCAGGCTGCGTGCCCAGGATTGCCTCCCATCTGGGAGCCATCGCTTCTCCATCGATTCCCGAGAGACGTTGTCGGAACTATAACCAAAAGAAGGGCGGTGAACACATCCTCCCAGTCTTTCAGAGAACGCCGTCCCTCTATGATTCCCTGCCGGCCTCCCTCACTCCTTTCAACACGGCCGCTCCACATTGTTCTGAGAGTCGGTCCTCCTACCCTTTTCATCACAGACAAAAAAAAATGAAAAACCTGGTTGGGTTCTGCAAGAGCCTCT
Organism: Pollachius pollachius; assembly: GCF_949987615.1. Lineage (NCBI taxonomy): Eukaryota > Metazoa > Chordata > Actinopteri > Gadiformes > Gadidae > Pollachius > Pollachius pollachius. The sequence continues at coordinate 5,430 of NW_027641661.1, forward strand.
TTCCAATTTCCTTAAACACACTGCACAGTGTGTCTGCGCTTCATCTGGAGCTCTGTGTGTGTGTCTCGTAGTGTCTCAGGCTCCACAGGGGGGCGGGGAGAGCCCACACACACACACACACACGCGCGCACACACATACACACACACATGCACACACATACACGCACACACATGCACACACATACACGCACACGCACGCACACACACACATACACACGCACATGCACACACAGACACACACTCACAGACACACACAGACACACACACACACACAGCTTTGGGGGGGCCCTGACTCACACACATACAGTCACTTACACAAGAACTCATTAGCATAAAACTAGATGTATGCGTATGGCATCAGGCCGGCCAAACAGACTGTAAGTGTCATTGACGGAATTAACCAACACATTAAACCCGCACGCTAATCGCTGAGTTAAAAATGTGAAGAGAGGAGATGGAAAAAGGGGGCGGCGGCGATTGGTCTCGCCCATCATCGTTGCGGCGGAGTGATTCGCATTTTACGAGCGGTGATTTGCCGGAGGTCCTCGCCAACACGCGGTCTCATCCGTGGCGTCCGGTTGGCGTCGCGGCGTGTCAACGACACGTGTGTGGCTCCTGTGTTTGTGAATACTCGCCGTGTGTGTGGCGTGTGTCAGGTCCGTGCGGGACTGGGACCAGTGAGATGCATTGTCAGGGTGGTTTAGCGCCCAGACAGCTGATTGATCGATGCGTTTGGCCCCCTGTTAATTGATCTGATTTCCGGGGGTAATTGGAAATAAATCGGGGCAATCATTAGCGAAACAAATACTTGTCTTTTAAATAACGACACAACAGAATCCAGGTCACCCATGTTGTGTCATGTGTTGTAATTGGTTGACCTTTTTTAATGCAATGTATTGTAGCACGCATTTTTATGCGTGCGGCTTCGTGGCTGGGTTTACCCAAGCGCTTTACAACACCGTACGCGTATAAGGTCTGAGCGTGGGTGAGGTGGCCCCAGCGGGATTCGAACCCGTAACCCTGGCGTCGTGTTAATGCCCTGCTCTACCAGCTGAGCCAGACAAAGGCAACTCCACAGGGTTAGCGCTTTAACCATCACCTCTGTGTCTCCGCTTTTTTACTCCGACATCACAGAGCCGGCGTATGGGAAGGCCCCGAGAAGAATACATCCATAAATAAATACAGATCTAGGAGAAAAGCAAAGACAACAAAGGGCGCTCACATCTCTGGAGCAGGCGGTTGGCAGCCTGGTTCAGAAATGAAAGCATATCTCCCGCGACTGCCAGACAACAGCGGAGTCGTCGTTTGTTCACATATGCAAGGGTTTCTGCAGCATTTATTGATGCGCTTGTCTGTTCTGTCTGTGTTCCCTGTGTCCGTCTGCGCTGGATGCTGTCGGGAATGGATGTCGGAACGCATGTCACCTTCTCCTCCCAGGTAGGAGAAGCCTTAATGCGTTCGCTTTCGTCTGTTATTACCAAACACTCGCACATCAAGGATGTAAATAGCGTATCGGCTTGTGAAAGCAGGGGAGCCCTTAGATCTTGAGGTTTCGCCGGTCTTATGACGGTGAAGGAAAGATGTTTTTCAGCCTGACCATGAAATATGAAACCGTGCATCAGCTACTGTCAACAAACACCAGCTGCACCTCTGCCCCACACACACACACACACACACACGCACATGCATGCACATGCGCACATGCACATTGAGCACACACTCACACGCGCATGCACTGCCGCACAACACACGTGCTCCCACACAGACACAGGCACACACACACATGCACACACACACACACACACGCGCACACTCACACGCACACGCACGCACACACACACAAATGAATGATGAAAAATCTAAATTATGAAAACGAAAGAAAAAAAATAGGAATAATACTGCATGTTAATCCTGGAGGACAATTGCACGTGGAGCAGTGATGGTTTACTATACACGGTACCGTAGCGTTCAGGATGGGTTAATGGCTTCCCCCTCCTCCCCCCTGTCTCGGTGGCAGGTGAGCGCACCCCCATACCACGCCTCTCCCTGGCGTTATCTGGGGGCTCCTCACGCTATCTTCTACTGGCAGTTGCACATCGGTGTGGTTTCCCTCAGGGCATTCCCCCACATCATCGCCCCCCCCCCATCCCGCCCGCCCACACACAAACACACACACACACACGCACACTCCCCAAGCCCCAAGCCCCCACCCAACACAGTCTACATTACCCCGAACCCCCATGAAAAATGTAGCATCAAAGAAAAATAACTGAAGAAAGCAAAAGCAGCAATGAAAGTATATTTTTTTCCTTTTCATAAAGCATAACGCTCTCTTGGAGATGTTTCTGCGAAGGGAAGAGTGACCGGATCCTATGAAACGGATTCCCCAGAGAGGGGAAATTGGTTTAATTGGGCTGTGATCAAAACAAAGCTGTTTGGAGGGGGTTGTGGGTGTGTGTGTGTGTGTGTATGTGTGTGTGTGTGTGTGTGTGTGTGTGTGTGTGTGAGAACCTATCCAGTCAGACCCTGTCTCAACTCGCTTGCCAATCCTACCGCCTCGCTGTTGAAGAAAGATCCAAACAAAAACGTAAATATTGAAGGTACAAAGCTCAACCAAACATGACTGACGTTGGCCGTGTCGGTTGAACCGTCTGTGTATCGGCCGATGCTGTGATATTGTTATGGCAAGCCTGGAGCTAGCGCCGGGAGCCTAGCTTTAACCTGCTCTCATGTGTCATGCGCTTTGTGTGCTATGAATAACCGTTGAACAATCCTCTCCCGCAGCTCGGCTGCCATTTTCTATATCGAGTACTTATCGAACCATTTATGTATGTAACAAAACAGAACGGAAGGCAAACTGCCAAACGTTTTGGAACAAAACACATCTGTTTTTTTTTTTTTTTTCGCAGAGTAATTCGCGTGGACTTGTGTCTTCGCTGACCTACACATCCGTAAATTCCCAGTTCAAACTATCCCGTATCGCTAAGCTTCCCCCAGAGAAACGCAGTTATTGTATTTTCTTTTTATGATAAAACCCAAACAATGGTTTTCACCTCCTTTTACCAAATGTCAGACTCCCTTGTATTTCTCACCGGCGGAAAACCTTCCTTGATGTATCGCGGCCTGCGCTTGGCAGACGCGTAGAGCCGGCAGGATGTAGAAACCACAGTTATTACCCTGATCAAACAGCTCTGCGCACGTCTCTGCGTGTTAAAGTCCTGCATGATTGATTTGGCCTGCTGTAAAATTCCTATTGGTGGGCGCCGATGATAAAGTGACCGTATTTCTCACGTGAAAACCCCCCAGACGGCCGCCCTTTGAGAGAGGAGCCGGAAAAAAGATCTCTCCATCTCTTTCCATCTCTGTCTCCCTCCCTCTCTCTCTCTCTCTCGCCCCCCCGTCCCTCTTCTCCGCCTCGCTCCCTTTTTACATGTCCAATCGTTTATCTATCCACCGCCAAATTCATTTCAATTAGAGCTTCGGTTGCTCCTTCTCCTTATCGATCGATGCCCCCCCCCGCCCCCTCCCCCCGATGCACTGGGTGGTGGGCGGTGCTCAGCTCAGCCCCAGGGCACGGCCTATGAACACACGCACGCACATACACGCACAGAAGCATACACACACTGACACACGCCCGCATGCACGCATACACACACGATGCATGTGTGCACGTGCAGCAAGTTTCAGAACCGAATGGCTCGATACCAGAAGCGTGCCATGCCAGTGTGTGGTGCGTGTGCACACACATGCACCACACACACACACACACACACACGTGCACATCTGTTCTCGTAGCATACACACAGACACACACACACACGCACACACACACGCACACACACACGCACACACACACACGCACACACGCTCATGCACACACTCTCATAGAGTGTGTGCATGAGTGTGTGTGCGTGTGTTTGCGTGTGTGTGTACTCCGACCCTGTCCTCGCGGCCCGACTCGTTGCAGCAGCAGCGGGCACCTTCGCCATCCCCCCCCCCCCCCCCATACCCCTCCCTCCGCCGTCAACGCCGTCAACAATAAATATGAGCAGTGGCAAACAATTACCGCGGTAACGAGGGATTAATTGTATCAAGATGGAGTGAGGTCAGCGCAGAGGTCGGCGGCGGCGGCCGTCCCTAATGTGTTTGTCTCCACGCTGCTGCGAGGAACATCAGGCGCCCGCTGCCCGGCCACGCCGCGCTCCGATTGGCCGTCGCCCCCCCCACCCCCTTCTTTTGCCGTTTTTTTCCTCTTTACGAGATGCAAGTGTACCAACGCCAGTGTTGTGTTTGTGTGTCTGTTCCCCTCCGTGTTTAATTTGCAGGTTTTTCTCAGTGTGTGTCTGTGTTAGTGTTGGTATTGTGTGTGTGTGTGTGCGTGTGTGCGTATGCGTGTGTGTCTGTAGTGTATCAAACTACCGGTGTGTGCATTTATATAATGAATTGAAACGTGTGTGTGTGTTTGTGTGTGCCCGTAGTATATCGAAATGCGTGTGTGTGTGTGTGCTTCTGTCTCAATAGATTAGTCCACGTGTGCGCATGGAGCTCAAATTGATATCATGAGGGGCTGAAGGTAGAGCTATTGACTGGTGGCCGGTCAATATTATAACTGCCTTTAGCGTCGGCAGTTAGACTCATTTGTCATTTGCCACCGCTTGGGAAGAGCCAAATGTTTCAATCTGCCGCTGTGCTGACGTCCATCTTTCTCTTTCTCTCCCTTTATTTCTGTTGTTCTTTGTTAATTTTTTTTTCTCTCTCGCTCTTTCTCTTGTCTTCCTCGCTTTCTCTTTCTCGATCATTTCCTCCCTCACTCTCATTCATTCATCAATCACTCTTTCTTCTTCCCTCTCTCTCTCTCTCTCTCCCCCCCCCCCCCCTCTCTCCCTTTGCTGTAAGATGACCCTCTCGGGGCCCCATAGTGCTGCCATGTCTTCCGTGCTCAACATATTGGCGGGGAAATGTTGTGGAAAAGACAGGACTGCTCATTGGTTTCAAGGTGGTGTTTGGGTTGAGTGTAGGGACACCGTCGAGTTCTGTACCGACCTGAAACTCTCCTCTCTCGTCGTGCCTCATGAATCACAAGACACTTTTTTCTCCTTCCCCGAAACGTGAGTTTGCGGGTTTGGGTACATTTTATTTTCTACTTTTCATGGCAGTCACCTTGCGCTTTCTGTATTTTAAGGGACTGCGTTTTTGTTGCACGATAATTATACACACGATAAACTTGAATTAAGGAATAGAAGAAGAAAAAGTATCTCCGCCTAGCCAGCGATCCAAAATGTACCAAAATGTTCCCAAGAAAATGCGATAACTACTTGCGTCTGCGTTTGATATGTGAACACCTATTCACTCTTCCACACTCTGTGATGGTCTCTCTCTCACGTCTCCTCTCTCCCTACACCCCCAACCCTCTGCTGAAGCAGTCAGGAAAGCCTGTGGACCTCCACCTGAATACCCAGAATGCAATGCAAACCAAGAATCCTGCAGAATACACCGTCCTCCCCTAACCTTAACCTCCAATCAAAGATGATTGTGTTTGTTTATCGATAAGAATAAGATATCAGAAAGTATTACATTTCTCAATTCTCAATTTCTCTTTACGTGTTTATTCAAAAGAGGTAGAAAAGAACTACAAAGACCATCATGCTTTGCTGTAAGTAACTTTTTAGTTGTTTAGATTTTGTTATTGGCATGGCTACGCACTTCAGCCACTGAATGTGGATTTAAGCAATTAAAAAAATGTGTCAAGGGACAGCGTTTGAGAAAAAGGGCTTTCAACTCGCACCCCGTATTGGAAGAGAATTTAGCCTTTCGCTACAGCTTGTGTGTGCGTCATTCCGAGCCTTCATGTTCACATCTTGGTTTAATTGTGTGTTGTTTCCTTTCTCTTTTCATGTTTTCTCAGAGAGAAACATTGGCAGAAAAAGTAACTTTTCCTTCCGTCTTCCTCGTGTGAGTATCGTACGAACACATAAACACATACACAACATGGCGCACACACACAACACGGTGCCCACGCACACACACACACACACACACACATCACAGCGCCCGTGCGCACACACGCGGTGCTCCGTGTCTGACGCCACACGCCACTTTTGTGCCGAGAGTGCAAAAAAAAGTGATGTTCTCCTGGGAACATCGCCTCACTCCTCCTTGTTTTCCCGCCCTCCCCCTCCTCCTCGCCCTCACACACACACACACACACACACACACACACACATTCCTACCTCCCCCTCCCCTCCTCGCGGCCCTCTCTTGTGTTTCCCCTCCAGCTGTAGTCGGGCTATTAATAGTGAGCGGCGCCGAGGGAGAGAGAGCTAGGGAGAGAGCAGCAGAGAAAGAGAGAGAGCGGGGAGGGGGAGAGAGAGGTAGGGATGGAGCGCAGAGAGAGACGGGGACCATCAAAGTCGGCTTGTGTATATCAAAGCCGATCGGATCCGTCTCCTCCGAGTTCTCACCGCTGTGTCCCCCGTCTGCCACGCTCGGAACGGGGGAGGAAGGGGAGGAGGGAGGAAGAGGGGGAGGGAAAGCCCCCGAAGGTGGCAACAGCTCGGTCTGCCCACTAGCTACCTGCCGACCAGGGAGGGGGGGGGGAGATAATTGTAGGAATGTGTGTGTGTGTGTGTGTGTGTGTGTGTGTGTGTGTGTGTGTGTGCATGGGAAAACATGCATGGAGGGGTCCCTGTACATTGCCGGCTCCAGGGTTTGATGTGTGTGCAGACTCCACCTCCTCCACCACCACCACCACCTCCTCAACCACCACCACCACCTCCACCTCCACCACCACCACCACCACCACCACCACCTACACACCTCCCGTTTGAATCTCTCCAAACCAAGTTTCAATTAAAGTCTACTTTTAAATCTTCTGTGGATTTGCTGTGGGTTTAGCACATGGATGGTATTTACTGATATGATCCGATAGATTAAAACAATAAAATAACACGGGCCGGCGTCAAATCCCTTAAACCGCCGCGCTTACAACAAATAGCTTGTGTCTCCTTCCCCGATGACTTTGGCCGTCTGTTCGACCGGAACTATCTCCGGCTCAGGTTCCAGTTTCTATTT
>NW_027641661.1:17500-18840 GCF_949987615.1 Pollachius pollachius
TCAAGAGGCTACTCTCCTCGATTTTTTGGAAGAACCGAAATCATCAGCCCTCTTGCGTTTCGCATTTGTTCCACGTCCGGAGACTCTTCCCCGACCCAGAAGTTCTTCTTTGATGGGGGTCTTAATGACACTACTGTGCTGCACAATCAAAGCCCTTGATTGAATCTTGTTGTTATTTTTTTGGGGCATGAATGCAATCTTTTAATTCCTTTGGTTCCGAGCTCCCCATGGAAACACAACAAGGGACTACAAAAACACAAACAAAAGCTTGTTCTTTTCCTTTTTTCTCTCCCGCGCTTTTTTTCTTGCTCTTCTTCTGTTGTTCGGGTCACCGAAGATGAAACCAGAAGCCAAAAAAAAAGAGACACAACCTTGTAAGACAAATAGCTTTTGTCATCCCCTCAGAGTATTATTTTGGTCTTGGACCCGGAGGCTTTGACCAACAATGAATTGTGACGCGGCCCCTAATTCCTCGTAGCGATGCTGCTCAGTCGATAAAGAAGAGAACGGGGCCCCCGGCAATGACCTCTGGCACGCCGCTATTGACCTATTTAGCATACGCTATGAGCGCTCTAGATTGGACAGACGGTTTATTTTGCGATCATTTATTCGCCTCACGACGTGACTCTAATGCCCGTCCTGGGACAAGTTGAATACAGTTATGGATTACCATGATTGCTAGTCTGTCTGTGTGTGGGTGTGTGGGTGTGCGTACAGGCTTGTGTATGTTGTGGATGCATGTGTGTGGATTTTTGTGTGTTTGCATGTCTGACACAGTCAATCAGACCAGAGTGGACAGAGCTGCCTAATGAAGGCAGAAGCAGTTGAAGTCTATTAGGAGTTGTTGTTTTTCCACTCAAATGAGGCACATTTATTGCGCAGTAGGCATGCTAGTTTTAGCATTTTCTTCTTGGCTCCTGATTTATGGTTGAACCCTGTTCCATCTGGGTTTCAACATCTGATCATTAATGCATGAGAACTTTCAACGACACAAATTAACACCCAAATTCCAAAATCAGATTTTTGAGATTTTGGTTGTGAACGTCCAATTAAAAATATATAATTGTGTTACTAATTTAGTCGAAGCACCTCCGGTACTGCATACAAGATGTTCCTCTCAATACAACAAACACTGTTTGCGTAAAACTGGTAAATCCAACACCCCCAAGAGAGAGTGAGAGAGATAGAGAGATCGAGAAGAAGAGGGAGGAAGAGAGGCTGATAGACGGTAACCTCATCACTTTTTCCTTCCCACTCCAAGCTCTGAATCAGAATCGCTGAGCGTGTGTACGTCCACACAAATAACAGTTTATGCTATTGTCATCAATCGACGCCAACCG
>NW_027641660.1:0-10000 GCF_949987615.1 Pollachius pollachius
GCATTAGCCCGCGTGCTGGCCCCCGGCCGTGTCCAGCTGTGTGAGCAGTGCCTGGGCGGCTGCTACACCAGGAGGTTTGGCCCTGGCCCCTCGGTAAACGCTGCAAAACGTGGCCCAGAAGCCGCGTCCTGCTGGGTTAATACAGGCACGGCCTGGGGGCCAGGTAGCCTCCGTTACCCCATCTCGGCCTGCCTCCTCCGCATGCTTCATCTTTCTCCCTGACAGAAGAAGGAGGGCAGCCCAATTGGAGAATGTTAAAAGGAAACACAGAGGGGGAGGGAGGGAGATAGAGGGGGAGACGGAAGAGCGCGAGAAAGAGAGGAGAAGGAGACGGACAGGAGACCAAAGGGAGGGGTACAAAGGCATATGGGAGCAGCCAGGAGTGGGAACAGAGAGGTATCGACACACAAAAGCACAAAAGCACTGCTGCTCTTATCCAGAGAGCCCACTGAGCAAAATGTCAGCTTATTAACAGAACACACGGGGCCCGGGCCTTCCTCTCGCTCTCCGTCACCCTGGTTACATATAGCCCATGTGACCGCATTCCGAGGAGAGCAGAGACATGACAGTGGCCTGAAGGTTACGAAACCCTTCATATGGTGCGGCTACAATGCCCACTCTACGCCCGTGCCTGGTTTGTGCAATACGTTGTTGTTGATGTCGTTGTTTTTTATAAATGTCAGTGTGGTCACTTTTTTTCGCAGGTTTGTATTTGGTAAAAAAAAAAAAGAAAATAAGGTTAAATTGTCGTTGGAAATGATTAATCATTTGAATATCTATGCTAAATGCAGCTTAAATCTTCGACTCCTGAATCTAAGCCACGATCAGTCACACCGACTCAAATTGGTGCAATTAGATCCCGCCGTAAACACACACCTGGCTCTCCCGCCCCCCCCCCCCCGATTCCAACGACTCTTATTGGAGACACATGTCCTTGTTTCCTCGAGCACGCCGTGTGTGTGCATGTTTCCCCCCCGCCCCCCCCCAACCAGCCGAGTGCATCAAATGAGCAGGGACGAGTCACACAACACCACGTCTCATTTGCGCTGGATGTCGAGACGGCATTGTTGAGTGTCAACAACCGTTTACCACAGAGTCAACGGCTGTGGCCGTCGCTCTGGTAACCATAGACCACGCCCCCTCCCCCCCCCCCCCCCCCCTCCCCACGCCTGCACCTGCTTGTTAATCCCTGTATTCATTGGCTCCTAAGACTCACCCTGAGCTGGGCCTCGTTTGGGTTTATTACCTTCACCTGGGCTAATTAGTTGATTGATTAAGCGCACCTGTTTGACTCTAGTGTTTAAAGGGGAGCGTGAAATGGCGTTGAGATTTTTTTTTTTTTAAATTTTAGGAAGAAACGTTTCCATGAGGATGTCGGTGAGGGAGGAAAGGAAAAAGCAGTTGGAAGGGGTCTTTCTGGATCTCCAGATCCATGAAGTTATTGGTTCTAATGAAATGTTAAGCCTGCCAACACAGGCAGGCTGATGTCATACAACAGGTGTTTCAGCTGTGGATGAAGCTGATTTGGATTAGACTTGGATGAATAACAACGGACAAATAGGTTTTGGCAAATGCAGTTGAATAAGTGAATAACATGACTAACCAAATGGGGAAAACACTTTTCGTCCGTGGTGTCCAACTATTTCTCGACGTGTATCCGAGTCTCAGTCCTTAATGCCGATGACTCAAGTCGGTTTGCCTCCTGTGTTTTTGGCAGCACTGAATAAATGAAGTGATTGTGTTCTTCTCTGCCTCATCAACACATTGTATTAATAAACGCTCATCTACTTCATCATCCGATCTCCTCTATCTCAAACTGTTCTGCCTGAAACATATGTTGTATATAGATATTTTCTCTCACCACACGCACACTCACACTTGACTAACAATTACAATCAATTTGCGGGAGTCAACAGATTTCCATATAGTACAACCCAAACACACAGCATGACAGAACAGCAACACCAAAGCAGATTGCTTCACATACCATGATAAGAGTACTTAGTTGTATATTCATGTACACTATATAGAATATACAGATAGATGGATAGATAGATATAAGTAATGTAGATGGATAGATAGATGGGTAGATTGAGAGAGAGAGAGAGAGAGAGCGAGAGCAATAGATAGGTAGATAGATCAATAGATAGATAGATGGGTAGGTGGGTAGAGAGAGAGAGAGAGCGAGAGAGAGAGGGAGAGAGAGAGAGAGAGAGAGAGAGAGAGAGAGAGAGGGATGGATGGCTAGATATTGAGATACATAAAATTTTTATTATCCGCATACAAAAGTGACATTGTTGCAGCACAAAAAGATGGGACAAAAACAACAAACCCAGAGTAGACAACAGAATCCCACCGCACCCACAGAGAGAAGGACGCATTTAAAAGTCGGATGGCGGTAGGCAGGAGGTGTCGCGGTGCAATGCATGTAGCAATAAGAAATGCATCTGCTCTTCCCCCGTCGTCTCCGTTAACGAGTCACCGATGAAGAAGTGACATGTGAGAAGGCGGTGTCGGCCTGAAAAGGTCAGAGGTCCCCGAGGCGTACAGCTCACCTGACGTAGGCCCGGCCCGCCCCCCTCGTTGAATCAATATCACCGAACCTCTGCCCTCCTGTAGCCTCGTCCTCTCCATCTCTGTCTCTTTCCTTCTATCCCCCCTCCCTCCCTTTCACACACGCACGCACGCACACACACACACACACACACACACACACACACACACACACACACACACACAGGCCCAAACGGCACAGAGGCATATGGACATAGTCGGGGAGAGAGGGGGACAGTGGGGGGTTATTGATGCCCTCTCTCACAGAGCCAAGGTCTAGGCCATGAATGCGATGCATCTGCCGGCCCCATACATTAGCAGGGCCGTAGATAAGGGGAGCAGGGTAGCCTGTGAAAACACACCTCGCCCCCTCCCCCACAGCTAGCACCCTGGGGTCCCACAGATCATCTGTGTCTGTGCGTGTGTGTAATCGCGCATACGACCTTGTGCTGACGACCTTGTCAAGTGTGTTTGTTGAGTCTGCGGGTGTGTTTGTGTGTGTGTGTGTGTGTGTGTGAGTGTGTGTTTGTTTGTGTGTGGGTGTGTGAGTGTGTGTTTGATTGTGTGTGTGTGTGTGTGTGTGTGTGGGGGGGTGTTTGTGTGTAGGTGTGTATACGTTTGAGAGTGTGTGGGTGGATTCAAAGAAAAAATATATAATTGTGTTATGGGAACTGGGGAGTAGAAATCCATTAATTATTCATTGATTGAGTCATCAAAAGGCTATTTTTATAACTTGTGGACATTTCGTCGGCGCAACAAGTTGCTAACGGTAGGGTTGTGCCGTAATGGTGAAACAAACAGACCACAGAGTTGTTATGCTAGGTATCATACACAAACCATGCAGTAGAATCTTCCAAGATAGCCAATCAATACAGGGAATTAGGTATTTTGGTCTAATTTGAGATATATATATATATATATATATATATTTAATACATACTTTGCATTTTACTACATAAAGTACATTCAAAGTACATGTTTTTTTCAACCTCAGCCTCTGGGAAATTTAAAAAATTGCTAATGTACTAGATTGAATGAAGGAGGTAGTGGATTTATTTATGCTGATCTGTTTCATTACTGAGTGCTATGTCGAACCGCTGCTAACTTTGGCAATTATGTCAGTTCACAGTGGATCATTGAACCAAAACTAAAGCGCATAGACATCGATAAATCCAAACAAATTAAAAAACAATTGTATTAGGATCGTACATACAAAACAAAAAGAAAGTGCAAACTCCCGAAACGTTGGGAATATCTGAGCGGTGTAGGAACAGTACTGATGGATTAACCCTGTTGACCCCAAGGTCAAAGGGTGGTCTGATGGCTGCTTATGGCCTCCTTCCAGGACCCTAAAGGTGATCACAGGTCACAGGTCAAAGGTCAGGCCACAGCCTGAATGGACACGTGTACACGTGATGTGTGGCACTCTATAGCACTCTACATAATGATAAATAAGGCAGCGATAAACTGAATTTAACATATAAACCAATAAAACTGAATGTATTTTGGCCGCGTTGCCATTGTTGGAGATTCCCCTGCCTACAGTGTGAACGGGTTTATTCACTTTCATTCTATATAGTGAAGCTTTATTGAAGATGGACAATAAAAAAAACAACTAATTATGTATATATATATATATATATATATATATATATATATATATATATATATATATATATCCCAGTGGCTGCTTTTACACTTAGCGTAAGTACGGCACCCTCTGCCAATCTCCACACAAGCCGTACGCAACTCACATGCTACTCGGGGTAAACACCAACCAATCGTAATCACCCGTAGTAAAGTGAAGTGTTTCCGTGCCTGATTGATTGATTCTGATTACAGCTTGACACGCCCTGTTGAGTGCCGCCGTGACAAGCAGCCCCCCATAATGTCTGTGCTGCGTGCTGCTGCACTGAATGCTGCACATTCAGACATTAATGTCTCCGCTCCTGGCAGGAGACGTACCGGCTCAGATCCCCGGTACAGTCCATCAGGGCTGATTTTACATCTCCATGCGGGGTAATGGTGTAGATCTGTAGAATGGGTCTAAAGTGCCGCCGCCGTCGCCCTGTCCTACGTTACGCTCCGCGGCAACGCATGCAGCCCGATAAGAGGGGCCCTGATCAGGGGGTCCTGTATTATTTAATCAGACCAACTCCTTCTCTAAATTATTGAGTGAGTGTATGTTCACACAATCTCTCGCTGTGGGGTTGAACAAGGCGTCTTTCTTCCCGGGAGAATCCAGAACTCCCACACACACGCAGAGCAGCTCTACTGTGAGCGGTTTGTGGCGTCCGTGCTCCGAGCTATTTCCTCCTCTCGTGTCTTTGCCCTGCGCCTCTCCCCTCACACAAAGTGCACAAGGAGGGGACGACGAGTGAACGTTGGCCGACACGTTTCCCTTTCAGCATTGTTCAAAGGAACGCACTAACGAGGGACGCGAGGACGGAGAGTGTCCTCTTTTAGAACCGTCTCACTGACGTCGCACCCTTCTCCCGGACTGTTAGCTTGTCGCAGTGTCCGGGGCCGGATATTACAGCTACGCGCGCGCACTGTTACTGACACAAAAGACACAGATTCCCAATGCAGATGGACAGGCAGATGGACTGGAGGGACAGACAGATGGACGAACACAGAGACCTTCATCGGAGGTACAGCCGACCACATGCGGGCCGCGGTCTATCCCTGTTGGCCCTGTCCGCGCGGCCCCCGGTTCTGGCCCAGTGGCAGAGGTCTGGGGATCCCGCGGGCCATACTTGCTCCCTGCTCCCCTCTTGGCCTGGCCTCCCCCCCCCCCCCCCCCCCCCCATGTCCCCTCCATCCGTCTCCCCTTCCTCCCTCTCTCCTGCTCGCTGGCCCGCGCCAGGCCGTATCTCGGCCCGGCCGGCGCAGAGGGTGGAAAAGCGTGCCCCTCCCTCCCGGAGAGCCGGCCACGCCAGCCTTCCAGGGAGCGCCGTCCCTTCCAGGGATCAGGCAGGTGGCGAGTGCTGCGCCGTCGCCAGCCCAGCACCGAGGGGCCCGGCGCCAACTGGCAGGCCGCGGGCGGGCGGCGCTCCAATCCATGGAGAGAACGTTGCACAGAAAAGAGAAACACTAGCGTGGACGAGCGCGGCGGCAAACGCCACAGATTGCTATTCCGTTAAAGGCGGCTGTAGCTCAGGAGGTAGAGCGTGGTTGGCTGGTAACCGCAAGGTTGCTGCCCGGCTCCTCCTAGCCGAGTGTTGTGGTGTCCCTGAGCAAGGCACCCAACCCTAACTGCTCCTGACGGGCTATAGACGAAGTCCAGCTCCGTCCATTTATGCAGGAATGGGGAGAACATGGGGTGCGCTGCGCAGGAACACGCGTGCTCACACGGCCATACACATCCAGGCAAGACTGTCCTCCTTCGCACGGCCCCGACGCAACTCCATAGATCGACGTAAGACGCGCGGAGACGGTGATTGCACACCCACGGTACATATGCCAGATGCTACTTTGAAGCGAGTGCGTCGAGGGCCATATGCTGCCCGTAGGAGAGGCCTTTTCGTCTCTCCCCGCGTATTAGAAAGGCAGACCTGGGCGCCCACAGGCAGCGGCACACCTTTTAAATAATTACCGCTGACTGCTCCTAAAATAGGCACCCCCGAGGAAACAGGAGGGCTGATCACTTCCGTTTGGCACTCTCGACTTCCCGTCGCTCACGCAGAATGGAACATGACCGTCACGAAACAACAGGGGAGGGGGGCGGCGCACGGTGACACATTATCGTGGACGCAAATACACAACGCATCAACACACAGACACGCACACATTAACCCACACGCGCAGAGACACACACACACACAAAGACCCGCAGGGCATCCACGGGAGCTGGAAACAACAATAACTTTTATCACCACTTCATTTCCTGCCTGGACTTGGCTTGTAGATCACTCAGGCAGAGTGCTGCAGTGGCCGGCCAAACAATGTGAGAGGTGGTGCACCTTTCCCCGCCCGGCAGAAAGGTGTCTCCATGTGCACATGGCCATGTTCATTACTGTTGGCTTTTAGGGCTTAAAGCTTTGATTCCCCTACTGACTGTTTGCTGGGGAGTCTCTGCTGATAGCGCAGCTTGACTTATTGTGTTCAACGCAGAACTGACAGAGCTAGAGTTGTCTCTACCCCCTTTTTTTTCTTCTCTGGAGTCATTAGACTTTGATAACGAGAGGGAGAGGGTTGGAGAGGGGGAGAGAAGGAGAGAGAGGGAGAGAGCAATTCAGAGCAAGAAAGAGAGAGAGAGAGTGAGAGAGTGAGAAAGGAGAGATTGAGAGAGATAGAGGGAGAGAGAGGGAGCGAGGGAGAGCAACGCAGAGCAAGAGAGAGAGAGAATGAGAGAGTGAGAGAGATAGAGAGAGAGAGAGAGAGAGAGAGAGAGAGAGAGAGAGAGGGAGAGAGACTGAGAGCGATAGGGAGAGAGACTGAGAGAGATAGGGAGAGAAATGCCGAGCAAGAGAGAGGGAGAGAGAGAGAGAGAGTGAGAGAGAGAGAGAGACCTGGAGAGAGAGCGACAGAGAGAGACAGAGCGGGGGGAGAGCGAGACAGAGAACAGCGATACAGAGCGTCACAACACAGCTCCCTGCGCTACGACTGATCTGACAGGACATCTACAGGAGCAGTTATAAGCTGGTGGTGGTGGCTGTGGAGGAGGTGGGAGGGGCTGTGTTTACCGGGAGGGGGTGTTATCCTGTATTATTCATGAGCCCTCCCCCTCCCACTCCTTGGCTGTTCTACCCCGGTTGGGGTGAAGAGCCCTACCAGGGCGATGAGTGGCGCGCTGGAGCGCGGTGGCAACATTGAAAGGGAACGGTGGCTTTGTCTGAGGTCTCCTCGCCCAGCCCCAACACGTGAGCCACGCGGCAGCGATTCTATTGAGAGAGATAAAGCAACGCCACTGAAGACGAGGGCAAACACACCGTGTTATCCAGAGGGGGCAGGGGGGGCAGAAGATAAGGAGCAAAGTGGCATCAAGTGGTCGGAGGCAGAGAGTCAGGGAGTCAGGCAGAGAGTCAGCGAGATGGACAGAGAGAAGGACAGAGGGACGGACAGAGAGATTAACAGAGAGACAGGCAGAGAGACTGGCAGAGGGGCAGACAGAGGGAAGGACAGGGAGACGGACAGAGGAAAGGATAGAGAGTCAGAGTCCTCTCTATCCTCACCACTGCAGAACCCTGAAGTGACAGCAGGTGTGTGTTTTAATTCAGGTGTGTTGCACAGCGCCGCCCATTCTGCTTACAGACCCCCCCCGCCAAAAGGATTTACCGCCATGGATTCGGGGACATCCGGCTATCGCTGTAATACGAAGATGATGGTGTTGTAGAAAACGTACACATTTGTAATCCTCGTCGAATAGCGTCGAATAGTACAACTGATCCGATCCGTGGGCTGACACGGAGAGCGGCCGTTTACCTCAAGCGGCGGTTCCACCCAGAAGCACCAATCAGCCTCCGCTCTTCTCCCTCTCTCTCTCCGTCGCCCCATTTGCTCTGGAGCTCGCTACTTTTTTCCCACTTTCCTGTTTTTGGTGCCTGTTTTTTTTCGGTACCGGCGTCACGCAATCACCCCAGGACCGTGCTCATTTCCCTCCCGCTCATCTCCTTGGGCCGTGCCTCTGCTATTATCCCACCAAGACGGAGGCCACTTGAGGATGAAGCAGCATGGCCAAAGAAACGTCTGCAACGGCCCTCGTTTATATTCATTGCCTACCAGGCTCAAACAGTCAAACTTGTGTTCTCCTTGTTTAACATACATACAGATGAACAAACAGGTCACACAAACACACACACACACACACACACACACACAAACACACACACACACACGGCGGGCACACTCACAAACACAGAAACACACACAAACATTCATGTTGGTGCGTGGTACGACGCGCAAATGCACAGGCACGCATAGACCCCTCATACGCACACACAAAGACACACACACACATGGGCACACGCCCACATGCACACACACACACACACACACACACACACACACACACACTCACTTCTCATTGGGAGTGTTTGGGTGGGTAGCCGTTACAAAACTAACACTGCTTAATGGCTCTCCATTCTCTGCTCTTTCTCTCCAGAGCCTCCTCTCTGTTTGTGTAAAACCCTCCCCTCTTCTTGTCTCTCTCAATCTCCCCCCCAACCACCACACACCCACCCTACCCTCCCCCTCCCCTGTTCACCCCCATGCCGCCCCGTCTTAAGAGGGGTCCTGTCCAAGGCCGGCAGAATTGTGGCCGACCTTTCACCCTTGCTCACTAATTACAGCTCCATGGAGACACTCCAAGTGCCTTGTCACCCGACAGCTACACACAGCTACACACAGTACACACACACACACACACACACACAAACACACACACGCACACAAACAGAGTAGACACACACACACACACAAACACACACACACAGTATACACACACACACACACACACACACACACACACACACACACACACACACACACACACACACACACAGACACACACACACACACACACACACACAAACACACACACAGAGTTCACACACACACACACACACACACACACACACACACACATACAGACACACACACACACACACACACACACACAGTACACATTCACACACATAGAACAACCACACGCACAGATTTTCAAGTCATTTAATTGGGGCCTCTTTTCACTTCTCGGTGGCATGGATCTCTCTGACCCCAGCCACCACAATAGAGAAACCTCCAGCCCCACCTTCCTCCACCCTCACCTCCCACCCCCACCCCCACCACCACACACGCACACACCAACACACACTCTCCCTCAGCCCCCCGCCCCCCCACAAGCCAACCTCCCGGCCCAGCTCATTCTTTCTTGTTTACAGAGGGGGGAAGAAAAGAATTCCTTTTAACCTTTCTGTAGGGCAGTTACAACAACTTCTCCTCTCTTCGCCTCCCCTGCCCACCCCCCCCCCCCAGTGTCTTTTGTTCGGCCTGGTCGCTGCCCAAAGCCCTTGTGCAGTAGACTGGGACGCATTCTGTAGCCCCAGACACTCACAATATTGACGGGTCATGTGACAGAGCGACCTTTGAACTCGTGCCCGGCTCCACATTGACTGATCCCCCCCCGCCCTGCCCCTAAAGAAAAAGTGTGCGCGAGTTTGTGTGTGTATGTGTGTGTGGCTGTGTTGGTTTGCATGTTAGTGCATGTGGGTTTGTGTATCTCTGTGTTGGTGTGGGTGTGTGTGTGTGTGTGTGTGTGTGTGTGTTCATGTGTGTGTGTACGTGCATAGGTTGTGTGTGTGATTGTGTGTGCATGTGGTGTGTGTTTGTGTGTGTGCGTGCAAATGGTGTGTGTGTATGTGTGTTTGTGTGTGTGTCTGTGCGTGTGTCTGTCTCTCTGTCTGTGTGTGTGCGTCAATACGCATGCTATCAGCGTCTAACAGGTGGA
>NW_027641660.1:15000-18775 GCF_949987615.1 Pollachius pollachius
GCTGGACGGAGAGAGGGGGGAGAGGGGGAGATAGGGAGGGAGATGGGAGGGAGAGAGATGGGAGGGAGATGGGAGGGGAGGGAGGGAGGGATGGGGGGTGAGCTGGACGGAGAGAGGGGGGAGAGGGGGAGATAGGGAGGGAGATGGGAGGGAGATGGGAGGGGAGGGAGGGAGGGATGGGGGGTGAGTTGGAGGGAGAGAGATGGGAGAGAGAGAGAGAGAGAGAGAGAATGGGGCATGGAGGGAGCAATAGATGGAAAAAGGAGGGTGGGAGGGGGTGAGGTAAATTGGAGGGAGAGAGCGAGTGATTCGAGAGGGCAATCAACAACTGAGACAGGGAAAAGAATGAGGAATGGGATAAAGAGAGAAAGAGATAGGGTAAAGGAAAGAGAGAGAGAGAAATATAGAGAAAGAGACCAAGGCAGAGAGGGAAGAGATCAACGGCGAAAGAGAGAGAGAGGGAGAGAAACGGAGAGAGAGAGACAGAGAGAGAGAGGGAGAGAGACAGAGAGAGATAGACAGAGAGAGAGCGAGATGGAGGCAGAGAGATAGAAAGATGGCGGTCGAGCGAGGGGAGGAAGGAGCGTTACAGAGGGGCAGGCGTCGTGGAGGATGAGAAGAGAGGGTGTAGTGAGTGTTCAGAGCAGGGCAAGCTGCAGGGCAGACACAACAGACAGGCTCATTCAATATACATGAGGCTGGAGCCCGTTGCCAACTAGTACCACGCCGGAGCACTGGGCCAAATGAGACAGACCTAATGAATATGAGGAATGGACGACCAAGAAAGTAGCAAAAAGGAAAAAAGAAAAAAAAAGGGGATTCAGCTGAAAGAAATAAAGCACGAGGAGGAAGAAAGCAGGCAGAGATTAAAGAGGGAGTGGAAAGTAGGAAGGGGGGGGTTTGTGGTTTGGGGGTGTGAGGTGGGGGATGGAGGGTGTGTTGAAGTGACGGTGATGAAGTGTAAACAGGGGGTGGGGGAGTCTCGCCGCAGTGGAAAGAGGGTTGTGAAAGAGAGGAAGAGGAAGGCGAGAAGAACACATAAGCCCTGGACCAAGGCAAACAGCCCCACAGAACCAAACTCGTGCCGTCTCGGTTCGCCTCGCCTACACCACGAACACACTCTCAGAGAACACGGACACACTGAAGTGTGTTTTGTGTTCACCGTGAGGCCACCTGAGACGGCACGTTTGGTTTGGTTCTGCAGGGCTACACACTGGCTACAGCCTCCGTACGGGACATGCCCTGCCTGAACACGTCGGACTCCCGCGGTCATTGTAGAGGCACGCAATACTACTATTACACACAGACACTGTAATAATATTAAACTCACTATTCATCGTACAAGTCACCACTTGTAATGACCCTAACAGGGACGGGAGGTTGCTGCAGAATCTCGGACCGTTAGTTGTATTGTTTGAGCAAAACTCAAACCAGAATCATGAGCACCAAATCAACAGAGGGCTTCAGTCTAATTCTTGTAATTCTAAGTGCCGGAGCAGCGTGGCTGGGTGAGAGGGTTCTATTAGGGTTCCGTTAGGGTTCTGCTAGAGAACAGAGGGCCCAGGCTAGACAGCTTAAATGCATATGCATTAGGAAGCCTTTGATGGCATGTGGAGAAGATTGGTCCGGGGGTTTTTGGTGGGAGAAAGCTGTTTACCTGGAACAGAGGATTATGGGACATCTCTCTCTCCCCCTCTCCCCCTCGTTCTCTCTCTCTCACTCTCTCTCTCTCTCTCTCTCCTCTCTCTCTCTCTCTCTCTCTCTCATTCTCGCTCTCTCCTTCTCCCTCCCTCCCTCCTGTGGTGTGTTGGAAGCTTGGAGGGTCTGAGATTGTTGGGCCCAAATCAGTTTAGAGAACAGTCACACCTCTCAAAGTCCATCATCACCAATGTCTGCTTGCTCGCTCTCCCTCTCTCTCTATCACACACACATACACACACACACACATTCTAGCTCTCACACTCACTTTTCTCATTCTTTCCTATCTTGTATTTCACACACAAACACACACACACACAGACAGACACACACACAAACACATAGACACACACACTTACACACACATATACAAAATCCCCCCCCCCGCCCCCACACACACACACACACACACACAAACACACATACACACACACTTATTCTTCCCGGTTCCTATTTGCAAACCAACTTTTTTGTAAAGTTTCCAAACGTAATCCATCTCCCTTTCCCCCCCATTTCTCAGTCATATTATGCGTTGCAGTGGATAATTTGGATTTTCTTTTTTGCCGGCAAATACCCAGTCTGGTTTTGAAATACATTTACTGGGGTACACACATCGACATTGAAATGTTGTTAGATACAAGACCCTTTTTATCCTATACAAATATAACCTCTATTTGATCATTACATGGTACACCTCTGCTATCAATTACAGCTTTGGAGCAGAGTTCTGATGCACAGCCTGAATCACAAAGCCAGCCTTGCTGCACAAACGCTAAATATTGCCTCGCATTCAGCAGAATGACCAGCCTGGTCATAATATGATCCACAATTGCAAAACATGTGGGGTAACACAAGTACAATATGAACATCAACTCATTCGCAAAATGAATTCACAATTTGTTAATAATTCAGATGATAACCCACATAATTGCAAAAAATCTCATACGAAAATAGATAGATGATTTTTGCTAGGATGCAGGCTCAGACAGTAAGCAGTAGTGGAGGTCTCTGATGGAAGACATTTGTCCACCCCTTCCGTCTGCTGGCCTCTTCCCCCCCCCCACGGTGTACTGGGGTGTCGCCGTGTCGGGGGCCTTGGTGCGATGGCGTGTGAGGCCTCGTGCTCTAGGTGAGGACCAGAGAGGGAGCACACATTCTGGAGCCAAAACACAACCCACCAGGTCTTAAATGGAACAGACTGTTGGCAGCCAGGTTATGTTCCAGCTACCGCGTGTGTGTGTGTGTGTGTGTGTGTGTGTGTGTGTGCGTGTGCGTGTGCGTGTGTGTGTCTGTGTGCGTGTGTGTGTCTGTGTGCGTGTGAGTTTGTGTCTGTGTGTCTGTGCACTCTTTAACGTATCATTATTACCCATTACTATCCAGGTACAGTCCATTTCTCTACCCTGTATTATGCATTACTGTATTTTCTGTTTTTGAAATGTGTGCCTTGCCAACCTTTTTAGTTTCTGGGGGTTGTTCTACACTACAGTGCTCGCTTGTGTGTGTGTGCACCTAATTGTGTGCACGTGTGTGTGCGGCGTGCCTCGGTGTGTGTGCGTGGGCGGGAGAGTGCGCATGTACGTGTGCGGTGTGTCTCATGTCTGTGTGTGTGTGTGTGTGTGAGTGGGCGGGAGAGTGTGTGTGGCGTGCTGTGTTTAATTAGCCTGCCTGGCGGTGGCAGGGCTCGGCCGGGGCCAGGGCTGGGGGAGGGAGCAGGTGGTGGGGCCGCAGGGTGGGCCGCGCTGGGGGCCAGGGGCGGGTCGGCCTCCAGGGCTGGTCCCGCAACCTGTCCACCCTGCCCCCGATCTAACCCCGGCTAAGGGGGGACGGGGAGGGGAAGGGGTGGCTGGGGGCGCCGGTGGGTGTGGTGGTTGAGAATATGGGATTGATTCTAGTTTTGATTTATTGGTTGGATCGAAGCATCACGCTCGGTTATGGTTCTGGCAGCAGAGAGGGACAATCTTGTGTTCGATACTTGGGACAAATCAGTGTTTATGGGATGCCTGCCCTCAACATGGGTCCTCTGAGAACTGTGTCAAGGGGTGCTGACAGCAGTGTTATGAACCAGAAAGAATGGGAT
>NW_027641659.1:0-12500 GCF_949987615.1 Pollachius pollachius
ACTAACACCTTCACTAACCATCACTAACACCTAACACTAACCATCACTAACACCTACACTAACCATCACTAACACCTACACTAACCATCACTAACACCTACACTAACCATCACTAACACCTGAACTAACCATCACTAACACCTGAACTAACCATCACTAACTAACACCTAAACTAACCATCACTAACACGTACACTAACCATCACTAACACCTACACTAACCATCACTAACACCTACACTAACCATCACTAACACCTACACTAACCATCACTAACACCTACACTAACCATCACTAACACCTGAACTAACCATCACTAACACCTGAACTAACCATCACTAACACCTAAACTAACCATCACTAACACCTAAACTAACCATCACTAACACCTGAACTAACCATCACTAACACCTACACTAACCATCACTAACACCTAAACTAACCATCACTAACACCTAAACTAACCACCTCTAACCCATCCAACATCTCAGCCTAATGATAAACAAGTTAACTGCGGTGAGCCTCATCTCCTGATGCATCGTGGGAAATAACCACAGCAGATTGATATAGTCCCTCCCCACCACCGCCTGAATCAATTTAGCGCCGCTTATTTCCCACGATGCATCGCTGATTGCGTAGACGGCCGTGAATAGTCGGCCTATTTAGATTAGACACAGTAAGACAACGGGCCTCAAGAGCACCAGAGGAGGATCCTAGAACACACCCAGCACCCTGCACCTCCTATAGGAGGAGGAGGAGGAGGAGGAGCCTAGAACACACCCAGCACCCTGCACCTCCTATAGGAGGAGGAGGGGGGAGGAGGAGCCTAGAACACATCTAAACACCCTGCACCTCCTATAGGAGGAGGAGGAGCTCCTCCAAACACCCTGCACCTCCTATAGGAGGAGGAGGAGGGGGGAGGAGGAGCCTAGAACACACCCAGCACCCTGCACCTCCTATAGGAGGAGGAGGAGGGAGGAGGAGCCTAGAACACATCTAAACACCCTGCACCTCCTATAGGAGGAGGAGGAGGAGGGAGGAGGAGCCTAGAACACATCCAGCACCCTGCACCTCCTATAGGAGGAGGAGGAGGGAGGAGGAGCCTAGAACACATCTAAACACTCTGCACCTCCTATAGGAGGAGGAGAAGAGAGGAGGAGGAGCCTAGAACACACCCAGCACGCTGCACCTCCTATAGGAGGAGGAGGAGGAGGGAGGAGGAGAGAGGAGGAGGGAGGAGGAACAGGAGGAGCAGGAGTCTCCTCTAAAACCTGCACAGGCCTCAGTGCTGAAATCAGCTGCTCCTCCTTCAGAATCCACTGATCAACTGGAGCACCACAGCACCAGGGGAGGGGGGGGGAGGGAGGGAGAGATGGCGAGAGGAAGAGCCAGGGGAAGGGGAGGTGGGAGGAGAAAGAGAGTGAGGGAGAGAGAAAGAAAGAGTGAGAGGGAGGGAGAAAGATATAAAGTTATAAAGAGAGAGAGAAACAGGGAGAAAGAGGGAGAAGAGAGGGTGAGCGAGAGAGAGGGAGAGCGAGAGCGAGAGAGAGAGAGAGAGCGAGCGCTGGAGAGCCTCCCAGGAGAACACAGACCCCAGATGGAGCGGTGTGCTCGCTGGTATATCTACACACACATTAAGATCAATTACAAAAACACAAGGCGCACAAGGTGGACAAAACAGAACAACAGCGCTCAGCAGAACTCAGCGCCCTGGAATGGCTGCTCTCCTCTAATGGCAGCGCCGCAGTACCTGTTAGCAGGACTCAGGTATGGTAGCGCTGTTGTTAGCAGGACTCAGGTATGGTAGTGCTGTTGTTAGCAGGACTCAGGTATGGTAGCGCTGTTGTTAGCAGGACTCAGGTATGGTAGCGCTGTAGTTCCTGTTAGCTGGACTCCTCCCAGATCCGCCAGGACCCCCCAGGACCAACTAGGAACCCCAGGACCCTCCAGACCCCCCAGGGACTTACCCCCAGAGGCCTCCTCCTTGGTGGTGATCTCCACACGGGGGCCGTAGGTCCCGTAGCCGGCGGCGGTGAAGGCCCGGACCTGGAACACGTACACCGTCCCCGGCCTCAGGTTCCCCACGGTGACGGAGGTGGAGCGGGACCGCACAGTGGAGTACACACGCTCCTTCTGGTCCTGGTCCCAAAGAACCGTCCACAAAACAGAAGGAGAACTTCACTGACCGGACCACCAGCAGAGATCAGAGAGGTGATAGAGCTGATAGAGATGATAGAGTTGATAGAGGTGAAAGAGGTGACAGAGGGATAGATGTGAAAGAGTAGATAGAGGTGATAGAGGTGATGGGGGAGATAAAGGTGATAGGTGATAGAGGTGATAGAGGTGATAGAGGAGATAGAGATGATAGAGGAGATAGAGGAGATAGAGGTGATAGAGATGAAAGAGGAGATAGAGGTGATAGAGGTGAAAGAGGAGATAGAGGTGATAGAGGAGATAGAGAGATAGAGGAGATAGGGGTGAAAGAGGAGATAGAGGTGATATAGTTGATAGGGGAGATAGAGATGAGAGGTGATAGAGATGATAGAGAGATATAGCTGATAGAGAGGAGAGCTGATAGAGAGGAGAGGTGATAGAGGTGAGAGGTGATAGAGGTGATAGGGGAGATAAAGGTGATAGAGATGATAGAGATGATAGAGATGATAGAGATGATAGAGGAGATAGAGATGATAGCGTTCACAGAGACCGGAGTTCAAATGAAATACGAGTACCAGAGATGTACAAAACGATACGGATCTGAACGTAAACATATCAACACCGTTAGCAGTCTGAGGATTGTCATCATGCACACTGGACCAATCACAGCGCGGGGCGGTGCTGCCGTGGCGACGCACCTTTTGGTAGTACTTGATCTCGTACTCGATGATGACACCGTTGGGCTGGTGGGGCTCCTGCCAGGACAGCTCCACGCTACGCTGCTGCACTCGCTCCTTCAGCACCTCGCTCACCTGGGACGGGGCTGGGAGACAGGTCAGAGACAGGGAGACAGGTCAGAGGCAGGGAGACAGGTCAGAGGCAGGGAGACAGGTCAGACACAGGGAGACAGGGGAGTTACAGGGAGACCGGTCAGATAGAGGGACACAGGTCAGATACAGGGAGACAGGTCAGATAGAGGGAGACAGGGGAGAGACAGGGAGACAGGTCAGATAGAGGGAGACATGTCAGATAGAGGGAGACAGGGGAGTTACAGGGAGACAGGTCAGATAGAGGGAGACAGGGGAGAGACAGGGAGACAGGTCAGATAGAGGGAGACGGGTCAGATAGAGGGAGACAGGGGAGAGACAGGGAGACAGGTCAGATACAGGGACACAGGTCAGATAGAGGGAGACGGGTCAGATAGAGGGAGACAGGGGAGTTACAGGGAGACCGGTCAGATAGAGGGACACAGGTCAGATACAGGGAGACAGGTCAGATAGAGGGAGACAGGGGAGAGACAGGGAGACAGGTCAGATAGAGGGAGACATGTCAGATAGAGGGAGACAGGGGAGTTACAGGGAGACAGGTCAGATAGAGGGAGACAGGGGAGAGACAGGGAGACAGGTCAGATAGAGGGAGACGGGTCAGATAGAGGGAGACAGGGGAGAGACAGGGAGACAGGTCAGATACAGGGACACAGGTCAGATACAGGGAGACAGGTCAGATACAGGGAGACAGGTCAGATGGGAACATGGACGATACACAAGATAGCCACTATATCTGCCCTTGCTATGAATTATAAATAAACATGAACTCTGAGCCTTTTGATAAGGAGAGCGCGGACTGTGGAGATAAGGGGGCTGAAGAACGCTGCGGCCGGTGTTTAGGAGGTCATCAGCCTGAGTGAAATACAGATGAGTCATGGAACACTGAGGGCGTCTTAATTAAGGTGTTCCATTAGCGCTCATAGTGCTGGGCAGCGCAAGCTTTTCAAATTAAGAGCCTCCGTCTTACATTGTAAAACGTATTCGTAAATAAGACATAAACATACACTAAATTAAACTAACGACAGTAATAATAAAATAGCCCGAAAACTGTTAATCACAAACAGCTATGACACCATTAACATTTAACGACCAAAACAAAGCAGAAATTGCTTAATATCACACATTTCAAAAGGCAAAGGAAAAATTCATGATTAACTATAACAATTAAAGTGTTAGGTAAAATGTCCTAATGGTTAATAATGTCTTATCGCAAGTTACAACCTGCTCAACGTTTAACTGCCAAAACAATGCAAATATAGAACAAAAACATTTGAAAAATAAAGTACCAATTAAATATTACCATGAAGCAAAACACATTTAGTTCAATTAAATTCTACCACCAAAACATGTCAAAAGTAATTAATGTCTTATCTGAAGTTGGAACTGCCTCAACAGCTAACCGCCACACAAAGCAGACAGCTTAATGTACCTACTATAAATGAACCAAAGTGTTCCACAGAGCTTCTGATTAACAACGGCTGATCTCCGCTACACAAACCACAAAGACACGCGCTAACTAGCAGAGAATAGCCGCCGTTAAGCGGAGCCAACGCGCCCTGTGTGACAGGGGCCCCTCCGCCGTGTCCAGTGACCCCTGCCGGCTCCGAGGTGACCCCCACGCTAATGACCGGGGCCCTCGTAAGGGCCCACATTCCTCCCAGTAAGGCCCACCGGCGCTACCACCGAGCTAACCGCTAACCCCGGAGCCGGCCGATGTTGTGACACACTGTTCATAATCCAGGCCCAACACAAGCGCTGCAACAAACCGATCCCTTCAGCCAGGCGACCTCCATCAGGTCCTCATTGAGCAGTCACAACAAGCGGTTAGCCCGGATTAGCCCGGGGCCAACGTTAGCTTGTGACCCCGGGGGTCCCCAGCGCTCCGTCTGAAGAAGACGCATTCCTGGAAAGAGGGAGCTTCCATTTTGGTTTTTTATACGATGAGTCTCCGCGGCGCTGTATGAGTTTCCTGCGTGGGATCACGTTAGCTTCACACCGATGTTAAAACACCCGTGTTTTACGAGGCACGAATTGTTCAGAGAGTGAGACGTGGGATAGCAGATGCTACCTGGAGTTTAATGGACACTGGTAGGACGGGAGGAGGAGGAGGAGGAGGAGGAGGAGGAGGAGAGGGAGGAGGAGGAAGTCCTCCTTCCTGGTGGTCAGCTGGTCTCTTTCTAAAGCCCATCTCTTTCTAAAGTGTTGCAGTGTGTGTCCAGGCCTCTGTCTGCTAACTGGGACACCCTGAGTGACGTCTCCTCCTGTTGAACCTGGAGCCGTGGAATGGAGAGATCTCCACGGCTGGGCGCCTCTAAACCCCAAATAACCATTTTGGCGCTTTTTCCTTTTTTTTGTCACGAAAGTTACAGGAAATAAAGGAAGCACTTTGAACGACTGTGGAGGTCGTGCACCCCAGAGCCGTTTGGTGAAGGAACGTCCTGTTGTGTGATTCCCCTTTAGCTGTGCTTCTGTATGTGTGTGTGTGTTGTGTGTTTTGTGTGTTGTGTGTATTTGATGACTTTATTAACCATGGTGTTTAACCCTATATATACGTGATGATTGAATAAAAAGGTTACTTTTAGAATTTTCATTAACTAAACTGTGGATGATAAGTAGAAACTCAACCTTGAAATCCCATTTCCAGGGAGTTTAGTGGGTCCTCACATCATATTCCGCCATCTCTCTCTCTCTCTCTCTCTCTCTCTCTCTCTCTCTCCTTTCTTCGTTTTAATTCAGTTGGCTAGTTTCAACCGGTCGCCGAGAGGAGGGGGAGAAGGGGGGAGGGAGGGAGGGGGAGATCATTACATAACGACTCCCCTCTCTCCCTCGCGGAGCGGAGCCATAAACCGATTAATTACTGATGAGTTCCAGCAGTGGAGGAGCCTGGTTCAGCCTATCACTAGAGGGGAGAAGGGGGAGACCAGGGGGGGGAGACCGGGGGGGGGAGACCAGGGGGGGAGACCGGGGGGGGGGGGCGGACCAGGAGGACAGGAGAGGGGAGTAAGGAGGAGGAGAATAGGCCCAAGGAGAGAAGGGGTTGTCTCAATGAAAACAATGTGAGGAGTTTGTGTGGATGAGGTCGAAAGGCTTCTAACGCCAAACAGGAAGTGACAGGTCAACAGGAAGTGGTCAACAGGATGTGGCCAACAGGAAGTGTCCAACAGGAAGTGGCATGTAAACAGCACCTCCAGTTACAGAGCGGAACAGGAAGTGGCCAACAGGAAGTGGCAGGTAAACAGCAACTCCAGTTACAGAGCGGAACAGGAAGTGGCCAACAGGAAGTGGCAGATAGAGGAACAGGATGTAGGGCACCAGTAGAACTAGACACGGCCCTGAGGTCCAAGCCCGTCTGTGATACGTCTTTATGAACCAGTGAATCCATCGGGTTCATACTCCTTATGAACCAGTGAATCCACCGGGTTGAGACTCCTTATGAACCAGTGAATCCACCGGGTTGAGACTCCTTATGAACCAGTGAATCCACCGGGTTGAGACTCCTTATGAACCAGTGAATCCACCGGGTTGAGACTCCTTATGAACCAGTGAATCCACCGGGTTGAGACTCCTTATGAACCTGTGAATCCACCGGGTTGAGACACCTTATGAACCAGTGAAACCACCGGGTTCAGACTCCTTATGAACCAGTGAATCCATCAAGTTCAGACTCCTTATGAACCAGTGAATCCTTTAAACATGTCTATGAAAGGTCAGCGTCGGCGACGGCCTCGTTAGAGGGCTGACGGTAACGAGGTGTGACATCATCACTCCCTGGTCACATGACTGCCTGGTCACATGACCCCCTCATCAGGGCAGAGGGCTGTCTGCTGCCGCCGGACTCCCAGACACGGACATCACTGAGACGGGTAATGAAAGGTCAGGCCGCCATGGGTGTGTGAGCGTGTGCGTGCGTTTGTGTCTGTGTGACCATGTCAGTTTGTGTGTTTGTGTGTGTGTGTGTGTGTGTGTGTGACTATCTCAATGTGTGCTTGTGTGCATATGTCAGTTTGTGTGTGTGTCAG
The DNA here is from genome assembly GCF_949987615.1 of Pollachius pollachius. NCBI lineage: Eukaryota > Metazoa > Chordata > Actinopteri > Gadiformes > Gadidae > Pollachius > Pollachius pollachius. The sequence continues at coordinate 6,999 of NW_027641659.1, forward strand.
TGTGTGTTTGTGTGTGTGTGTGTGTGTGCCTATGTCAGTGTTTGTGTGTGTGTGTGTGTGTGCATTTTCCATTTGTGTGTGTGTGAGAATATGTCAGTGTGTGTGCATGTGCATATATCAATGTGTGTGAGAGTGTGTGTGAGAATATGTCAGAGTGTGTGTGTGTGTGTGTGTGTGTCAGAATGTGTGTGTGTGTGAGAATATGTCAGAATGTGTCTGTGAGTGTCTGTGTTTTCTGCCTCCTTGCTCATCTGTGTGACAGATCATCCCATTCCAAAATACGGCTGGCTGCATCGTTTAGCTCTCCGCTAGCCTGCAGTCCCACACCCGCCTCTCTTAGCCTAGCTTAGCGGCTTAGCACCTGGCTGCAGCAGGAGGCTACCTAGCTTTGGCTAACCCTTCATTTAGTCCATTCATTTCCCCTGCAGACAGCATTGCTCGCGCGAACCTCGATGTAGAGGAGACGTTTCCTGATGTAACAACTGAGCGTTTACATTTAAATATAGCCTTTCTGCTGTACACCACACGCATGCACGCACGCACGCACGCACGCACGCACGCACACACACACAACCAACTGTTCGGAAGGAGTTACGGTAGTGTTGCTCAAAGGCACATCAACACATGATGAGGCATCAGGAGCGGGGCATGGAACCCGAGACCCCTCTGTCCCCCCCGTCGAGACCCAGGCAACCCCCCTCCCTCAGCTCAGCGGCTGGGGGGGGGGCGTGTCTTTATGCTAACACTGAGAGCCCCCCGGTGGCTAACAGCTTAAGGACCGCCCTGTAAAATCCTCCCCGGAGCAGCCCCCTGTGTCTTCATCTGATTCCCAAAGTGAGTTCCCAAAAGTCTTGCCCAGAGACGATCCCAAGGCCGCACTGTTATTTTGAAACAAGACAGCTGCGGGCGCCTTCCTCCCCTGATCCGAGGTCTGCGTTTGGGTTAACAGATCCTGCCTGGATTCACCCCCTTCAGTCATTACTCCATAAAAGTCATTACTCTTTCCCAACGCGTTGGGAGCTTTGGGAAAGCCCCTAGTGGGTGTCAGCTGATGACAAGGTGTGGTGGAGAGGAACGCCGGCGTTCCGCCCTGGTTCCAGAAGCTTCTCAACATTTGGTTGCTTCACAGCTCGGTGCGCAGACAACATCTGCCCTGGAGGCTGAGGGTGGAACTGGTTCCTCCTCAACAAGAGCTCAGCTAGAGCCTGAAGTCGGCGGTACGGTAGAGCTCTGAAGGAGGGAGGGATAATGATCTGAGGAGGCGGGGCTAAAGGTAAAGCTCTGAAGGAGGGAGGGATAATGATCTGAGGAGGCGGGGCTAAAGGTAGAGCTCTGAAGGAGGGAGGGATAATGATCTGAGGAGGCGGGGCTAAAGGTAGAGCTCTGAAGGAGGGAGGGATAATGATCTGAGAGGAGGCGGGGCTAAAGGTAAAGCTCTGAAGGAGGGAGGGATAATGATCTGAGGAGGCGGGGCTAAAGGTAAAGCTCTGAAGGAGGGAGGGATAATGATCTGAGGAGGCGGGGCTAAAGGTAAAGCTCTGAAGGAGGGAGGGATAATGATCTGAGGAGGCGGGGCTAAAGGTAGAGCTCTGAAGGAGGGAGGGATAATGATCTGAGGAGGCGGGGCTAAAGGTAGAGCTCTGAAGGAGGGAGGGATAATGATCTGAGGAGGCGGGGCTAAAGGTAAAGCTCTGAAGGAGGGAGGGATAATGATCTGAGGAGGCGGGGCTAAAGGTAAAGCTCTGAAGGAGGGAGGGATAATGATCTGAGGAGGCGGGGCTAAAGGTAGAGCTCTGAAGGAGGGAGGGATAATGATCTGAGGAGGCGGGGCTAAAGGTAGAGCTCTGAAGGAGGGAGGGATAATGATCTGAGGAGGCGGGGCTAAAGGTAAAGCTCTGAAGGAGGGAGGGATAATGATCTGAGAGGAGGCGGGGCTAAAGGTAAAGCTCTGAAGGAGGGAGGGATAATGATCTGAGAGGAGGCGGGGCTAAAGGTAAAGCTCTGAAGGAGGGAGGGATAATGATCTGAGGAGGCGGGGCTAAAGGTAAAGCTCTGAAGGAGGAAGGGATAATGATCTGAGGAGGCGGGGCTAAAGGTAGAGCTCTGAAGGAGGGAGGGATAATGATCTGAGGAGGCGGGGCTAAAGGTAGAGCTCTGAAGGAGGGAGGGATAATGATCTGAGGAGGCGGGGCTAAAGGTAGAGCTCTGAAGGAGGGAGGGACAATGATCTGAGAGGAGGCGGGGCTAAAGGTAAAGCTCTGGAGGAGGGAGGGATAATGATCTGAGGAGGCGGGGCTAAAGGTAAAGCTCTGAAGGAGGGAGGGATAATGATCTGAGGAGGCGGGGCTAAAGGTAGAGCTCTGAAGGAGGGAGGGATAATGATCTGAGAGGAGGCGGGGCTAAAGGTAGAGCTCTGAAGGAGGGAGGGATAATGATCTGAGGAGGCGGGGCTAAAGGTAGAGCTCTGAAGGAGGGAGGGATAATGATCTGAGGAGGCGGGGCTAAAGGTAAAGCTCTGAAGGAGGGAGGGATAATGATCTGAGAGGAGGCGGGGCTAAAGGTAAAGCTCTGGAGGAGGGAGGGATAATGATCTGAGGAGGCGGGGCTAAAGGTAGAGCTCTGAAGGAGGGAGGGATAATGATCTGAGGAGGCGGGGCTAAAGGTAGAGCTCTGAAGGAGGGAGGGATAATGATCTGAGGAGGCGGGGCTAAAGGTAAAGCTCTGAAGGAGGGAGGGATAATGATCTGAGAGGAGGCGGGGCTAAAGGTAAAGCTCTGAAGGAGGGAGGGATAATGATCTGAGAGGAGGCGGGGCTAAAGGTAAAGCTCTGAAGGAGGGAGGGATAATGATCTGAGGAGGCGGGGCTAAAGGTAAAGCTCTGAAGGAGGAAGGGATAATGATCTGAGGAGGCGGGGCTAAAGGTAGAGCTCTGAAGGAGGGAGGGATAATGATCTGAGGAGGCGGGGCTAAAGGTAGAGCTCTGAAGGAGGGAGGGATAATGATCTGAGGAGGCGGGGCTAAAGGTAGAGCTCTGAAGGAGGGAGGGACAATGATCTGAGAGGAGGCGGGGCTAAAGGTAAAGCTCTGGAGGAGGGAGGGATAATGATCTGAGGAGGCGGGGCTAAAGGTAAAGCTCTGAAGGAGGGAGGGATAATGATCTGAGGAGGCGGGGCTAAAGGTAGAGCTCTGAAGGAGGGAGGGATAATGATCTGAGAGGAGGCGGGGCTAAAGGTAGAGCTCTGAAGGAGGGAGGGATAATGATCTGAGGAGGCGGGGCTAAAGGTAGAGCTCTGAAGGAGGGAGGGATAATGATCTGAGGAGGCGGGGCTAAAGGTAAAGCTCTGAAGGAGGGAGGGATAATGATCTGAGAGGAGGCGGGGCTAAAGGTAAAGCTCTGAAGGAGGGAGGGATAATGATCTGAGAGGAGGCGGGGCTAAAGGTAAAGCTCTGAAGGAGGGAGGGATAATGATCTGAGGAGGCGGGGCTAAAGGTAAAGCTCTGAAGGAGGAAGGGATAATGATCTGAGGAGGCGGGGCTAAAGGTAGAGCTCTGAAGGAGGGAGGGATAATGATCTGAGGAGGCGGGGCTAAAGGTAGAGCTCTGAAGGAGGGAGGGATAATGATCTGAGGAGGCGGGGCTAAAGGTAGAGCTCTGAAGGAGGGAGGGATAATGATCTGAGAGGAGGCGGGGCTAAAGGTAAAGCTCTGGAGGAGGGAGGGATAATGATCTGAGGAGGCGGGGCTAAAGGTAAAGCTCTGAAGGAGGGAGGGATAATGATCTGAGGAGGCGGGGCTAAAGGTAGAGCTCTGAAGGAGGGAGGGATAATGATCTGAGAGGAGGCGGGGCTAAAGGTAGAGCTCTGAAGGAGGGAGGGATAATGATCTGAGGAGGCGGGGCTAAAGGTAGAGCTCTGAAGGAGGGAGGGACAATGATCTGAGAGGAGGCGGGGCTAAAGGTAGAGCTCTGAAGGAGGGAGGGAGTTCGGGGGGGGGAGTGCTCCCATAAATCCCATCCTAATCCAATAAATGCTGTCTTGGAAAGCTCCGCCTAGCAACACTCCAAACAGCCGGGAGGTGGGGGGGGGGGGGGGGGGGGGGACCCCCGCGGAGAGGGCAGCACGTGCGGCAGGCTCGCCGCCGAGCGGCATGCTGGGTAACGGCGGCCCCAGACGGTGACTCGGCCCGAGCCGGCGCCGGGGCTTAGGGGAGGAGACTGAAGCCTCCTGAGTGGATGACAGCAGCGGCAGCGTGGGGCGAACCCAAACCCTGCGTCCGTCACCAGCGCTGAGCTCCTCATCGCTCATCTGTGGGGGGGGGGGGGGCCGGGCCGGGCTCGTTACACGAGACAGGGCGAGCGGCTCGCTGGTCCGTCCTGAAGGGGAACTCCCAGGGACAGGGGGGGGGGGGGGCGTGAGGGTTCAAGCGTGTTCTAGAACAAACCCACTAATCCGAGTTAGATGATAGACTGCTCAGCCCCGTCTGATGACTCACTCGCAGCTCACGCTGAGACACAGACTGTGTGCGTGTGTGTGTGCGTGTGTGTGTGTGTGTGTGTGTGAACTTCATGCAACTGAAACCATTTTGAAAACCGGTTTGCCACAACTCACCGATCACAACGATACGTGTTTGATTTTCAGCTACACACAGATCCATTCATCCCTTCCTGTCCTTGACACGTATGTGCGGGCGAGTGTGTGCGTTCAGCGTGTGTGCGTTCAGCGTGTGTGCGTGCGTGTTCAGCGTGTGTGTGTGTCTGTGTGGGTTCAGCTTGCCCGTGTGTGTGTGTGTGTGTTTTGCATGTGTGCATGCGTGCGTGCGTGTCGAGGACGTGCGTGCGTGTGTGTTCAGCGCATGTGCGTGTGTGCTTGCGTGCGTGTTCAGCGTGTGTGGAAGGGGACCATCACCAGGTGGAGGTGGAGGTAGTCCTGCCCCTGACTATCAGCCTCGCCGCTGAGCATCTCCACCCTCACGGCGCTACACAACCCCGCCGGAGAGGCCTCTGGCCGCCAGCTCCTAGTAACCGCTCCGTCACAGGTCTCTTCTTCGGTGGTTTATGACGGAAGCGTCCGCGTGTTGCCTGACACCCTCTGTCCTCTGTGGCTCCCGTTAGCCTTTAAATCCCAACGTCGACACTTTGATAAGTCACACCAGGCCGCCGGCCCAGGAGAGAGAGGGGACGACGTGTGCGCTAATGCTGATGCTAAACGCTAGCCCGATGGAGGCTCACGCCGGGGAGACGGCGCCTCGTGGCATTTAGAGGAACTCTTGACGCCTCAACTAAAAAAGAACTAAAACCCGTCGCATGCCCTGCACCCCGGTGTCAGCTGACGCCGTCTCCCCCGTCTCCCCCCCTCTCCCCCCGTCTCCCCCACAGAGCGACAGCGGAGGGAGGGAGCTGGGCCTCAGTTACCCTCAACACTTTACAGTCTTTCAGGATAATGGCAGGAGTTGAACTTCCGCTTTTTAAAAGCACACAGAATAGATTCTAACCTTGGGCAAAGAT
>NW_027641658.1:0-17450 GCF_949987615.1 Pollachius pollachius
CATGCCTGGTCGTTTTCTAATAAAAGAGAGTACTGCGTCATACACATGTCACGCTTGTGAGGGGCCGTTGGACCAGCGAGGTCATTGGTCCAGGGGTTGGTGTTCTCCATTGGTCCAATCACTGGTCCAATGTGTCCATGAACTGTCTTTTCTATCATGAAGCAGTACTCTCTTAGATGAGAAAATAGTGAGTGTGATGGATAACACACCTCTGAAAGCTTGAGTGGTTTGATGGGCGTAACATTTAATAGCAGCAAAGATGTTTTTCCATTGGATTTTTGTAGGACGCTAAATTAAAGTGTGACAAAGACAAAGGGGATGAGGGTGTGTTTGAGAGTCAGATGGATTAGGGAGGAATGAGTCGCGGACCCTCAGCATTCACAGGTCTAATCAATAAGCTTTGTGGTCTGAATGCTATGCACACCAACATGGACAATTACCAAAAACTGTTTTAGTGGGAGATGAGTTGTCAATGTTCAAAGGTGCTTTTTATTTACCTTGAGCTTGTTTCCGACACACCAAGATGAACTGCAGATTCTTGGCGCGCTGCTTAAGAACATTTGTTAATGTGAGACCACCAGACTATTGAGCTTCTGTGCTCTGATTTGATGGGCTAATTTTTCACAGCTATTCTTACGATACAGCATGCTATTGACCCACCCATGTGTATGTTTGTCTGGGTTCTGGTTGTGTCTCTCCGTCCCTGCCCCAGGGCTCTCCTGGATGGACGCTTTGGCCTGTCACTCCAGAGCCAATGCAGCGGTTTCGTTTCGGTTCAGGTTTGTCGACACAGACAAGCAGCCAATCAGACAAATCAATACACCCTGTAATCACGCATACGCCAACACAAACCAGTCTTAGCTTGTTTGCTTTTTAGCACACTCTTTTTATCCGTCTCACAGGGCGAACCAGTGAGTTTGGCCAGCACCATCTAGTGCCATCTCTCTACTGTGCATGTGCGCACGCAACCACCCCGCCTCTTATACACACGTGCACAATGATATAAGACGAGACGTGGCCCGGGGCTTAGGGTGAACAGCAGAAGGTTTTAAGATTATCAATATGCCCCCCCCCCCCCCCCCCCCCCTTCCCCCCCCCCCCCCCCCCCCCCAACCCATCTCTCTCCTCTGTCAAACCAAGCCCCCCACCCCACCAGCCTCGTGCGTGTAAAGCCACATCTACCCCCAGCCTCTGCCTTCAACGACCGCAACACAACTGCACCATTGGCTCCACGCCCAGCTGAGAGAGGGAGGAATGATGAGACAATGGCTGGAGCACGGAGAGAGACACACACAGAATGAGAGCAGAGCAAGAGAGAGAAAGAGAGAGAGAGAGAGAGAGAGAGAGAGAGAGAGAGAGAGAGAATAAGAGATGGGGGAGAGAGAGAGAGAGAGTGAGAGAGAGAGAGAGAGAATAAGGGATGGGGAAGAGGGAGAGAGAGAGAGAGAGAATAAGATATGGGGAAGAGGGAGAGAGAGAGAGAGAAGGAGAGAGATGGGGAAGGGAAAGAGAGAATAAGAGAGGGTGAAGAGAAATAGAGGAGAGGGAGAGAGAGAGAGGGGGAAGAGATGAAGTGATGACAGACCACCTGCACTAGCTTGTACCCCTGTTGACTGTTTCCTCAATCTGAGCACTTAACGTTACAATAAAGCCTGTTTTGAGTTAGCTCGGGAACTTTCTGTCTGCTAATACAATCAGGCAAGCCTCCAAATGTCTATTTTGCTGAATCCAAACGTTTGCCAACCGGTTCATTTGCGGTCTCCCTCCCATTCCACAACCTCCACCCCACCATCACGACATCAAATGCTTCCTCAACGCAGAGCATGTTCGATCTCACTCAGGGGTGGCAAAGATTGAGACAGAAAGACTACAGGGTATATTCTGTCCTTCAACTTATGGAGGTCAATACTTCCAAATTATAATGGCTCAGGCTTGAGTGTCTGTCCAATGGCCGGCATCTAGAGGAGTTCACTGTCTGAGATCACAGCCCTATTCAGACTCCTCAAGGCTCTTTAGCGTTCCCTAATGTTTCCTGTACTCTCAGTCCATCCCTGGCAACGGCGCAACTTGGTTTGGCTATCCATGGAGGGAGGGGAGGAAGTGGACTAACATCGTGTTTATACCTTCATACATGGCCCCCCTGTTGAATTGCTGTCTAGACTCACAAATTGCCTTAATGCACCCAAGAAGCCCCTCCTGGGGCAAACACAGGGATATCGCAGCTGACCAATTGGTCGCCATGGTGAACATCATGAAAGCTTTCTCAGTGCACACGATGGTCTCACTAGTGGCACGGAATACGCCTGCTAAAGTTATACCAGTCTGAGCTCCACACGCCTCCTTTAGCATCGGTGATGTGTTTGTGTGTTCATCTATGGTTTATTGTTGCCTAATGAATGATATAGTTAGCGTTGAGTGTGTTTCCCAGCTCATTGGTATTTTATTAGCTACGTGGTTGGCGTCAACAGAGTGTGTATGCAGAGCTCAAGCGCCACGCCACGAGCAGGCTCCACTGGCTCGGGTGAGAGGCAGGTCATTCAATCCCAGCTCATACAAGCTAATGGTTCTTAACGCTGCATTAGTTCAATGATTGTGCTTAATTAGTGCAGCTGGATATAGACATATTTTTAATACGACAGCAGGGACTTGTTTTTTCCTTCTTCATTTTTCATTGAATGATTGCTTATTGGATTTCCATTATGCTTACCGTGAAGAGGAATCTAGTAAAGGTCTCCGTATGCAGCTTTCGTTGTGTGTGTGGGTGTGTGTGTGTGTGTGTGTTGTGTGTGGGTGGGTGGGTGTGTGTGTGTGTGTGTGTGTGTGTGTGTTTGAGTAAAAGTCCTTGAATGCAGGTTTAATTTTGCTTGTGTGTTCTAGTAAAACAATCTGCAGGCTTAAGGGTGTGGTTCCTGTAAATAGGTTTGCCTTGTGTGTATGTTGTTGTGTCTTTCTGTGTGTGGTTTTGTCTTTCTGTGTCTATGTTTGTGTGTGTGTGTGTATGTGTGTGTGTGTGTGTGTGTCTGTGTGTGTGTGTGTGTTCTAGTAAAGTTCCCTTAATGTTGGTTTGATTTACTTGTGTGTTGGTGCGTGAGACGTGCTATTCACTGTGTACGTGCATTCGCCTCTGTCTGGGTACTTGCAGTTCCCTCTGTATTAAACCCTATTGCTTTCTCCTCCCTGTGCCTGCAGTGAGGTTTGACGACTGCATGGGAAACGAAGGGCTGACCTTCCAGAGCAGCGAGCCCGCGTTCGGCGTGAGGACCGATGGCTCCATCTTCATCCGGCAGGACGGGACCAGTTTGGTGGAACCCGTCCAGTTCAAGCTCACTGCCAGAGGGCCCAACACACATGTCTGGGAGACGGTGCTCCAACTGGCCCCGATCAACCCCCCAGAGCCCCGGGAGGGAGGCAACGAGGTGAGACACGCACACACCAAAGACCCATGCAGACCCAACAAGCACACCAGCACGCACACACACACACACACACAGATACACGCAACAATACCTCCTACTTTCTGACACTAGTCCAGAGAATTTGTGGACAGACATGGGAAGCAGATGAAGGAAACACAGGATTCAGAGCGATATAATGACCCTGCCCACAGGGAGGATGAGTTCCACTCTGCCATGAGCTGACACTGGAAAAAGGCTGCTTGTCTGCTTGTGCGGCGGCTAGCCCAAGCTTTCAGCTAACATTGTTAAATGCCGGCTCCAGCCTCGGCTGTGGCCTCAGATTCACCGCCCCCTCATTAGTTCAGCTCTGTGCAGCCACATCAGATATCAGTCGATATCAGAAGCACTGTTCATCAGATTAGGTAACAACAATACACATGATTATAGGCCTGGAGTTGCAGACCCAACACTGCCACATTCCTAGAGCCCTCACAAAGCTGTTTGCCCCGTGTGCATGATAGTGATGCGAGCACACGCGCACTGCACACACACACACACACACACACACACACACACACACACACACACACACACACACGCACACACACTAACACACACACACACACACACACACACACACACACACACACACACACACACTAACACACACTAACACACACACACATGCAAAAATGCAAACACAAGCACACGTACACACACAATCCCAACTGATTGGATGATGGCCCATTGTGTCAAGATTGTATTAAGACTAAACAGATGCATTGCTCCACAGATAAAAACGTGTGACACTGCTCCTGCTTACACTAATAGCGGCCATGATGCAAATTCAGAGTCTGTGTTTACCAGGGCTGACATGTACTGTGTAAACTCCCTGGTAATATAATGCTAATAAAGTTAATTAAAGATGCAGCATTAACAACATATTCTAGATACCCTTTGAAGGAGTGGAATGCATTTCAACTGCATCACAGCGTGAACTCGGGCGTATTAAAACTATGATTTGTAAATTTAAGGATATTTATTTAGCTGAGTTTATCTTTTGATCATTGTCACAAGCACTTGCAAGGGATGTTTATTTCAAAACAATGACTGAATTATGCGGGAGTGTTTTAATGACTTGGCTGTTGCGTGCCGTGGTATTTACTTCTTTATTTGTATCGATTAAATTGCATTTAATATCAGAATACAGAAACACCCCTCTGTGTTCAAAGACCTTGTGTCGACAGCTAAAGCCCGCATGTCTTAACCAATCAAAGAAAGAGACAGAGACGGGACGTTGTTAAAAAACAAACAAGGAGGGGGGTTATCCGAGGCCCTTGAGGATAAACCCATCTCATTGCTATGTTTCCTTCTCCTCTCCCTGTGTAATAGGAGCTCAACAGAAAGATCGTTTCTGGCGAAACAAGAACAGCGTCAGGAGACCGGTCGTTACTGTAGCTATGGCGGCATAGATGTCTGCTTTTCACAGCGCGTCAGCATACACAGCATGACATAGCTGCTGAATAGACAGCCAGAGACACCGGCGGGTCACAGGGGAGACTCAGAGCTGATGCTTACCGGCGCTTTATCTAAACAAGCAGGAACCCCCCCGTCCCACCCTCCATACTTCCCTACCTCCACCAACCAGAAATGAAAACAGAGCTGATTTTACATTATGGAAATGGCACATTGTGTGCGATGTGCTTTGTTGAATAATACCTTCCAGATGTCTGGGCAGCCAGGGGCTGGCTGATATCAAAGTGAGCTGGGTTTGGGTTCGGGTTGGGGGGGGGGGGGGGTTGAGGGTGGCAGGGATCTGGGACCCCAGACAGCTGGCTTAGGCTGATGGCACCAGGCCTGGGGTCCGCATCGATTTCACACTCACTGACTCGTGTTCACAGAGCACCAGTGCACCCCGGCAGGAATGTATTCAAGAATGTGTTTGTTTTTCCTTTTTCTTGTGGATTGGGGGCGGGGGGTGGGGGGGTGCAGGGTCGGGTATATGGTGTCGACAGAGGGAAGTTTGAATTATGGTAATATTAAGCTGATTCGCAGAGGCCAAAGTTTCTGCGTGTGTGGCGGTGTCAAATGCAGCGCAGGAGGCTTTTCGGTTTGATAGTTCTAAGCACACAGAGGGGGTGGGGGGGGGCAGTATTTTTTTCGTTTGTGTGTGTCGGTGTGTGTTTTTTTTTGTGTCTGTGTGGTCTAATGGTAAAAAATAAAACACATGGGAAATTTCTCTGGAATCGTTGAATCTGCTCTTTCGAATTGTGATGTCTGGCTAGAGCCCTGTGTCTTTTCCGAAGTGACATTTTTTGTGTTCTTGGTATAACAGATGGCGTCTTTTAGGACACAGACGTCTCCCGTTGGATGTTTATTCAGGGACGGCTAAATATCTCCCCTTCCTGTTCCTACTGCTTCCCACAGTTTCTCTCACTCGCGCTCTCTATCTCCTACTCTCTCTCTCTCTCCGTTCTTTATGGCTCTCTCCCTCTCAACTAAGTTTGCATATATGGGAGTAGAGAGGGCGAAATACAGAGAGATGGGAGACCATAGGGAGAGAGTGATTGATAGAGAAAGTGATAGAGAGTGTGGTAGATAGATAGAGAGAGGGAACTTGGCTTTGATCAGAATTGCAGTACCACCATGACTGGAGAGAAGCCCAGCCTCAACACCCTGCGGCTCTGTTGGGCACATTTATCTCTCTCTCTTTCTGTCCCTTCACGCTCGCTCGCTCCCTCTCTCTCTCTCTCGCGCGCGCTCTCGCTCTCTTTCTATCTATTTCTCTCTTTCTGACTCTCCCCCTCTTTCTCGCATTCTCTCTCTTTCTATCTTTCTCTCTCTACTTTCTCTTTCTTTCTTCCTGTCTTTCTAACTCTAGTTCAGTCTCTATCACACTATCTCTCCCTATTTATTTATTTCTCTCATTCTTTCTCTCTCTCTCTCTCTCTCTCTCTCTCTCTCTCTCTGTCTGGTCACCCTCGGGGATCTACCTGTTAGCATGAGCAGATGAAGTATCTGGAGCATGACTTATTTAGGAGATGGGGGTCACATCTGCTCCTGACAACCCCTATCCCAGATGCCCCTTATTCCCTTCACCCAATTGCGCAATGACTCCACACCTCCCACCCTCCAGCTGACCCCCCACCCATCGTCCGCTCCACCTTTGGCCCCTCAGCGCTGTGGGGGCATAGAGCAGACGCCCCTCTTGTCAAGCCCACTGAGCACCCCTCTCTCCCCTCTCTATTTCTCTCTCTCTCTCTCTCTCTCTCTCTCTCTCTCTCTCTCTCTTTCTCTCTGTCCCTGTCTCTCTCTCTGCATGGAAAGGCAAAGCATTCATCCATCCAGGCCCTAACATACGTCTGTCCACTCTTGCTCTGTCCAAAACTAAAAACCACATCGTTTTGCATCAGCCACAGCTCCTTAAGGCCATACACAGGTGTGTGTGTGTGTGTGTGTGTGTGTGTGTGTGTGTGTGTGTGTGTGTGTGTGTGTGTGTGTGTGGGGGGGGGGTGGGGGGGGGGTGTTTGTCTGTGTGTCCACAACCACCCTGAATGCGGACCATACGGAGCAGCTCGTGTTCATGTCTGAGTGAACCCGTCTCACAAGTGCATGCTACGTGAAGCGCGGCAACATGTGTCTGCAGGCTGGCTAATCCCCTGGCTGGTGCAGTCTGGTGCTGGAAGAGGGCCGGGGGTGTGTGGGTGGGGGGGGGATCCAGGTGGTCCGCTCTGAACCGTGAGGACATGAGGTCCTGGTGTAAACTCTGACCCCCCCTACCCCCGCCCTCCACACCCATACCCTCAAAAAAAACAATAGAGAAAAGTCACTCTAGCACCCCTTAAGGTGGAGCGCCGGTGAAACACGACTTAGCGTTTTTTAAATCTTTCTGGCACCTAATCCATAACACCGGAGGTGCTGCGGACTGATTGATTCCATGGCGCTGGCGGTGAGCTCTGCTCGGCGGATAAGCCTGGGAGAGGAGATTGCAGTTTTCGCCATGCTTTCTCTTCCTTCCACAATATATAATTCTCACTTTTGATCTATTTTCTTAACCCCCCCCCCTTCCCCTCTGCCTGACTGCCCTACATGAGTGACGTCTTGATTGCGGCACACTGCTCGATGAAAACCAAACATGAAAACGCCACAACATATGTCAGTGTGCGAACCTCACCCTTAGAGAGAGGCTGTTTTTCCTTTTTGAGCGGCCTTTTAAAAGTCTCTTGCGGGCATTCATCTAATGAAGTCAGCCTTGAAAGCGATTGTTTCCACTCACACAGACACCAGGCGGCCCCTCTGAGAGAGACGCCCGGGCGGCTGTTATGAAACAGGTAGAGACAAAGACAAGAGACGCCGCGCCTGCTTTTTATAGCGTGCGGAAACCATGCACAAGGAGGGCGGGACCCCTGGCTTTCATGGTGCGCCAGAAGCCGTTGCCGTCGGATGCGAACACTCTGTTCTGCTGCTTCTCTTTCTCTTCTCACTTCTTGTTGTCTTTTTACTTTTCCTTATACGCTTTCCCTCTCCAGGGGAGGAATGTAAGGCTGAATGCTACGAGGGAAGGTGATGCCTGGGAACAGGGAGTGAGGTGGAATGACATGTTGGAAGTGGTGTTAAAAACACTACCTTTTTATATGTAAATGCAGGCGGTGATGGAAGTCCTCCTTTTTTCATATGCGAGAAGAGACAGGTTTCTTTTTGCTTGTATTTGACAACCTCACATATGCAATTCACATTTTCACACAGTGCAGTCGCACAGGTTCGCGCATGAACACATACTCCCACACGCGTACACACACACGCACACACACACAAACAATAATGTTCATCCAAACGAAATGAGTTATATTAGAACTTGATTACATTCCTGCTCAATTACAGGAATGTATGTATGTATTTGATAATATTAAAAAGCTTTTTACAAAAGTTCTGAGGATCATTATCTATAAATATAGAGAGATAAAAAGATAAAACACATGGCATAGCATATGTAGAGCATATCGTATTTAACATATGATAAGCAATGGCACTATTGCATATGGAATATACCATGCATTATAGCATATATATATGACATATTATGAATAACATATTCCATATATAAAAAGCTATTTTATCTATGTGTCAACTCTTCCATACATGATTAATGATAGTATACACATGTGATATATGTGGATGTGTCATATGCAACATATGACACATCAAACACACGACATACTGCATAACATAACAAAACCAAATGCATGTTAGCTGGGCGGACAAGCTCACTAAAACCAAGTGCGTTATTTGACAGTCGGCTTCTAAGCTCTCTTGCCTGGATTTCACATGCCGGTGCACACATCGCCTGACATAGAATAGCTGCTATTGAGACCAGCTGTCAGAATTTACTCAGGAGGGAGTGGGGATGGAGAATGAGAGAGAGACAGTGATAAAGAAAGGGGCAAGAGAGAGAAAAAAGGGGGGAGAGAGAGAGAACGAGAGGAGAGAGAGAGAAAGAGGAGAGAGATGGGATGGAATCTTACCTCATGAGAGTGTGATCGAGATGGAAAGACCGACCTGAACAATGATGATCGTGACAGGTTCTCATGTATTTATTTATTTAACCGCTGACCTGCGGTGTGTTGATGTCAGTCACAGCGGGAGTAGCTGCCTGCTATAGGCTGTCCATCTCACACCTCTTAGCTAACCTTGGCACCATTAGGATTACGACAAACATGTGACCAGCTACTCTCCTCTGGGGGGGCTTGAGAATACGATGCATGGGCGCAAGAGCAGGTGTTTAGGCGGTGGACTTATTATAACCTTGGTGTGAACACGTCTATCTGATGTTTGAAATGAAGTGCAGGGGGAGTCAGGGCCGAGCTGAGTTCTCTGGGATCGCCTAGGGGCACAGACGTATGGATCGGCTAAAGCTGTGTAGCTCCATCACCTATGTTTGATCATCATTACCACTTTGACAGAAGATATCCTGAAGCGGGATTCATTTGAATGTTTTACAAAGCTAATTCATGATGTACGTGAGGCGTTGTTTTAGACCAACAAGAATGTGAGACAGGAAGATGGATTGATAAGGGTCACATGGCCCTTATCAATCCATATGTCTATACATATACATATAAACATGCCGTGTGTGCTATTGATGATCCGTTTTGGGAACTATGCCCATTTACAATATCCTCAAATACCAACGATTTATATAATTGTATAGTGCTTTCAGTTTTCTCCTGCCAACAATTTCCCATCTGCATTTTATTAATTTGGGATGGGTTGATTGATAAGTAAAAGTTCTGTGAGTAGATGACCATCTATTTTCTACCATATATGGCTGTATTCTATGCTAGAGCTGATCTCAGACAGCCTCACTTGTTGTGGTGTAAATACGACAACATAACAACATCATAACAAAATACCAACGAATGTGCCAAATCAGAAAAGCAACTTGGAATGATATTTCTCTGCCTGCTTGTTCTTGCTAAAAAAAACAAACGTATTTTTTGACCTTACAAAACAACCCTGGCACTGGGAATCTGGATCCGCAGCAACACACAAATGTTAATGCCGGATAGCTCTCCTCTGTCTTCAATCAACACGTACCATTATGCCCCAAATGAGACTCTGCTGTTTGTGTTGTTTTTGGCGTGTTGTTAAAGGTCACAGAAGAGGAGGCCAAGGTCCCAGAGATGAAAGAGAAGAAGAAGGGGGCGGAGGTCCGCGCCCCGCCGACGGTCATCATGTTCCCGGGATCAAGAGGCCGCCGCTCCGGGGGCCTGCGGCGCCAGAAGAGAGACTGGGTCATTCCCCCCGTCAACGTTCCGGAGAACTCTCGCGGACCCTTCCCTCAGATGCTCGTCAGCGTAAGGACCCCGTGTGATTGGCTGTTGTGTTGTTGATTTGCAGTGGTTTTGACTAAATGTGTGATAAATGTGGTGATCGCACGGTGTCTTAGTTTGAGGATTGCGTGGGGATTGTAAATCTGAGGCTGTTGCACATCACACAGCACTAGCTTGAAACAAAAAGGTGACCCCATCAGACCTCGACCTTGGTCAGTCTTTGGAGATGACCGTCTCTACGCTTTGCAGCAGTGAAATACCTTCGGCTCTATCGGGCCATTCTTTGCTCCTACAGATGGATTTTCAGAAAAGCTTGAGCTCTTTCAGTCCCCCTGCCCCCCCTCTCGGCCCTCTCTCCCTTTACTTTTAACAATGCAATTTTTCACAGAGTCCTGCTTTCCCCAGAAAGTGAATATATTGAGGCAGGGCCCTGCAGTGAGTGGCCTGGCCGGGCAAAGCTATGAAGGCCGGGCCAAGCAGGGCAGGGCTTCCACATCTCCCCGCCACAGTGAGGACACAGAAGCTAAACGTGGCCATTAATCACGGATAGCACACCTTGTTTTTAACCTAGATATTGTCATTGGGGTGGTGTGTTACCAAGGTTCATACGCGCACACACACACACACACACACACACACACACACACACACACACACACACACACACACACACACACACACACACACACAAAAAAAACACACACACACACACACACAGAGGATTCATTGACTTGTAATCAGGGACTAAATGTTCAGTCCTGATCTGTGTTTTTTCTTCTGTCTGCAGTACGTGCATATACATGTATTTTTAACCACAATACTGTATAGTATATACATTATTTATCTGCAAATACATTAGCCTAGCTCCGCCCGCCTACGTACTTCCGCTCAATTTTCATTTCCCTTCAGTACTACGTCTGGGTTTGCGGTATATTCCTGGGTTTTCTCCGACCAAATTTTGCCGGTCCAATTAGCAAACAGAGGGAGTGGCTGAGAACAATGACGTTGACGTCGTGCGCTAGTTTGAATTGTAGTAATACGTTAGCGATTGGTTATGGCAGATCCAGAGTGGCACTGGGCAGATCAAATAGTTTTAAACTCCAACCCCCCTTCAAGAGAGTTAAAGTTTGTCAATGGAGAGAGGCCAGACTCTCTGTGCAAATAACTGAAGTACGAGAGTCTGGTAGGACCAGGCCACAAATGCATTGTATGTGCTTGCACTCTTGCACAAAGCTGTTTTTTATTCAGCTTGCGTGCAACATGTCGGCGTATCAGCAGGGCAAGTGGCTGAAATCACAGTCAATTGCCTTTCCGTTAAAACCGCTAGTTATGGTAATCACAATGCGAGAACAACACAGAGGGTCGGAGGTTGACGCGGTGCATGTCTGGATGAGGTGGGAAACCCAGCAACACGTCTAAATGTTTGTGTGAAGTGCGAGGCCTTGCTGCAAGCCCATACTCCGGTGTCTAACACTCTGAGGTTCTGTCACAACAAACTGCTTTGTATGTCAGTTTGCATAGAAAAACTCCACACGTTCCTGCCTGGATTTGGGTGTGTGCTGTTTTTCTCCTAAAAACATAATTCCAGTCTGGCGCTTGCTTTCATTTATTTTTTATTTTCTTACCTTCCTCCCTTCTCTGCCCCCACATATGTTTATGCTGAGCCCACTCTCACAATATCCAAGTGTTTTTTGGCTCTATATTGTGCAAAGGGAAACATGTGTGGCTCATTGTATTTGACTTGGAGGCCCGTCCAATCCACAGAGGAAAAGCCAAGGGAGTGTCTTAAAGTAGGCTTTTTGGATATTTTTTTAGTAACTATCCAGCCACAGATAGGGAAGGTAAGGCCTGTATGCCATTATTGTTCTGCCTAGGATTATGCTGTTATAGCTGACTATCAAAATACGAGAGTTTGGATTCCCATAACTACCTTGACAGTGTCCTGAATCAGCTCCAAAGCATCGCACTGTGTCCTCAGGACGCTTCTTAAACAAGTAAACAGGGACAAGCTTGGGGCAGAGAGAGAAATAGAGAGAGAAAGAGCGAGAGAGAGAGAGAGAGAGAGAGAGAGAGAGAGAGAAAAAGAAAGACATTAGGTTTCGTCTAAGAGAGAAGGAGAGAGAGTGTTCGGGTTCGTGAGATGGAGAGAGAGGGAGAGAAATGGAAGCAGAGGTATCATAGGAGCGTTTGTAAGTGTAGTGCACAGCCAAACACAATCCACTTTGTTCAGTAAATAGGTCCGCTAGGAGCTAGGAGCAGGGTGGAAGGCTGGAAGTGGAACACGTAGGGCAAGCGGTGGGGGGACTGATGCGTGTTGATGCTTCTCTTGCTGCTGTTCCTCTCTCTCTCTCTCTCTCTCTCTCTCTCTCTCTCGCTCTCTCTCTCTCTCTCTCTCTCTCTCTCTCTCTCTCTCTCTCTCTCTCTCGCTCGCTCGCTCGCTCTCTCTCTCTCTTTACTTTTCTCACATACTCTCGCTGTTGTCTCTCTCCCACTCTCCCTCTCTCTTTAATAATGACCACTGGGGCCTGTGCCACGGCAACAACTAGAGAAAATAGAGATGAGAACAAGGATAGAAATGGACAAGGGAATGGAACATGATGGTGTGGGTGGTGGTGTTGGTGGTGGCGGTGGTGGTGATGGCGGAGTCTTTATTAATATACCCCTTGTTTGTAATGGTTGAATATTTGTTTTAGCAGACTGGGCAGAATTTGGTGGTTTATGAGTTTGGCTCTATTTTGGTTGATCAAGAGGTTGCACAGTAAACAGCATCTTGATGCTAGGCAAACATCACATTTATCAAATGATGCAAATCTAGCTCAACTCAATGACTCGGTTCATGTTCACTACTTATGCTGTTATTATTAACACATGGTGGCACAATGTCAGCAGTTTCTTCATCAGCAGCATACTCGGCATCAATCAAAGCCAGACAGACTACCATATCTCTCAGTTTCTACTCTACTCTCTCTCTAACTCTCTCTACCTCTCTCTCTCTCTCTCTCTCCCTCTCTCTCACACTGAGCCTCAATGTCTTTGTCTGCCATCTATCCCTCTCTCTCTTACTTATTATTTTGCTTACTATGGCCCTGTTTATAAAGTGTCTAGATTCTGTATTTTTTATTAAGATTGTAGATTCAAAAAGGAGTCTGTTTGCACAAAAGGAGCAACACATTCCAACCGTCTTAGTGTGTTTACACGTGGGCGGGGGGGGGGGTGGGGGTACCAGAGATCCCACTTGATGTGCGCACACACCTACAGGTTTCAGATTTGTACCACATCCGTGGTTTTCACGATCACCAAGAAAGGATGGAGATGTAGCGTAACATTTGCTCTCCCTCTCTCTATCACAAACACGCCATGCCAGTCAACCTTCTCTCTCTCTCTCTGTCTCTGTTTCTCCCTGTCTCTCTCTCTCTCAGCCTCCCTCTCAGCCTCCCTCTCTGTCTCTTTCTCTGTCTCTCTCTCTCTCTCTCTCTCTCTCTCTCTCTCTCTCTCTCTCTCTCTCTCTCTCTCTCACACCCTGCCATTACTCTGTGCTCTGTGCGGTGTGGCTGTGTGATGCCTATCCTAATGGCCTGTGAAGTCACTGCCTTTCCTAATGGCTTGTTCTGTCATCCAGCACCGTGCTGAGTGACATGCAGGCGGCCGACTGCTCTGTTATCCTAATCCCTCCACCGCCCCCCCACACCACCACCACCCCCTCATCCACCACCACCACCACCACCATCACCCCCACCACCCCCTCATCCACCACCACCACCACCACCACCACCACCCCCTCATCCACCACCACCACCACCACCACCACCCCCTCATCCACCACCACCACCACCACCACCCCCTCATCCACCACCACCACCACCACCACCACCACCACCATCACCCCCTCATCCACCACCACCACCACCACCATCACCACCACCACCCCCTCATCCGCCACCACCACCACCACCATCACCACCACCACCATCACCACCACCACCCCCTCATCCACCACCACCACCACCACCATCACCACCACCACCATCACCCCCACCACCCCCTCATCCACCACACTTCCATCCAGTCGCTTGCTAGCGGGGGAGGGCAGGGGGAGCGGGGGGCATCCGTCCCTCATCGGTGGCTA
This sequence comes from Pollachius pollachius, assembly GCF_949987615.1. NCBI lineage: Eukaryota > Metazoa > Chordata > Actinopteri > Gadiformes > Gadidae > Pollachius > Pollachius pollachius. The sequence continues at coordinate 14,352 of NW_027641658.1, forward strand.
CCGCGAGACCCGGGGGGGGCAGCGTGTATCCGATCGGGGCCGGGCTGGCGTGGGACGGAGCACGTGGGGGGGGGGGGGGGGGGACAAGAGGTCCTCCGCCCACAGTCTGCCGTGCCTGGGCGCGGTGCCCGGACACGCGGCTCTGGGGTAAACGTGCCCTGTTTGAGAGGAAGACGTTGCTCAAACAAGAGGCTCAACGGAAGGACAAGAGAATAAGATAAGGACTGTTCCGGAGAAAAATAGAAAATGAAGCAATGCAGTTGGATGTATATGAAAGGAAAAGGAAAGAGTAGAGGGATAATTCTCACTCAATAAATTGTTGTTTTCGTGGGTTTCTTCAGTTCTTCTTCTATGGCCAAAACAGCCATCAATGGTATGTAAGAGACATCGATTTTTCTTTTTCACAGAGGCTTGTTGAAACCTTCCATTGATCCGCACACTTCTCCCCGGGTAAAGATGCATCGATTCTTTGTGCCTAGGGTAAATAAAGACTCAACCTAACCCCCCACTTTCCCCATCACCCCCACCATACCCGCACCATCCACTGACACAATCCCACCCACCCACTCCCCCCACACACATATACAACGCCCCCACCTCCTGTAGAACAACCGTCAGCAGAAAACAGCTTGCGCACAACAGAGCCTTAATGACACCGGTGTTTTTGTCAAAGAGCAGGCGAGCTTCTGAATAACTTACTCCGGACCGTCCGGTGGAATATATCTAAAACGAGTTGCCTTTTCGTTTTTGTGCTTACACCACCCCCTGGGTGTAAACAAACTGAGAGTCTGCGGGAACCTGAGGCAGTGCGAGGCAATGTTTTCAGTAATAGCTATAGCTAGAGCTGTTGTGAGGCTTGTAACAATAAAGAAGGCAGTGAAGAAACCCCACCACTTTGAGGGTACAGCTAGCATTAGCATAATGGCTGTTAGTAACATATTACTCGCCTTGTTATGGCAGAGAAAGTGTCTTTGTTTAACTACCACAGGTTTTTAATATTACATATGCAAATGTTGGTAAGTAAAAAGAAAAAAATAGGAGAAATGAACACATGTCAAGAGATATAACAGTACACTGCCTATATCTGTCACTAACGGCTGTTTCTGCTCTCCGCAGACTATAAAAATGCAATAAATTGCATTGCACATAAAATGGCAACAAACAAAGAAGTCCCGAGAGTGTTTTGTGCTTCTGGAAGTCTACCATAGAACATGTCATAAAAATGTCACTTATACCTAGCTTAGGCTAAGCGAAGCGTTATCCTATTTGCACCGGTCGTGAATTCAAACGACAAACTCGAAGGCTGTGTCGGTGCTTATTCCATTTTGGTACGTAGCTAAGCACCTCTTGCTTCCGTATATTGTTCCTTATGTATATATAGAGTTTGTTTTTAACTGTAATTACAATAACTTGCATACCTGTGTTTCCAGAATGTTGTGCACATGTCAATATGCAGTATCAAAAGTATATAGTTACATAATTAGATATAAACCATCTCTTATATGACATTGTGTTCATCTTCCTGTGTGACCTCAGTTGGTGTAGGGTAAATTATAAACACACTTGGTCAATTGTTACAGAATGGTATAATTCAAGTCAATGTCCAGTAATTTAGGTTTCAATGTAGTGCGAATTAATTTCCACAGTGTTAAACGTCTTACTCACTTTCGTTTTGCCTCCGACTTCTTCGGTTGTAGAACAGCTTTGTCTTAGAGAGAACAGACAGAATGTTTCATTGCTGAAACAAGTAAGACGAAGAGCCCGGCAATTTCAGCTAAACCATTGTTTTATTGGACACTAAAGCACTCCTTGGATTTAGATATTTGATACATCGTGGCCATCCTTGAAGCGGTGTTAACCGAAATTCCCCTTCCAAGGGGGACCATACACTTCCATAAACAAGAGGATTATATTGATAGTTATACTGATGAAGTGAGAGCCTTAAAACAAATGAAACACACTCGCTGTTACTTATTTATTGCTGTTTATTTATTGCAACATTTTGTGGTGGCGGGAAAGGTATTTCATTGAGATATGTTTGTTTTTTTATAAAGAATGGCATTTTTATGTTCATCATTCTGATGCCCAGAAAGAAACTTGTTCGAAATGAAAACAATACTGTCAAATAATATTTAGCTTTTGTCTTTTAGTTCAAATTTGTGTGTTTACTTATGTAGCACCTGTGCTCCAGTAATCTCCCTCTCGCTCTCTCGCTCTCTCCCTTGTGCTCACTCGCTCCCTGTCTCTCGCTCTAGCTCTCCATCTCTCCCTCTCTCTGGAGCGTGTTCAGAAAAGCATTTTCTGAAACAGAATGGAGAACTCCCCCCCGAGGTGTCTGCTCGCTGCTCTGCTTACGTTTACCAGTGATTAATGACTTCTCCGCTCCACTGACAGACACGGCAACAACAAAAGATTCACAAGGCGCGAGGAGGGAAAGAGCGAGAGAGAGAGAGAGAGAGCAAGAGAGATGGAGAGAGGAAGAAAATAAAAAAGATTCCAAGAGAAAAATGGGAACAAAGAGCGTACTGTAACCAGTGAGCCGAGCAGGGAGCCGGTGGCTTCAGAGAGCTCTGACATCGACTAAGACGGAAAGACCTTGTTCTTGATGGAGAGAGAGAGGGAACAAGATATAAGAAATTGTGTTAGGGGAGACTAATATAGGGGGTGGAGATAGGAAGAGCGAGAGAGCGGGAGAGATGAGTCATATAGGGGCCATGTAGGATTAAAGGGGCTTCTGCGTCTGTGTTTAGGTCGGCTCGATCGTATGTTAGTGGCCTCTTCCCCCCCGACTCTAATAAAGCCTCCTGGCTCCTGATGCTTCCAGCCCCGGCAGCGCCAGCACCACAGTGCTCCAGTCCGCCCACTTATCCCACTCCACTCCCCCTGCTGGGAGACACACTCCATCAGGGATGCATGGAGCACACGTACTCGCCAACAGGACACACAAATCGCACGCACCCACACACACACACATAATAAACATGCACACACACATGACACACACATGACCATGAAACATATACACACATGTACACACACACATGACACACACAAATACACGAAACACACACACACACACACACACACACACAAACACAA
>NW_027641657.1:2500-5000 GCF_949987615.1 Pollachius pollachius
CCCCCTCTGTCCCCACCACTACCCCCTCTGTCCCTCCGCCCCCCCCCCTGACCCCAATACCTCATTTTTTAAATTTGTATCCTTCCTCGCTCGTGTGTGCGACTCTTGAGTGTGTGTGACCCTTTGCGTGTGTGCGTAACTCTTGTGTGTCTGTGACTCCCGCGTGTGTGGGACTCTTGCGTGTGTGTGACTCGTGGTGTGTGGGACTCTTGCGCGTGTGCGTGGCTCTTGTGCGTGTGTGTCGAGGCGGGGAAGGGAGGTCGCAGGCGGACTGCGGAGGTTGAAATTGCGTTATTGATTTGTTTTTTTTACACACCGGGCTAACGTCTAATCGGAGGGCTGCGTCGGATCTGCTGGTTCTATCTGCAAATGAATAAACAAACCCACCGTCACCGCGCTCAAACGGCTGTTTACAGCGAGCTGTGTTTTTCGGCGCACAATGTACGTTGAAGCCGTTTGCGTTTCATCCGGGGTTGTGTTGCTCCCGGCAACAGACTATTTTCAGTTCCCCCCGCCACCCCACCCGACCCGAGTGTTCCAGCCTCAAAGAAGGAGTGAAAATAACGAAACCCTCGCCAGTTTTCATGGGGTGTTTTTTCGGTTTGTTGCGGCGTTGATCCAGGGCGGGGGGGGCGTGGTGTCGGTTCGGATGAAGCCCGACATGTGTTGTTTTTTCTGGGGTTTGTTCGAGTCGTAATCTGGGACGCCGTTATCTAAGCCTGCTCCAGGGCCTCCTAACAGAAAGCTCCAGCCTCTGGCTCCTCCGAACTCAGGGAACACCGCTCTGCTGCCTTTATAAGGCCTCCACCCAGACGCCACCCGGACACCACCCAGACACCAGGAGGACACCAGGAGGACACCACCCAGACACCACCCAGACACCACCCAGACACCACCCAGAGACCACCCGGACACCACACAGACACCACCCAGACACCACCCGGACACCACCCAGACACCAGCAGGACACCACCCTAGACACCACACAGAGACCACCCGGACACCACCCAGACACCACCCAGACACCACCCAGACACCTCCCAGACACCAGCAGGACACCACCCAGACACCACCCAGACACCACCCGGACACCACCCGGACACCACCCAGACACCTCCCAGACACCAGCAGGACACCACCCAGACACCACCCAGACACCACCCAGACACCACCCGGACACCACACAGACACCACCCAGACACCACACAGACACCACCCAGACACCACCCGGACACCAACCAGACACCAGCAGGACACCACCCAGATACCACCCAGACACCACCCAGACACCACACAGACACCACCCAGACACCACCCAGACACCACCCGGACACCACCCAGACACCAGCAGGACACCACCCAGACACCACCCAGACACCACCCAGACACCACCCGGACACCACACAGACACCACCCGGACACCACCCGGACACCACACAGACACCACCCGGACACCACACAGACACCACCCAGATACCACCCGGACACCACACAGACACCACCCAAACACCACCCAGACACCAGCAGGGCACCACCCAGACACCACCCAGACACCACACAGACACCACCCAGACAACACCCGGACACCAACCAGACACCAGCAGGACACCACCCAGATACCACCCAGACACCACCCAGACACCACACAGACACCACCCAGACACCACCCGGACACCACCCGGACACCACCCGGACACCACCCAGACACCAGCAGGACACCACCCAGACACCAGCAGGACACCACCCAGACACCACACAGACCCCACCCAGACACCACCCAGACACCACCCAGACACCTCCCAGACACCACCCGGACACCACCCAGACACCAGCAGGACAGCCGGTCGCTTTAGATAAAAGCGTCAGCAAAATCCCCTTAATGTAAATCTAAATGTGTGTGTGTGCCTGCTTGCGCGTGTGCGTCCGTTTCCGTCTGTGTTTGTCTGTGTGTGTGTGTGTGTGTTGGAAGGGATGTTAGCTTAGACCGAGGGAGGAGGGAGAAAAGGAGGGGGGGGGGGGGGGAGGGGGGATGGGGATACACAGCGACAGCCGGAGCCCCAGAAGGACACCTGCCAGTGGCATGGTGCCTCCTGGAAGATCTGCATAACTCAGGCTCACCTCGCCCGCCTCCCTGAGGCCAGACACACACACACACACGCACACACGCACACGCACACACACATACGTACAGAAACGAACACAGAAACACACGCATACTCTCCCGCACACCATACATACACATCAACATACACATACCCCACACGCATACTCTCTCACACACACACACACACACACGCACACGCACGCACGCTCACGTGCACACGCACACACATACAGAAACGAACACAGAAACACGCATACTCTCCCACACACCATACATACACATAAACATACACACACACACACACACACACATACTCTTTCTCACACATACTCATGCACACACACACTCTCGAACACACATAACCTCTCTCAAACACTCACACACACACAGACACAC
>NW_027641657.1:10000-12500 GCF_949987615.1 Pollachius pollachius
AATGCCCGTCTAGAATGGCCATATTTCTGGTATTTCGATTGGTCGAATAGCTGCGCGGTAGAATATTTTCCCTTCGCGAAAGGCAGCTACAGGTACGCTATTCTTTCATGGCATTCATGCATCCATTCAACCAGTTGGGGTTTCACACCCACTTTTACATGTAAATTACATTCACTAAAGATAAATCGGTGCATGGCATGAGACATGTCCCACCCTGCTCATTACTTTGCTGCCCACGCATGATACATTAGGTTAGGTAAATCAGGTGTAAGGTATTTTGGCCTTCATTTATAATTTTTAGTTTGTCATTTAATTATTTCAAGTTAGGGACCATTCACAATAAGAAATTGATATTGTACAACAAGAGGAGATATATCATGCCAGGTTGTAGATGTTGCTATTTTAGGGTTAGGGTTAACATTAAGGGAAAACCGATTAAACCAGCTTAAAACCATATACTTTTTTAAAACCATATACCCTTAAATTGCCATATACCCATAGAACTGGGGCATTTTCCATTTAAAAGTCTTCCCCAAATGTTGTGAAAATCATATGGTGTAAGGAGGAGGCCTTAGTTTGGGTGAAGTGTCTGGCTGATCCCTGTTTATTACAGCTGACTTAATCGACGTTCTTGATCTCAGCTACTTTCATCAGAGAAAAAAACTAATTGTTTATCAATTCCTTTGCAATTTAGGAGAAATAGGGTGAGAGAAACTGGTAAGGGCAGTGTCCCCCCATTTTAGTTTTTCAAATACAAAAACACTACATGTTTTGGAGGTTTTACACCTCTGAACCGAAAATGTCCCCGGATTTTGTCTCAGGAAACAGGTCACCTTATCGTATTTGCTGTATATGGATGGTTAAATAATGTCACACGATCGGTCATACTGCAGGCTTTCATTTGCAAGGGCACTGATCGCGTGCCAGTCTCCGATAGGCTATACCTGGCATTTATTCAGTTGTTGATTGCTCTTTTAAGTGCGCCATGTTGATGCCAATTATTGTTGTGTTTGCTTTGTGATGCACAACTTTACCTCTCCTTGTTATAAAACAACGTGCATCCAAATACAGAGTTTACAACCTTGGTTCTCCACCCGTATCGCCAACGGATCTCTTGGTCGAGGAGGAAACAAGGGTGGGACTTAACACCGAGGGGCGGGGTCAGGAGAAGGGACGTGCTGTGGCCATCGATCGTTTCGAGATCTGTTTTCCGATATATCGGGAGTAACCTGGAGGACGCGCTGATAGCGTTGTCGATAATTTGTTCGCGGTCGGAAGGTTAAGCCCCTCCCACATGTTGACGTCGTAAACAGTTCAGTGTAAACAATTCACAGTGTAAACAGTTCACAGTGTAAACAGTTCACAGTGTTAACAGGCCTCCGTCAACAGATGTCCGTTTGCTGTTGTTTTTGATAAGTCACCCATCGAGTGTCAACTCCGCCCTTGTTGCCGTGGTGATGAGCGAGAAGGATGCTATGAGGCACTCAAAGGCTCTGACGCCCGCTGGTGTTTACCCTTGACCGGACGGAGCGTACCCCCATCCTCGGGGGGGGGGGGTGGTCCTGTCGCTGTGAGTGGATCCAGGAGGAGGAGGGTGATGTATGGGAAGTGAGGAGGTCAGGTGGAGGTGAGGAGGGGTGAAAGGGGTGGTATTGGGTTGAGGGGGAAGTGGTGTGATGGAGAGGTGAGGGGGAGGTGGTGGTCGAGGAGCTGGGGTATAGAGGTGAGGGGGAGGTGGAGGAGGAGGAAAGGTGAAAAGGAGGCGAGGATGACAGTGGTGCCTCAGGGGAGGTGAGGAGTGGAGGGGAAGGAGGGTGTTAAGAAGAGGTGTTGGGGTAACTGTGATGTCTGGGGGGAGGTGGTGAGATGAGGAGGAGGAGGAGGAGGAGGTGGGGGGGGAAGGTGAAGCAAGTAAGCAGTGTTCTCCAGGTTGTGTTAAGACTCCTATACCCCCCGTACCTCACCAGCCCCTGGGTTCACGCCAGGCTGATTATTCCATCGCGTACGAACTCTTCTCCTAATAACTCTGGAATGTTCCGAGGAAGGGCTGTGTGTTGAGCGCCACCGGGGGCTCGTGGGTTTGCGTCGGGAGACCCACTAAACAGACTGCGGAGCGATGGTTCGGTTTGGACTATTTAAAGAACAGTGTGTTTCCACTCATTATGTACTCGTAGGAATCTCCCGCTCAGGAACAGCCGCTCAGGTGACCTGCTGTGTGTGTGTGTGTGTGTGTGTGTGTCTGTGTGTGTGTGTGTGTGTGTACACACCGACCCACACTCACACACACACTTACCAGCACACACACACAAACAGGTCCGGACGGACCCATGTGTAACGACAATAAAACGAAAATAAAGAGGAAGGAATTCAAAAGTTTAGATAAGACCGACCGTTAAACTCTCTGAAAGTCGGTCAATGACGTGGAAATCAGTCTGGCCGGCGTGGAAGACCAGGTGTCCAATCTCAAAATGGTGGCCATCGTTTATTTGTGTGTGTGTGT
>NW_027641656.1:0-17500 GCF_949987615.1 Pollachius pollachius
GCCTGTCGGCCTGTCAATCACACATGATGTTGCCCATAGCTGTTACAATAGTGCGTGTGTCACAGTGAAACAGATGACATCATCGGCCGTGTGCCCTGTCTCCGATCCAATCAGTCTCCCAGACAACAAACCCGGGGTGGAGGGAGGGGGGTGGAGGGTGAGAGGGGTGGGGTGGGGGGGGGGGGGGTCGTGTATCAAACCCGGTTAGCATTGAGCCCATGACATCATTCCACACAGACTGGCGCTTTTTTTTCAGTATAGGAAGCCGTGACATCACCCAGCGAGAGACATTCAATTAGTCAGGAGCTGGAGCTCCAGGGCCGTCTGGGAGACCCTGTGGGGGGCCATAGGGGCCCGGCACGCTCGTTAAGAGACGGTAGCTCCTACCTGAGCTGGGGAACCAGGTGGCCTCCGTGACTCACCTGGGCTCAGAATAAAAGCAGCGGCACGGATGAAAACACGTGTTACAGACAGACAGACAGACAGATGGGTACTGAAAACAGAACAAGATACAGACAGACAGGTACTGAAAGCAGAACAACATACAGACAGACAGACAGACAGACAGACAGATGGGTACTGAAAACAGAACAAGATACAGACAGGTACTGAAAACAGAACAACATACAGACAGACAGACAGGCAGGTACTGAAAACAGAACAACAGACAGACAGACAGACAGACAGACAGGTACTGAAAACAGAACAACATACAGACAGACAGACAGACAGACAGACAGACAGACAGATGGGTACTGAAAACAGAACAAGATACAGACAGGTACTGAAAACAGAACAACATACAGACAGACAGACAGGCAGGTACTGAAAATAGAACAACAGACAGACAGACAGACAGACAGACAGACAGACAGACAGGTACTGAAAACAGAACAACAGACAGACAGGTACTGAAAAAGACCAAGATACAGACAGACAGACAGGTACTGAAAACAGAACAAGATACAGACAGGTGCTGAAAACAGAACAACATACAGACAAACAGTTACTGAAAACAGAACAATATACAGAGAGACAGACAGACAGGTACTGAAAACAGAACAACATACAGACAAACAGGTACTGAAAACATAACAATACACAGAGAGACAGACAGGTACTGAAACAGAACAACATACAGACAGACAGGCTACTGAAAACAGAACAATATACAGAGAGACAGACAGACATACAGGTACTGAAAACAGAGATGATACAGACTGACAGACAGACAGACAGGTACTGAAAACAGAACAACATACAGACAGACAGGTACTGAAAACAGAACAACATACAGACAGACAGGTACCGAAAACAGAACAATATACAGAGAGACAGCAAGACAGACAGGTACTGAAAACAGAGAACATACAGACAGACAGGTATTGAAAACAGAACAACACACAGACAGACAAAGACAGACACAGACAGACACACACACAGAAATACAGACACACACAATAAAGACTTTAAAGCAAAAAAAAGCCCCAACACATATTATCCAATTGGTTAAGAAAAATTATGATTTGGTTTTATGTAAATACATTACAATGTGTGAATAAAGTGTTAGAAATCCATTCACAAACCGTGTTCATCTATGAAACCAAACCCTAATTCTTCTGTTCAGCATTAAATTGACTGAAGTGTGTAAAGAGAGTGAATATTTGCAGGGAACAATATAAACATATTATTAGAATATAAAATGTATAATATATTCTTCATAGTGTTATAGTGTTCTATTGTCGTTTTATTACATTTTAAGTTCTTTATAAGCGGTTATCTTCCCTCACAGATCCCATCCCCCCAGCTTTAAGAAGATTGTTGGCAGAACAAGAGACAGAATCCCACCGGCAGCAGAATGTTCCGGCTTCTTCAAATAAAGCGAGAGCAAACAAAGACGCCTCAAAATGGGTTTCAGGGGCTGAGTGACGCACAAGCAGACCGCCATCACGACGCCCCAACATGTTCTGTACGTGAACGCCACACGACGACACATGGAACGCAGCGCACACCAACACCGCTAAATACACAACACACAAAACGGATCAATAAGCAAAGATACAAGACAACAAACATGAACACAACAGCGAAACAAAACCAAAGGAGAGTACAAATACTTCACGTGATGCCACAGACGTCATTTTTCTTGCTGTTTATTTAACCCTTCCTCCGTGACGACCTCTGTCTGTGGTACTGTTGCTGTTTCAGTGATGTCTCCTCTTCACTCCCTGCTGCTCCACACACTGCCGTCACATGGCTGAGCTCCATCCATCGGCCCTTCTACATCTCCTATCCTCTCCTCCCTCCCCTCCTCTCCTCTCCCCTTCTCTCCTCTCCCTCTCTCCCCTCCCTATCTCTCTTCTCCTCTTCTCTCTATCCTTCCTCTCCTTGCAGTCCTCTCCTCTCTCTCCTCTCCCATCTCTCTTCTCCTCTTCTCTCTTTCCTTCCTCTCCTCTCCTCTCCCCTCCCCATCTCTCCCAGTCCTCTCCTCTCCTCTCCCTTCCCACCTCTCTCTCCTCTCCTCTCACATGTCAGGTGTTGCTGAGTGCACCCCCCCCCCCCCCCCCCCCCCCCCCCCTCCACCGCCTCTGTGGGGGGGGCCTGGTGAGAGACAGGAGGAGGAGTGTGTGTCTGGTGGGGGTGGAGGATGAGAGGGTGTGTGGGTGGGGTGGGGGTGGAGGATGAGAGGGTGTGTGGGTGGGGGTGGGGGGTCTCCACGGCGATAATGAATGACGGCTGAGACAGGTGGAGAGGTGCGACTGGTTTAGTCACTAGCTGGGGGGCGGGGTGTCTGCCTGAGCAGACCCCCCCTGCCCCCTACCCATCTCACACACACACACACACACACACACACACACACTCCTCCTCTTCCACACGCTAGTTAATTATCATGTGAAGACACACACACACACACACACACACACACACACACACACACTAGTGTAAAACATAAGGGGGCGTTTTGCCTCTAGGACCGTCGTCATGCGTGCACGCTGCGGGAGGTGTTCAGTCATGATGCTAGGTGATGATACACTGAGGAGGTGTCATCTCCCCCCGTTAGCCCTCAGAGGAGGGGGGGCCACGCTAAACCCCAACATGACACACAAATACACATTAAGGAGAACACAGCCAGTGAACGTAGGAGGGGAACGTGATGACGACATATCGCCCACATAGCATAAAACAGAAACAGAATTAGTCCCGGCAGTATGTCTCTGGTGTAGGGTCCCTCCTGGTTAGCCTCTGGTGAGTGGCCCCTCCTGGTTAGTCTCTAGTTAGTCTCTGGTCCCTCCTGGTTAGTCTCTGGTTAGTCTCTGGTCCCTCCTGGTTAGTCTCTGTTTAGTCTCTGGTCCCTCCTGGTTAGTCTCTGGTTAGTCTCTGGTCCCTCCTGGTTAGTCTCTGGTTAGTCTCTGGTCCCTCCTGGTTAGTTTCTGGTTAGTGTCTGGTCCCTCCTGATTAGTCTCTGGTTAGTCTCTGGTCCCTCCTGGTTAGTCTCTGTTTAGTCTCTGGTCCCTCCTGGTTAGTCTCTGCTCCCTCCTGGTTAGTCTCTGGTGTGGGGTCCCTCCTGGTTAGTCTCTGGTTAGTCTCTGGTCCCTCCTGGTTAGTCTCTGGTTAGTCTCTGGTCCCTCCTGGTTAGTCTCTGCTCCCTCTGGTTAGTCTCTGGTGTGGGGTCCCTCCTGGTTAGTCTCTGGTCCCTCCTGGTTAGTCTCCTGGTTAGTCTCTGGTCCCTCCTGGTTAGTCTCTGGTTAGTCTCTGGTCCCTCCTGGTTAGTCTCTGGTCCCTCCTGGTTAGTCTCTGGTCCCTCCTAGTTAGTCTCTGGTGTGGGGTCCCTCCTGGTTAGTCTCTGGTTAGTGGTCCCTCCTGGTTTGTCTCTGGTCCCTCCTGGTTAGTCTCCTGGTTAGTCTCTGGTCCCTCCTGGTTAGTCTCCTGGTTAGTCTCTGGTCCCTCCTGGTAAGTCTCCTGGTTAGTCTCTGGTCCCTCCTGGTTAGTCTCTGGTCCCTCCTGGTTAGTCTCTGGTCCCTCCTGGTTAGTCTCCTGGTTAGTCTCTGGTCCCTCCTGGTTAGTCTCTGGTTAGTCTCTGGTCCCTCCTGGTTAGTCTCTGGTCCCTCCTGGTTAGTCTCTGGTCCCTCCTGGTTAGTCTCCTGGTTAGTCTCTGGTCCCTCCTGGTAAGTCTCCTGGTTAGTCTCTGGTCCCTCCTGGTTAGTCTCTGGTCCCTCCTGGTTAGTCTCTGGTCCCTCCTGGTTAGTCTCCTGGTTAGTCTCTGGTCCCTCCTGGTTAGTCTCTGGTTAGTCTCTGGTCCCTCCTGGTTAGTCTCTGGTCCCTCCTGGTTAGTCTCTGGTCCCTCCTGGTTAGTCTCTGGTGACCTGCTGGTCTGCTGAGGATCCACAGCCGCTATAACCCGTTAAACCTCTCACTGAGGTACAGGGGACGACATGGGATTGGAACGTGTACTGTACAGCCGCAGCTATAGCCTCACTGTACCACCAGCAAGGCAGGGCTACTGCAGCCACACACACACAGCAGCTCATTAGACCTTGTTATTTAGGATAGACATCAAGGGGACTTTCGAGTAGTAATTAGTGTGTGTGTGCACGTGCGTGTGCGTGTGCGTGTTCCATAAAGCCGCCTGCGGGTGCATTACAGTCACCGGGACAGGAAGGCTGTGGGGGGGGTTCTGTGATCAAGGATGCTCAGACAGTAGATTCGACCCCAACGAGATTTATAGCAGGAGAAAGATGATTTATGATTGTGTGCGTGTTTTCTGCTGTTCCGGTGTGTGCGCTGTGGTTTAGTCTGTTTCTGCTCGTGTCTTTGTGTCTGGCTTTTATTGTGTGTCACCGTGTCACTTTGTCAGTGAGCTCACCCCCCCCCCCTCCCCAACCCTGCCCAACATCCTCCATCTTTGTTATGCATTCTCATTCTTCCCCAACAGGCAGAGGTCTGCTCCCTGGAAAAGAGCTGGCTCCACAGTTTGACCTGACGTCCCGCTGACACACGATGGCTCTGCGGCCGACTCCAGAGCCGCGCTGACAAGAGGACCAGGGAACAGCGACGCCTGAACAACAGGGAATCATCCCCTGACAAAGAAGTACGGGACTGTGTTAATATAGAGGACTCACACCGCTCTCTCTCTCTCTCTCTGTGATCTGTATGTATCCATGTATGTGTGTGTGTATGCGTGCATGCATGCATATTCGTGTTTGTGTGTATGTGTATGCGTGCATGCATGTGTGATGTGTCTGTGTGTGCGCATGCTGGTGTGTGTGTGCGTGTGTTGCAGAGAGAGAGAGGTCTCTACCACAAGAGAAGGAGACAGCTCCACTAATTAGGTTGGGTAATTGACCCGTGTATCCGGTGCGTATATCATTAGGATAAGGCGCTGCGTCTCCGCTGGGATCAACCATATCTCCGTCCTGGTGAGCGCTCTGCAGGACCTCCGCACTGCGTGCAACCACAGCACCTCCTGCTCTGCCGGACGGCATACAGATACAGAGCCTCCTTTAAATGTAAGGAAGGCGGCCGTAACCGCCCTCAAATTGCACTTCTCATCGCGTCAGACGTGCACATTAATACGGATTAGTTTCAGTTATTCTCACATTTGTTAATTTCCTGCCGTCGACATCAAAGCGCCCCACTTACGCCCATTCCACGGTCGGCACATCAACGGTTCATTTGTGAATGAATTTCACTCTGATTCGTTTGAATATCCATATATAACCATATATATGCAAGCTAATTTTGGATTGTCGTTTTTTTTTAATGGGTCTCCTAGCAACAGGTCTTGCCGGGGGGGAAGCACAGACCCGATCCTGATTAGCCTGTGATTGCTGTAATGGAGGCCTGTGCGTATGTACTCTCCTTCTCCTGACCACCAACCCCCCGCCACACACGCACCCAACCCCTCCATCTTTCTATGCGAGCTCCCTCTTCTGATTCCACTGCTACGGCGTACGGCTGACCACTGTGGATCCGCCATTGTAAAAAGTAAATGATGGAAGTGATTCATAATTAGATTGAGGTTCCGCAGAAGCTGAATGCTTGTTGACATTCCTCCTGTGATGAGTCACAGCATTCACATGATAACCTTGCCTTGTCGTCATAAACAGCATGAATAGGATTTGAAAGGATAATGTTTGATGTGGAAGTGGAGAGGAAAAGCAGAAGGAGATGTGTGGGAGGATATATATTTTATTCTAAAGGAATGTTTCCCACGTGTCACTGTATGGTTTCATGACCTCCCTTTGTCTGTGTGTGTGTGTGTGTGTGTGTGTGTGTGTGTGTGTGTGTGTGTGTGTGTGTGTGTGTGTGTGTGTGTGTATGTGTGTATGTGTGTGTGTGTGTGTGTGTGTGCTTAACACATCCCTGCCCTGTGTGGGTGGAGACATGAAGCATGCAGTAGCAAGTAGTGGTAGTAATAATAGAAGCATCTTTAGGCTACAGAATCCTCTGTCTCTGCCAAAGTCTCCCTGCTGGTGCCTACGCTTGAGATCGATAGAGCAGCCACCAGATGTATCCTGAGGACTCTTTAAATATGCATATCCCTGGGAATCACACTGCCATGCATAAAATCATATACTTTAGCCCCTTTTTGAAACAGCTCCAGATAGCTGACAACTGTGGTGGTCAATTAGCAGTTTAGAAGAACATTATTCTCGCTTTAGTCCCTTAGACCCAAGAGGATCGGAGGAATAGGGACGAGAATGTTTCCCTTTAAAGATAATATATGAGAGGGCTGCATGGATGAGTCACGGACCATCGGTTGTTGTTCAACCATTCCCATTTGGAGTAACACCATGTCTGACTGCTTCCTCTGACGGAAAATAGTTTAACATGCAACTACCCTCTTCAGAAATGGGAATTGCCTTTAGCTATTGTTTAAAATGCAAAGAAGCGCGCAACGCAAAATCCCATTCCACTACGTCCCACGCTACTCTGCTTCTTTAAATGCACATGACCACCTTTCGGAATAAGATATAACAAATACTGTTTGTTTTGTTTCAGCATCGACCCTGCAGCCACGGTTCACCTCTCATCCAGAGAACAGACGTTGCCATGGTGACCTGACAGCCCTTAAAGTTCGACATCAACAGTTCCTTTTCCAACTTTGTATTCTTACACTTCAGTCTTCAACGCATCTCCTTTAGTATCCTTCGTGGACCGAGCCGTTGCCTGACCCAGACATCGAGCTTAATGGTGGAGAACCCCTTTACATCTTGGAGTTCAGCTGATATGAGTTTCGAGAAAGTCCAGATTTCGTAAGTGACTTGTTTGAACGTTTACATTTCACATTTTGTTTGTATGTCAATCACATTTGTTTGTGTGCGTGTGTGTATTGATCTGCATGTCTATTTGCCCTGAAGGATGAGGGTCTATGACACTCTGCAGATAAAACGTGTCTTTGGGTCCCGCTAAAGCGTCTCTGACAGCCTCTGTACACAGTTACGTAACCCCCAAGCTGTCATGGCTCCACAGAAGACATGTACAGCCATTATACATAAATCTATACTCCTCCATACAGCCCCCTGAATGGAGCACAAAGGTTTGCGTTTCTGTGCATTTCGGATTTGCATTTCACACGCACTCTGTGACAAAACAATCAGCCTTTGAAGACTGTGTCCACAGCTGCCCACACACCCCTACTCGGCTAGGCAGGCTGCATTCAGCAGCTCTGCAAACCTACGCCGGGAACGTCGGCGTTCCCTGCTGCGCTGGAGAGCCCGGGGAAGGGCAAGACAGAGTTCATCCTCTGTGCATCAGCTGTGTGTCTGTCTCTCTGTGTGCATGCGTCTGTATGTCTGTGTGTCTGTCTGTGTGCATGCGTCTTTGTGTCTGTCTGTGTGCATGCGTCTGTGTCTGTCTGTGTGCATGCGTCTGTGTGTCTGTCTGTGTGCATGCGTCTGTGTGGCTGTGTGCATGTGTCTTTGTGTCTGTCTGTGTGCATGCGTCTGTGTGCACACAGTCATTGAAAGCAAAATCTTGCTGATAATGGTCAATAAGCATTCATTTGCTTACACTCTGCTCAGCTTGTATTGATGCGTATCTTCCTGCATATTAAAAGAGTTCCTCCTTATGTGGCACTGGGATCCCCGCTACAGTGTACAGCTTTCCTTCCAAATCCCTCCATGGATTCATGCAGGGGGCCTCTACATGTGCTGCTTGGGCCTGACCTGTGATGCTCCATCACATTCAGGAGGAGTAAATCCTTTAATGTACATCACATGGGTGCTGGTCGTATTGAGATGTAGCGATGTCTACATAAATTAATGTCATGAATATTGTACAGAGGAAAGCAGAGATGAAATGCATGCAGGCAGAGTCCTACTGAGGCATAAAGGTTGTTTTTTTGCGTGAGGTTATATATAACCACCCGATAGCATGTCTATCTCTGACAGCGCTGCACTTGTATTTATAGTACATTCAGAACACATCAATAGCAGAACCACAGTGTTTCTTCAGAGGTAGCGTATCCTCGCTGACTGTACATCATCGTGTTTAGGGGCGCTGAGCCTTCCAACATGCAGAGTAGGCATGCTGACACAAACAGCACCGCTATATTACCCGATAAAAAACGCCAGCCTGGAAAAGCGTAACACATGGACCTTTTGTGAGAATCAATAATGTGTCTTCATTGCCCTTGTACAATGACTCCATAAAGCTCTTAAATGCTTCCCCTCGTGTTTTTTCAAGTTCAGCGCTCAGCTGTTAATAAGGACAAGGCTGTGGATGATTAAGTCTGAGCTTGGCGCTTTTCTGTCCGTGAAGGAAACGTAGTTTAATTATCACATCGCGCCGCTTATCTCACAGAGCAAAGATGACAGGAGAACAGCGGCAAACCGACGGACCGGCTGTGTCGCAACTGAATTAAACCGTACTGTAGATACAGCAGCCGCAGTAATCCCAGTTAGTCAGCGAATCTTTAGCTTCTGTTCGGCTGATTACAGGTTCTCTAAATGAGTCGTTAGACTTTCGTCCTTATTTTAATATGCGGCGTATAGCTGACTCCATCACCTCTCCACCAGTCGTGGTGCATGGATACACACACACACACACACACACACACACACACACACACACACACACACACACTTACTCACTCACAGACATCCACACACTCTTCAATATATATGCAGATACCGGCGCGCCCACACTTTTGCTGAGTTTGCTTTTGATTCTCAATTCTCTCTTGTCTTACACTAGCAAATTAATTCCAGGGCTCACTGATCATTTGTCTTCATCGTGGCCGCACAGTGGTCATCTGGTGGTGCTGTAGCGATGGCTGAGGGATTAACTCCCACTTTGTTCTGCTCCATGCACAGGCCACCACACACCTCTCTCTCTCTCTCTCTCTCTCTCTCTCTCTCTCATCTCTCTCTCTCTCTCTCTCTCTCTCTCTCTCTCATCTCTCTCTCTCTCTCTCTCTCTCTCTCTCTCTCGATATAAAACAGGCATATGGTAAGAAATGGTAAACATTGTGGAACACACACACACACACACACACACACACACACACACACACGTTATGACCCATAATACACCAAACTACCAAATGCAAAGACTACAGGTGCTACAATTCAGAACCAGGTGGATGCACACACAGCCTGTCTGGCCAATGTGGCTGGTGTATGTATGTGTGTTGGAGTGTGTGTGTGTTTTGGTGGAAATACGATTTATTGTCTGTGTTCTCCACTGATTGATTGTGTTCCCCGGTGATTTATTACATGGGCCAGCTTACAAGGTCTCTCCTAGCCTCCCATCAGCCAAGGCAGAGAGAGAGAGGCAGAGAGAGAGAGGCAGAGAGAGAGAGGCAGAGAGAGAGATCAGGCACAGAGAGAGAGAGGCAGAGAGAGAGAGGCAGAGAGAGAGAGGCAGAGAGAGAGAGGGGGAGAGAGAGATCAGGCACAGAGAGAGAGAGGCAGAGAGAGAGAGGCAGAGAGATCAGGCGCAGAGAGAGAGAGGCAGAGAGATAGAGGGAGAGAGAAAGAGAGAGATAGAATGAAATCTAACCTTAAAGTACTATGACTGCCTTAACCTGTGTGTGTGTGTGTGTGTGTGCGTGCGTGCGTGTGTGTGTACAGGAGTGCTTGGCCCTTAATGAGATGGCCCTTGTTAACCCACAAAGTGGATTCTTTTCCCCCTTTCACTCGATAACTGCCCCCCCCTTTACTGCGACCCCTCCTCCAATGATGACCACACATGACATCACTCATAATGCATGACCTCATTGCTCCTGCTCATTATTCAATTGCTTTAATGGGATTATGTCCACACAGATCTGTATGTGCGTAATTTACCCCCCACACCCCTCAATACCCCTCAATACCCCCACCCCCACCCAACACACAACCCACTGCAGAGGCAGGCATTCCAGTATGCTTGAAGGTATTCAGTTGGGGAAGGCTGGGTAATATAAATGAGAAGGAGCTTTCTATCCTCATCTGGTCACTTACCATCGCTCCCCCTTTCTTAAGTGAAACGACGCTACGCCAGTAAATGCTCCATAAAACACATTTAGTGTCTGGCACGCTACAATGCTCATTAAACAAGACTGTTCTCCTCCTCCAGAAGTCCCAGATATTTCCTTGTTCTTAAACAGCCGACTGCTGTGGCTCGGGTCCGCGGTAGGCTGGCAAATCCGCGGACAGCTGATTAATTAGGCGCCGTGCTAGCACTGAGGCGCGTGTGTAAACAGACCGGGATCATTCATCTCAGCGGAGTCTCCCAAATCAGACCTGAGATCCTGATTCTCAGACCAAAGGAGAGCAGGCCGTGTCGACGGGTCACTGTAGAGATACATTGATTAAAATCCCCTCCTGAAAGCTCAGTCCAATATCGAAAAGGACTTTTCCTTATTGAACTGCATTTATATGGGCTTCTCTAACCAGTGGCCACTCGAAGCGCTTTACACTACTGCGTAACTTTCAACCATTCATGCACACATTCACACCCCGACGGCGGTGACAGCTATGCAGGGCGACAGCCAGCTCATCAGGAGCAGTCAGGGGGGGGGGGCGTCTCGCTCAGGGACACCTCGACACCTTGAGGAGCCAGGGATCAAACCAGCAACCTTCCGATTACCAGCCGACCCCCTCTACCTCCTGAGCCTCACGCCGCCCATGTGGTTGGAAACCAAACAGGGAACAAGGTGGGACTCCGCCCAGTTCCCATGGAGATCGCCATCTCTGGACATTCCCCAAACAGCTTATTAGATTCTCCTCATGTTGACACAATCTGCTGCAGAAGGCTCTTCTGCACAATGCGGAGCCCAGGCCTGCAGACACAGACAGGCAAAGCACCAGACTCTGACTGTCTCTCTAGAGGCAGAGAGAGTCACTGAGAGAGAGAGAAACAAAGAGAGAGAGCGAGAGACAGTGAGAGAGAGAGAGAGAGATAGACAGAGAGACAAAGAGAAAGAGACAGAAACAGAGAGAGAGAGAAAGACAAGGTAGCTACTCAAGTTGAGGAGAGGAAGATGAGACGAAAAGCTGAAAGAAGGTAAAGACAGAATAATAAGTTTGATGACAAGATGCAAAGAAGAGAAATAAACAGGAGAACGATGACAGAATTGTCCTACCTCCTGGTTATAAATTGGCATCAATATTTATGGGAATAAATTGAATATATTTTATTTTTCGTGAATCAGTCAATTGTGCTTTATCATCACTAAATCCAAAATAAGTAGGCAAGCTCTAAATCCAGTACAAAGGCCCCTGAAACAAATGAGTTTGCATTTGACATGCCAAACTGGGCGCATTGACAACATGAAGCCCTGTTGTCTGGGTTGTTCAGCGGAGAATGCACCTGTGTGTGATAACACTCAACACACCAGCAATCACGCCCACCTACAGGTGGGGCCCCTAAATTAGAACCCACTTCTCCTCAGGCTATTTTTATCGACTCATTCGATTTCTGCATCATTTAGCTCATGCTATCCACTCAGTGAGTCTACAGACGCCATCTGCTCTCCATTCTGAACCGACTCTCCAGGTACTGGAGGGCGGCGTCGTTCCGGTGGCTGACGAGGGCCGGGGAGTCCGGGCCGCACTGTGTTCTAATTCGAGCCAGAGGCCTCACACAGAGCCGGCGTCCGCAGGGACCAGGAGCCCGAACCAGGGGACCAGTGAGACGCTGAGAGGACAGGGGGCCACAGAGAGAGAGAATTTTTTGAGAGAGAGAGAGACAGCTTGAGAGTGAGAGAGAAAGAGAGGGAGAGAGAGACAGAGCGAGGACAAAGGACTTGAGAGATAATATAAATAAATCGAGGTGGGTGTGTGTCTAACGTCATGGGAAATGGTGCACAGGGAGAGAGAGAGAGAGAGAGAGAGAGAGAGAGAGAGAGAGAGAGAGAGAGGACAGACAGAGAGAGAGAGAGAGAGAGAGAGAGAGAGAGAGAGAGAGAGAGAGTGGACAGAGCGAGAGAGAGAGAGAGTGGACAGAGCGAGAGAGAGAGAAAGAGAGTGGACAGAGCGAGAGAGAGAGAGTGGACAGAGCGAGAGAGAGAGAAAGAGAGAGTGGACAGAGAGAGAGAGAGAGAGAGAGAGAGAGAGAGTGGAAAGAGAGAGAGAGTGGACAGAGCGAGAGAGAGAGAGTGGACAGAGAGAAAGAGAGAGAGTGGAAAGAGCAAGAGAGAGCGTGGACAGAACGAGAGAGAGAGAGAGAGAGAGAGAGAGAGAGAGAGAGAGAGAGAGAGAGAGAGGACAGAGCGAGAGAGAGAGAGAGTGGAAAGAGAGAGAGAGAGAGAGAGAGAGAGAGAGGAAAGAGAGAGAGAGTGGACAGAGCGAGAGAGAGAGTGGACAGAGCGAGAGAGAGAGAGAGAGAGAGAGTGGGAGAGAGAGAGAGAGAGAGAGAGAGGACAGAGCGAGAGAGAGAGAGAGAGAGAGAGTGGACAGAGAGCGAGACAGAGAGTAATGGGAGGGTCAGGAGAGGGCATGGGGTCAAGGGCAGGAGGAAGGGGGGGCCACAGCTGAACAAAGACAGGATTTCAGGACCAATAGGGTCGTACAGTCTGTGATGTACATGCACACACATAAACACACACGTGGGAACACAATCCAATAATTGTATTGAGAGGATAAAAGATGACAAAGTATCATATTTCATCTGCTGTGTCTGCTCCTCCTTTAATAGCCTGCTTTATGGCAGCTTATTGCATTGGGGAGGGGGGGTATGACACAGAGTCTGGCCCTCACACACACACACACACACACACACACACACACACACACACACACAAACACACACACACACACACACACTGAAGTCCTTGGGTATAACTTCATGTGTTTGGATGCAAAAAAATAAATAAAAAAAAGACTTAATACAATGTTTCGGGCGTCCAAGATAATGACCTGTCCTTAAAAGGCCCTCAACACGCAAATACCAGGTTGGCATAGCAACGCTGCTTCCCAGGGAAAGGGCACGGCTGTATTGTTTGTGTTTGCCATTCCACGTTGCCTCGCATCATAAATTCAGAATATACATTTCCCAATTGGACAATCAATTATAAAACAAGCTTTTAACCTTTCAGTTTAATGCGGCACCAGCTTTGCGAACAGCGTTGTTAATCTGCCGATGTAAAAACCGTAGTTTGGACCGGAGGGAATGAATTCACGGTATTGATGGGAGACGGAAATATCAAATAAAGGGGCGAGTGGCTGGTCTCTGGTATCTGCGTCTGGTCCGGACAGAGCAGGCAGACGTGGAGACAGGCTGGCTGCAGTCTGGGCTCCGATCTACTGGGAGATACTGCCCGGTCTGGGGCTGGCTCTCGGCCACATCGGGGAACGCCCAGGGGGGCCACAAACCCAGTTGCCTGGGGACACGGCCCACGGGCTACGTCATTTTGATCACTGGACCGGTGAACACGGAAAAATCACCCTAAAACTCGGCCACAACCAGAGCCAATCATCTGAGGAGTCGTCACTGTCTTGGATATATTTTTGGGCATTTCTTTGGCCACAAATGCCTTTTCATGCTTATTGGCCATTTTGCATGTGTGGTGTGTTTGCATCTCCTTGCACCATGTGCATGCGAGTGTAGACGCAGCTGGTTCTGCTCACCTTTGGGTCATTACATGTCCGACCTCAGCTCTGTCCCAGGGTGGACAGAGGGCGGAGTTGCTGAGATTACCCAGGGAGCCTTGCAGCGGCGTGTACGTGTGACTGATCCATACGTTCATTCTCTGGGCTGCAGGGTTGATCATATCTATATTTGTTGTATTATTTCCATTACCCTATAACCCCTGTGTGCCTATTGACCAGGACTTCATCATTATTATCCTCACCGCCCCAGACATGGCTGATGGACTCGACAGATAGAGAGGCAATTTACAGAACACAGCCTCAATGTGAGCTGATCTGTTGCACGGCTAGCCCCCAGCCTCACCTAGCCTCCAGCTGGGAGACTGAGGAGGATAAATAGCTGGGCTAATACATTCTCTCCCCTCCTGTTCCTGCGGCTCTTGCTCACAGACTCAATATTATGAAAAGTCTTCAGGGGGCCTTGTTTTTGTATGCTTATACTCTAAACACACTTTGTAAAAATATCCCAACCCTAACCCTATTTTGACTGTGGCCGAGACAAATGCAATGTAGGAAATAGGAAGAAAAGAAAAGGGCTGTTTAGGCTGCAGGCAGAAAGGTCTGGGTTTGGATCCAGAACGTCCACATCCTTGGGCCAGACATCCTAACCCCTATATCAGCGTTTCTCTCTCTCTTGACTGGGGGCCCAGGGGAAGCTGGTCCGAGGTCCCCAAACCGGGAGACTAAACCCTAAAAGCTCAACAGCTAAACCAAACCCCAAGACCTTACCCTTAAAACAAACCCCAACCCTGAGACTAAACCCTAAACCCTCACAGCAAAATAAAAACAAAAACCTTAACCTTAAAACAAACCCCAACCCTGTGACTAAACCCTAAACCCTCACAGCAAAATAAAAATCTTAACCTTAACCTTAAAACAAACCGAATGTATTTAAAGGCCTACGGAGATTTTGGGTCCATGAGCGGTTTTTGGATCGGGAAACAACATATGGGAGTTTACTTTGGTTTGGACTTCTCCATAAGTGATATCAGCGTTACTTAATAAAGTTTGGTGTAGTCCTGAGACAGATTATCTAAATGATGGGCAAAAAATGATGCTTAGAACGGTTGAATCAAATACGATATCACTCGTGCATTTTGAATGCATGTCGCTTTGGATAAATGCGTTGGCAGATTTTTTAAGATGAAATCCACATAATGCTCTAGCCTGGAAATCCAGACCCACATCTAGAAAACTGTAGGGTTTGGCAACCAGTAATGAAAATGGCCCAACTCGAGGGGCGGCACCAAGCATGCATTTGAAAATATCACTTTACGCAATTGGATAACACTACGACCAATCAGAAGACTACAAGGGGTGACGCATCCAGAGCCCCATACGCTAAGCTACCAGCAGAGCTAACCAATAGATGAGACTATTGCCGTATCCGGTCGGTATAACAGCAAAAACGTACTTCATGCAAAGGAAAGCTTTGAGCATGGTCTTTTGTTCCTCTTTTTTTTTTAATAATGCTCAGTGTTGCTCATTAGATCACCCCAGGTAAGCTCCTGATAGGCTACTGTTCAACATAGGGAATCATACAAACTAAACACAACAATACTAACTTACAAATGCCTTCTTGATTAACAATATTGATCAATAGAAACCAATGAAACAAGTGACAAAATAAACTTACAGACATTGCTCAATGAGGCCATCGAAAGGGTTGAGGAAGATCCACACACCAAACAACTCCATACTTTACAGCATTGAGGGGAAGCCCACGCTTTTATTTCCTACTCCTAGGTAATCTACTTCCTGTTTCCTGTCATCTTGAACCCCTCAATAAAAGCAACAAACTGACACAATATTCAACCACAGTTTATTGTGTGGTTTACACAATAAACCACACTTGATGTGAACAGATGACAAAATAGTAAATGAAATTGATTTGAAGCAATTAACAAATTAATTCAATTATCTACAGGTCAGTACAGAATGTTATCTTTGTAACATGAAGAAAGCCTTAAAGTCCCTGTTCTGTTGATGCAGAGCACGAGGGTCAACGCCCAACATCCCATCGCTCCTATTGTTCTTTATCATGTTGTTTCCCTGTTTGAAGCCTGATTCAGACTTGGAATTAATCCAAGGGAGAAAAATGATAAAATATGAATGCACGGCAAGGCAATATAAAGTATAGACATATGTACAACAACACCCTCCAATATAAAGACGATCCACCTTCAGTGTGGTGTTCTGTCCTGGGACAGAGTGGGGCCTCAGGGCTGACCATGCTGAGGAATGGCAAACGATTCCCTGAGTTAATGAATGACCAGCTGTAAGGGACACATATCGGCTGACCCTTGGAAAAGTAGGCCAGGCTCATGCAGACAAGTTCTTCCCATCCGCCACCTCTCTCTCTCTCTCTCTCTCACTCTCGCTCTCTCTCTCTCTCTCTCGCTCTCTCTCTCTCTCTCTCTCTCTCTCTCTCCTCTTCCTCCTCCTCACCATCATCCAGTCATTCTTCCGTTGCCCACTCTACCGGCCTCTCTCTCTCTCTCTCTCTCCCCTTTTCTCACTCTCTCTCTGTCTCTCTTACTCTCTCTCTCCATCTCTCTCTCTCTCTGTCTCTCTCTCTCCCTCTCTCTCTCCCTCCCTCTCTCTCTCCCTCTCTGTGTGTCTCTCTCTCTCTCTCCCTCTCTACCGCTCTGTCTATCCACCTTCCATCTTGCAGAGTAAATCCCTTTCAACAGGGCGAGAACCTATTTCCTGTCCACCCCCCCACACGCCCACACGCCAACACACACACACACACACACACACACACACACAACCACACACTCCCCTCAGCCACATCCCCCCTCAGGCATCTATTTGGCTCAGCTAATGGACAGCCGAGAAACCACTGCTGGGGGAGGGAGGGGGAGGAAGGAAGGAGAGAGCGACAGAGAGGGAGAGAGAGAGAGAGAGGGAGAGAGAGAGAGAGAGAGAGAGAGGGAGAGGGAGAGGGAGAGAGAGAGAGAGAGGGAGAGAGAGAGGGAGAGGGAGAGAGAGAGAGAGAGAGAGAGGGAGGGAGGGAGGGAGGGAGGGAATGAGGGAGGCTCCTCTTTGTCTGTGGGGGGGAGAGGGGGAAGATGGACGCTAAGAGTGATCAAATCCGGTCTCTCAGACGGAGCTCGGGCCCTCGTCCTGTTGGGCACGTGGCCGCGGCGGGGCTGCTTTGAGTGCAGCTCCTGGGATATGAAGGCCTTGAGTCACCACCAGGTGTACCTCAGAGCGGGCGGCGCCGGCCGGGGAATACGGGCGCCCCCATGATGAGACGGGAGACCTCTAGGGGAGAAGAGACGTGGGCCTCCTCGCCGTCCATCTCCTCCTCCTCCTCCTCTCCCTCGCTCCA
The DNA here is from genome assembly GCF_949987615.1 of Pollachius pollachius. NCBI lineage: Eukaryota > Metazoa > Chordata > Actinopteri > Gadiformes > Gadidae > Pollachius > Pollachius pollachius. Next base: position 17,416 of record NW_027641656.1, read on the forward strand.
CACCCATTTCCTCCGTTAAACCCGATCATTTGGGTTTAATGATCAATCTATGTTTTTCCTTATTTCCCATATAAGGAAAAAGTCC
>NW_027641656.1:22500-38127 GCF_949987615.1 Pollachius pollachius
GGGAGCTGAGGCTCCCTGCAAAACCATAAATGTAAGTGGACCCCCGGTTACAGCCAGCGACCAGCCTCTCTCAGAAGCTGCTAATGTGTACAGAGCAGGCATTCATGCCTTCTCAGCACTGGCACTCTCTCACACACGCACACACACACACACGCAAAAACGCAGTGAGTGGGTGAAAACCCATACGGCACGGTATCGACTTGCAACTCCCTGTATAGTCTGCGAAGGATATTGTGTGTGTAACTACACCCAGGTAGAATCGCTGTGGTGTGTGTGCCCTGGTGTGTGTGACTACACCCAGGTAGAATCGCTGTGGTGTGTGTGCCCTCGTGTGTATAACGACACCCAGGTAGAATCGCTGTGGTGTGTCTGCCCTCTAGGGCGGGCCCGAATACCATTTTTCAGGCTTCGAATACTCGTTGGTTTTTCCGAGCGAGTATTCGAATACTCGTTGGTTTTTTCGAGCGAGTATTCGATTACTCGTTGCAGAAAAACACACCATCAAAAACAACATTAACAATCCCTATATTCTCCCTGGAACCAATTTTGACAGTATCTGCATATTTTGTTGAAGATTTAATAGCTTTTGAACGTTAAATAGTAGGCCTAAGTAAGTTGGAGTTCCTTACTTTTTCCCCGTGGAAGCGAACAGCTGTTGTTCCGTTCCAAATCAGCTGTCCTCTCTGCCATCTCAGCCCTTACGGGAGCTTTTCAATTCATCCTGGAACGTGCATCTTTTCAGGGAATTTGTACAATAAATCCATAACAAATACAGAATATTGATTGTCTTATGTGTCCATATTATATCTATTATATTGACCGGGTATTCCCAAGACGCTCACGCTCTGCAGCAAGCTAGTCACAGTTGCGCGGCGCTGTATAGCGAACGTAAACCAACACCTAAGCTAAGGTTAGCATTTCGCTAAGCATTACTTTTCCTCCCGAGATCCCGCTAATGTTGTATTATAAAGTTAAGGGAAACAAGATATCTATTCTTCCTCCACCTCTCTCATTTCTCTGCTTGGTGTCGCTTATAGTTTGCCTCCCTCGCTCTGGTTACGTCACGTAGCATACAGCTACGTCAATCATTGACCAATTGAAAATGTTCCCAAACTGAAGATTTTTGGGGCATTTTGAACCAGCTCGTTCAATGTCTATGTTGAAGTAAATGCGCTCACTGCACTCGGAGGTGAGGTGATGAATGCGCCGTGACACTTAGTGATGTTATATCCTCCTAAATGAGCAATATACTACTACTACTACAATATTACTAACTTTTATATCCCAAATATTATATTATTTGCTGACATTGTATTGCAGTTCTAGCTTATACCAAAAAAAATTAAAAAAATTAATAAAAAACGAAGCTCCAAATGCTGATTTAAGCTTTGAATACTAATTTTCCGAACGAGTATTGGAATATTGGAATAATTCGGGCCTGCCCTAGTGCCCCCGTGTGTTACGACACCCAGGTAGCAGAGCTGTGCTGTGTGCCGCGCCGCTCATCACCCCCCTCACTGACCGGCCGGTCCCATGATTCTATTGTTTACTCTCCCAGACCCAATCAGCAGTGGCGGGATGGTCTCCCGCGGCGATCACACGTCCGACCAATGAGGCCAGCTGCCCCGCCGCACCGAGCCAACTGGATCCGTTTCAAATGAGTGTTTGAGCGGGCGCCGCCCTGGGAGCTAACACGCCCCGGGCCCCTGAGGTCCTGCCGCACTGGGGGGCCTTCCGCCTCGCTGTTCACCATTAGCAGCTAGCGACGAGTCCAGACGTGACCTCACAAGGACGCCATGGCAACTGTGGAGTCCGAAACACTTTCCTAGACTTTGTCATCAATCACAATTGATTTCGATTTTTTTTTCCCTTCCTAATTTGAATCAGTTATTTAGGAATGAATCTTCGCCTTCCATCTTTAATTATTCTGCCTACATGGCCTGTGCCTCCGGGATACTCTCATACTTAACCTCGCTCTGTCTCTCTCTCTCTCACTCTGTCTGAAGCTCCTTCCGGACAAATATCAAGTGTTGCAGATCAATAATGGCCCATTAGGTAACTGAAGATGTGTCTGTCTGTGTGTGGGTGTGTTTGTGAATATCTGTGGTAGTGTGTGGATGCGTATATGTCTGTCTGTGTGTGTGTGTGCGTGCGTGCGTGTGTCTGTTTGTGGTTGTGTGTGTGTGTGTGTCTGTGTGTGTGATTGTGGATATGTGTGTGTGTGTGTGTGTGTGTGGCGTGCGTGTGTGTGTATGTGTGTCTGTTTGTGGTTGTGTGTGCACGTGTATGTGTGTGTGTGTTTGCTCAGGCCCTGCTCAATGCGGCCTAGTGTCTCTGCAATCAGGGTGATTCTCAGGGTCTTCTTCCCCTCCTGTTCCACCCTCGTTCATTCAGTCTCTTTCTATCCAGCCGTTGTCTTACGTCTTTCATTCCCACAACCTGATACTGCTCCGAAACAGATTACATTTAGCGCTGAAAATCACTAAATAATGTCATTACATCTGTACTGTTATACCTTTGACTGTCCTACTGTCCATCCATCCGTCATCCATTCATATGCACATTAATCGACCCATCCATCTCCCCATCCATCCATATACACATCCATCCACCCATCCATCCATCCATCAATCTACCAATTTATTCATCCATCCATATACACATTCATCCATCCATCCATCTACCCATTTATTCATCCATCCATTCATTCAGCCATCAATGCCACCCAAGTCATCTTTAATAACTCTTTCATAACTGCATGTTTCCGGCTTTCATTTGCAGTGCAGTTGGCAGTACAACAACATTTCTAAATAAATAATTACATTATGTGATGATGCAACCTTAATCGAATCCTTCAAGGTGTAAGTGCATTACACACACATGCACACGGTGAATGGGTCCCAGTTTAGAACAGGCTGATTTTAATTGGTGGGGCCCACATGAGAGGGATATTGAAGAGCCCCGTAGTCCTATTAGTCATGCTGTCGGCGTCACCCACCCACACTTTGGCAGGAACGACGCACAACAGCCCCTGGTGGTTGGGGTTGGAAGTGTTCGTGTTTCTGTAGGCGCGTGAATTCAAGTTGTTTCAGTTTTTGTCGTATAATTTGTTGCGTGTGCGAGCGGGTGTGTTTGTTCGCATGCGTGTGTGTGCATGCATGTGTGTGCATGTGTGTGTTTGTGTGAACATGTGCGTGTGTGCACGTATGTGTGTGTGGGTGTGTGCATGCACAAAATAAATAAATGAATGGCACAAACAGCGATGTGTTTAGACGTCAACACAGGCGATCAAACACATTTACTGTCGTGACTTACGTGCGTTCCTTCCTGTCAAAGACCAGGTTTAAGAAACACTCGTTTATAAATAGCCCTCAGTATCCTCAATCAACTTGAAAGGCACTCACTAAATAAAGCCCTGGGGGGTTTGGTTTTTCCCTGGGGGAGAGATATTGAGACCAGAATTCAAAGGAAGGCTGAAGAAATGGTTCTTATAGTGGGGCTAGGAGGAAGGGTGGATCATCTGCTGGGGACGCTCTGCATCTTGAAAACACAAGTTGAAGTTGTGGATCAGAGGAGAGAGAGGCACAGATGTTAATCTAATTCTAACTATCACAACTCCACGTTCCCACACATACACACACACACACACAGACATTCTTTCCCACACTTTTTTTCTGATTTAAATTGACTTTCCTCTGTCAGTCTTTCTCTCTTTGTTTCCAAGAGAGACACACAAACACACACACACACACACACACACACACACACACACACACACACACACACACACACACACACACGCACACACAAACACACACCTTTACTTTCTCAGTTCCCCCCCACCCCTCCTCTTTGAGACAGTATGAATTCCAGACTTTGTCTCTCCCCACCAGCGCACGCCCTGCAATTACCTTTCGTCTGTTCTCGTCGGCAGAGCCTTTACGTCTCAGCATCGACGTGTTCTCCTCCTCATCATCATCATCATCATCATCATCCACCTCCCGCTATGAACGCCGCAGCTCACCACCACCTTCATCCCTCTCTGTCCCTTCAACTCCTCCTCCTCCCCCTCCCTCCTTCCCTCCACCACCACACATTATTTAAAACCAAAAGGATCTGTGTTGCCATGGAGCCTGTCGTCATGACTACAAACAACTACGCAGACGGGCGCTGTGCCACAGAGGAGGGTGAGGAGTGGGGGGGAGGCCAGGAGAGAGGGAAGGAAAGAGGAAGGGAACACGGGGTGATAAGGGGTCACGCTCGCTACGTTACCCTCTGACTCCCCCCCAGACCCCCCCCCCCATCACACACACACACACTCAGTGCCGAGGGCTGGGAACCGCCCGCTGTCCTTTAAAGGTCAGCGTAGAGGACAGGCAGGGGTCACGGCCGAGCCTCAGAGGAAAGGAGGGGCCGGGAGGGAGAGGGGGGCTGGACCGCTAACACGCACCTCCCTCCTCTCCTCCTCGTCTCACCCTCCTCCTCCTCCCTCCCTTCCTCCCTCCTCCTCCTCTCCTCCTCCTCTCCTCCCTCCTCCTCCTCCTCTCCTCCCTCCTCTCCTCTCTCCTCCTCCTCCTCCTCTCCTCCCTCCTCTCCTCCCTCCTCCTCCTCCTCTCCTCCTCCTCCTCTCCTCCCTCCTCTCCTCTCTCCTCCTCCTCTCCTCCCTCCTCTCCTCCCTCCTCCTCCTCCTCTCCTCCCTCCTCTCCTCTCTCCTCCTCTCCTCCCTCCCTCCTCCTCTCCTTCCTCCTCTCCTCCTCCTCTCCTCCCTCCTCTCCTCTCCTTCTCCTCCTCTCCTCCCTCCTCTCCTCCTCCTCTCCTCCTCTCCTCCCTCCTCCTCTCCCTCCTCTCCTCCTCTCCTCCTCCTCCTCCTCTCCTCCTCTCCTCCCCTCTACCTCTCCTCCTCCTCTCCTCCCCTCCTCTCCTCCTCCTCTCCTCCTCCTCTCCTCCTCCTCCTCCTCTCCTCCTCCTCTCCTCCTCTCCTCTCCTCCTCCTCTCCTCCTCCTCTCCTCCTCCTCCTCTCCCCCTGCAGGTCTAACGTCCCCTTGGTCAGCGTCAGCTCTTTTCCTCCAGGGTTTATGGAGACATGGCGAGATGGAGGAGCCCTGAGCTCCGGGATTAAACCCTGGGGCCCCGCACTGGCAGTAAGGTGACCCAGGGCGGCCCCGCCCCGTTCTGTGTCCCCGGCGGCCAATAGGAGCGCAGGGGGATTTACATAGAGGCGTGGAACACTGCAGCCTCTGCATGGATCAATCTGATATTAACACTATGGGCAGCCGTCTGTGAACCACGGCTGCAGTGGTGACCTTTGAGGCTGGTCCTTTCGCTGTGTACGCATGCGGGCCCCTGGAGGGGGTGAGGAGCGAACACCCCTTCCAGGCTGTGTGGTTTTAGGGTGAGGCGGAGGTGAGGGCAGAGCAAGGTGCCTGGAAGGCCGGTGGTTAGCCGTGGGCTTGGAAGTGTGTGTGTGTGTTTGTTTTTTTCCTCCCTGTGGCCCGTCCGGAAGTTCCTGCACTCGGAGATCAATACTGAGTCAACAGAACGGGTCTGAGGACAGCTGAACCCATGTGATGGTCCGATGAATAAGAAGATCAAGCAAACATTTACATTGCATTTAGCAGACGCTGTGCCCAAAGCGACTAACAACCATTCATACACATTCACACATCGATGGCAGAGGCAAGCAAACCGCCATCTCACCAGGAGCAGTTAGGGATAGGCATCCTGCACAGGGACACACAAGCTACGACGAACCGGGAGTCAACCCGACATGAGGCCTTCATGTTTCACAAGCTTCAAATGCTAGGCTTAAATCTTTCTTTGACTCACCTTAACCCCTGTTAAGATGGCTTTCCTCCTGGTACCGCCCATGAAGAAAAACAAGGTTGGAAAGATCTATAGTGCCCCCTGTTGGGGACTGCCAGCAACACAACTCAAAGGACTATATGGAGACTTTATGTGTGTGTTTGTGTGTGTTTGTGTGTGCATGTGCGTGCGTGCGTGCGTGCGTGTGTCTGAATGGATAAAGCTAAATATAATCTTTCCGTTCGACTATAACTCATGCGTGCTGGTGTCCTTTTGGAAGACATCCCAATCATCTTTCATCAGGCTCTCATAAAACAGTGAACACGGTGGGACCAGCAACACGCAGAGGGCCAGGCTGCCAGCGCTGTGAGGGTGGCAGCAGCTCTGGGAATAGAAGCCCTCACATGTAGAGCATCTAGACGGAGCTCGGCTCCATCCAGACACCTGCCCCCTTCAACACACACGCTCTCTTTCTCACATACACACACACAACAGTTCTCCCTCGCTCTCTATCACTCTCGCCCTCTCTCACACGCACACACACACTTTCTCTCTTTCAAACACGCACTTTCTCTCTCTCTCTCTAACAATCATGCACACACAAGTTCTCTCTCTGTCACAGACACACACACACACACTCTTTCTTGACCCCTCACAAACAAACACACTTATAATCTCACATACTCTTTCTTGACCACTCACACAAGAAGTACAGACGCACACAAAAACAAACAAACACTCTCTCTCTCTCACATGTAAAGACACACACAAACAAACAACCTCACAGATCAGTGCCCATGCGGTTCAGTCAAAGTGTTTCTCAATTCAATTTGCAGACACGACCCGAGTTCCGGTTCATTCATTACTTGTGGTCGATTTAACAGTACACACACACACACACACACACACACACACACACACACACACGCATACGGTTCTTTGGGTGCTAGTTGCGTGCTGTTCCTTGGCCCCGTCTATTTTTGTGGTTGCGGCTATGTGTAGCAGTCTTTAGGAATGAGCCAGACTATGTTACACTCCCTCCCTCAGACGCTCTGCTAAAGTAACAGCTGAGGTCAGGGCTACTTAAAGATGCACGCACGCATGCAGACACACACACACACGCACACACACACACACACACACACACACACACGCTCGCACGTCCTGCCGAATCCAGCCACTCAACAACCTGACTACCTTGAGCCCACGACGTCAGGCGGAGACCTGCAGAGCCAGCCCAGCTCCGGGGGGCTTTCACACCGTTCTCTCCAGGAACTGACCTGCACCTCCTGGGAGCGCTCAGCAGGGAGTCCTCAGAGCCCACCCCGACACCTGCTCCATTCGCACACCTGGAAGGCATCAACAAGTCCTGAATCCTCCCGTTTGCCCCCCTGCTGAGAGCGGCGGGGAGGGGACGGGGGGGGCGTAGGAGGCTGGTAGGTAGCAGCAGGGTGGTGGGGGTCCTCTAAGGCTCCGGCTGCCCCCCCTGCCCTGCCTGTCCGGATCATGGAGCCGCACCGCCTGCCCAGCGAGACCTCGACCGCGTCCAGCCGCGGCTCCACAGACCTGCTGTACGGCAACTGCCCCCCCTGCTCCCCACGGAGGAGGGCGGCGGCGCCTCGCGGACCCCCGGCCGGCCAGGGCCCCGCCGCGGCTCACGTTCCCCCGCTACCCCCGGGGGCGGGGGGCTCCGGGGCTGGAGCCTGGCCAGACCACAGCTACTGCAGCTGGGCCGGGGGCCGAGGGGCCGCAGGGGGCTGGAGGGACGGGCGGCCGCTGGGGGAGGGACCGGGGGGAGGAGGAGGAGGAGGAGGAGGAGGAGGAGAGGGCTGCGGGGAGGAGAGCCCCAGTCCGGCGTGCAGCGTGGACCACCAGAGCGTCCTGTCCGTCTACGACAACCTCCGCCAAGGCGCCACCCCCGACGACCGGGCTACGCCCATGGAGACCAGGACCCTGTTCCCCCACAGCGAGGACGAAGGCTTCCTGTTCCCCCACAGCGAGGACGAGGGCTTCCTGTTCCCCCCCAGCGAGGACGAGGGCTTCCTGTTCCCCCACAGCGAGGACGAGGGCTTCCTGTTCCCCCCCAGCGAGGACGAGCCCCGCCTGCTGAGCTCGGGGCTGGAGGCGGCCAGCGGGGACAGCAGCCCGTGGTCCTCCTGTGAGATCATCCTGGCGGAGAGCCGCCTCAGCGACGGCCCGGACGCGCCCGGGGGGCCGGGGGAGGGGCCGTCCCACTCGCTCACGGCCGGCCTGCCCCCGCTGGACCCGGACCAGGCGGCCCCCGCCGGGGCGAGGGTCCCTCCGCCGGTGCCCACGGCCGACCCGGTGGCCAGCGCCCTGCGCAGTGTGCTCTCGGGGCTGCAGCACCAGATGGGACGCCAGAGGGACGAGTACGAGGCCAGGATCAGCAGGTGAGGACCTTCACACACGATGCATGGCCGAGTGATAGAGCGCAACGCACAGACACGCACTGCACGGACACACTGCACGGACACGCACAGCACATACACGCACTGCACGGACACACACTGCACAGACGCACACTGTACGGACACGCACTGCACGGACGCACACTGCACGGACGCTCACTGTATGGACACGCACTGCACGGACACACACTGCACGGACGCACACTGCACGGACGCTCACTGTATGGACACGCACTGCACGGACGCGCACTGCACGGACGCACACTGTACGGACACGCACTGCACGGACACGCACTGCACGGACACACACTGCACGGACACACACTGCACGGACACGCACTGCACGGACGCACACGGCACCACACACACTACACAGACACACACTGCACGGCCACACACCATCCAGACACACACTACACAACACACATGGAGCATAAGGAATAGGAAGAAGTGATTGCAAAGAATGGTTTCTACTACTTTTGGGTTTGTGTATTTTGTGTTTGCATATATCTGTGTTTTCTACGCGATGTACGCGAGCGTGTTCTCCTGTTACAGTTGGGCTCTGACCTGCTGTTCTGTTACTATGACCCTTGTCCCACTCCGTATCCTGTTCCCAGGGCAACGGCGGGTCGTGGGACTCTGCAATCCATTTCCTGACACCGTTTACCCAAGGGCTCTTACATGACGTGTGGCTTGGAAATATTAAAGATGATTTCATTTTAAAGCTCCACTGACAACAGATGCAGATACAAAAACTCTCTCAAGTGGTAAATTGACAACCACAGCCACAGGCCAAATGAGGTTGCTTGGTTCTCTCTATATATGTGTCTGTATGTGTTGGAAGGGAGTTAATTTGAGCGTATAACCGAGACACCATCACATAACCCGATAGTGCTACAGTCGTTTTGTTTGTCTAACTTGTCATCACTCCTGCTCTTGCATAAAAGGGAGTTATCCGATCGCGAGCAATCTCAAAATACTTAATCGTACTTCACTTTGGCGTTGGAAGCGTTGACGCATCGATGATGACTAACACGTCCACCCCTGGGTGTACTCCGTTATTCATCACAGCTGTAGAGGCACGCTACACAGATGTACTACACAGATGCAGCCGGCTGTTTTGCCATAAGCTCGGGGTAACACTCGGTCGCATCAGTAAATAATAACCAAGAAAACGCCGGGAGCGCGCTCCGTCTCATTACCCTCCTCTGCGTGTGTCCCTACCAGCCTGGAGCAGAGGAACGAGGAGCTGCATAGCCAGCTGCTGGGTCTGAAGGCCAACCTGTCGCAGCAGCGCCGCTGGTACCAGGCGGTCCAGGCCAAGATTCAGGAGTCGGAGCGGGCCCGGGCCGCCGCCGAGACCCGCAACGCCGCTATCCAGCGAGAGATGGACCAGTTCTTCGACACCTTCGGGGAGCTCAACAACGAAGCCAGAAAAGCTGAGCGCATTGTCCGGAGCTTCTGAGAGAGAGGGGGACGGGGTTGTCCGGAGGGTGAACCAACGATGAGAAACGTTAATACACGGACGACCAGAAGAAGCGTCCTGCCAGGGGGAGAACGGCGCATTGCCACTTCCATGCCACGTGTTTACTGAGACATTTGGCTGACAAGTGAAGACACTAAAATGAGAGCACTGTGTTCTGCGTCAGGGTAAAGAAATAGTTATTTCAGATCCAGGATCAGATTGTCTCCTTGTCGATCAGAAAAAGCTATTGGGAAAAGTTTGTTGAAACATTGCTTTAAGTGTTTTCTCCCTGAATACCTCCTGGTGCTAATATAAGGAAACAAAACAAAAACAATGTATATTTTAGTAAATTCATGTATTTAGCAATATAACAAAATAAACCACACAAAGGCATACAAATAAACCGTTTGGACGTCCATTTTTATTTCTGAGGATGTAAAGTTGATAAGCCACATGATTCGAATGGTAGTCGAAGCGGTCACTTAAGCAAATTCAGAAACAACCCTAGGTGGAAAGCTAGCACGACATGTGAACTCATGATGTAGCCTACAGTGCATACAAAGCCTCCCCATGTTAGACATGGCGAACACAACATGTTGGGAGTACACATCCCATAAGAAACAGGTCGCCGTGCGCATCCCTGATTGTTTAAGGCATGATTGGGTGAGGATGAAGTTTTTTCTTTTGTTAAACAAGAACATAAAGTGTACAACAAGAGTGCTCGAATCTACTTTCTCTCTCCATCATTTTCCTCTATATTCTCAAGCAAATTCATTAAATGGGTGTGAACCATCCAGCTGTACAGACACTCGCGCCAGACTCTAGAGGTCTGGAGATATGGTCCACGTTTGGGAACTATTAACTATTTAATAAAAAATAATCAGATGGAATGACAATCTAAGTTCTGGGTGAGGGTGCTGCACAGTACACTAGGATAATCATTTAAAAACACACAAACAGGGACGGGAGGGAACAGCATTTCAAACAGGGTCTAGAGAATGTAAAAGTAGTGTGGCTGGGAGGTGAAGAGAACCCTGACTGGGGTTCCTTAGGAGAACGGAGTGCGTTGAGGAGAACCCTTGGCTGCCATGCACGGTGAACATCCTTGCGTAGGGATTACGGTTTCTGTCCTGTTTTTCTAAGATGCTTTTTGAAATGACTGTTTTAATTCCTTGGTTTCTTCTGTCCCTGTCCTAGTGGAATACTTTGGAGTGGCGCCCTTTGCGTCGGGCGGGCGATGATGAAATGTATTGACCAGGGCCCAGTCTCCATCGGCCCTCCGCTCAACTATTCTGTGCAACACATTGCAAGAAAACAATAAATACAATAACATGTGTTTCCCCCGCTCCCAAATGTTCATGTTGTTCTGTTTGATAAACACATCAAAAGTCAGTACCGTCAAATCATACGAGGACATTGCGAGGGCTACAGCTCTAGATGACCTCCACTACTTCTTACAAATCAAGTACGTCATTTGCAATTCAAAAACGTTCTGGCTGTGCCAGCGGGTTCAAAACCAGACACTTTTCTTTAAAACATACAGTACAATACAGGCAGGAATAAACCATGGAACAAACACTGGGAACTCAGCCACAGCGCCCCCTGGCAGCCGGGGGTGAAAGCTCAAACCTGCGTCAAACGCGGCAATTCATAAAAACAACATTGTGTTTGATCCTGTGAGGCGGCGCCAATGATGTGAGCAGGATGTGGTCGGGGCAGCCAGCAGCTGTAGTCTCACCTGACAACTACAGTGTCTCATCCGAGGTGGTGGTTTAGAAGGAACCACGCGTTCCAGAATACTTGATCAGGCTCGACGTTATCCTGATAAAGGGTACGGACTCAACCACCACCGAGGCGACCCTGACTCCCCCCCCCCCCCCCACACAGACACACAACAGTCCAACTGCACACAAAGAGCTCCATCGTCAAATCAGCAACCAAGAAAATAACTACATAAAAAAACGAAATAGAAAAAACGAAGACAACTAAATACCTGGAGGAGGGAAACCCCCCCCCCCCACGGGAGGACTGACTGACTCGGTACTGACAGACTGACTCGTTTGGAAGGGGGGGAAGGATGGAGGGCCTGCTGAGGCAGACGGATGGACAGACAGACCGGACCGTACCGGAGCGGACCGGTCCCTCAGGCCGGCGGGGCCCGCCGCCAGGGGCCCCCGGCTCACTGGCTCTCGTCCAGGGGCCCGGTCAGCGTGTCGATGCTGCTGCTGTCCGTGTCCGACGCCAGCGTCTGCTCCGTGGACATGGAGGAGATGTCGTTGGCCGAGGAGGACTGAGAGGCCGACCCCGAGACCGCGTCTGGGGGGGGAAGCAGCCGGTATGTTGCTGTTAAGAGGTTTGCGTTTTAAGAGATATCGTTTGAGGGTCATTTGCTAGAAAAGTCATCGCCATCCGTCAGCGATAACTGAAATACAAAGAGAGAGTTTATGTTTTGAGTGAATTGACTTTATATTCTAGAATTCTGACCAGGCAATCAGGGCATCTAGCCTTGATTGGTTTAGGGGAATCTATCTTTCCTGTTCATCACAGGTGCATGAAACGCACCGCTTCAGACACGGACGGACACCCAAAGGGAGGGAGGAGAGAGGAAGGGTTGCTATTATGGTTAATTACAAAACATTCTATTTTCCCTTCTTTACAAAATAACTTTCATGACAACTTTGACCATCATGATAGATACAACATAAAAATCGATAAAACTAATCTAGCCATAATGTGTGTAGAAAGCTACGGTAACACTGCGGCCATCGAGGGGAGCTGACCCAAGATGGCAGCCATTCAATCAGTCGGCTGTAAACAACTAACCTGAGCAGTCCTCTTTCGTCACGCCGTTCTTGCTCCTCTCCTCCCAGTCAATGACCTCGTCGTAAATAAGCTCTGTGAAGGCAGAAGACAGGCAAACCAAAAGGTAGTTAGGTGTATAAATTAATTTGAATTGTAGTTTGTGGTTATGTCCACCAGAGGGCGCTGCAGCCTACCTTTCCACTGGTCGATGCTGTGCTCTCTTTCTTCAAGCTGCTTATCTGAGATCTGAGGAGGAGGCTGTGAAGAAGAGGACATTTAAACAAAATGGACGTTAAAATAAAAACGTGTCTCGGATGGAAGGGGCTGACTCACCGCGTCGGCCTCCGCAGGGTCGTACCAAACGTGGATGTAGGGGTGGTTCAAGGCCTCCTCCACGGAGATTCGGGCTTCCGGGTCAATCACCAGCATTTTGGAGAGCAGGTCGCGTGCTTGACCAGCTGCCATGGAAACACAGCGAGTAGGGGAGGGAGGGAGGGAGGGAGGAAGTGGGAGGGTGGGGGTGTGAGGGGGGAGCCGTTACTAGGGGAACTAGACGGTGACATTGCACAATTCTGAAAAGTCTCAGTGGGAAGGGATGACATCACCTCTTCTGGTTGGGTAACTTTGCAGTGTTCAAATATGTATGTTTGGATCAATATTTAAACGTGAACACTAGTAGCTACGTTTAGGGATTGTCTTATACTTCCTTTTAAGTGCCGTTTCAATACCTGCTTCAATCTCTGCAATTAATACCTGCATTTCTAAAGCTTAAACCTTAAAGGACAACTTGTTGGAAATTGGATTCAATATATTCCTGAATTCCTGAATTAGTAACGAATGTGAATAATGTATACATCGCGGTTCTTTACTTCCACCCTACTTGATTCTTCAGGTTGCAAACAAAATGTATCGTAAAAGATAGAAACAGATAAGCCAGAAACCTCAACGTTATCTTAGTGGAAGTAATTACACAGTCCACCCACCAGAGGGGGATACTCCTTTGGTCTTTACGCATGTTCTGTTCTGTTGAGTCGGGTTAATTTAAAAACCAAGTATGGACCCGTGGAACCAGGACCCCAACCTTAAACCCCTACGTTAAACCACACAAATGGCCTTAAATCCCGCTCAGACCGGTCCCCTTACTCTTGAGTTTGTCCTGCTCCGTCTCGGACGGGAAGGCCCAGTCGGGGAAGAGCTCGGCGAAGTTGACCCCCGGGTACTGTGGCTTGTTCAGCACGTAGTTCCTCACAGTCTCCATCAGGCGGTTCATGAACTCCATGGTGGGCGTCCCAAGCACCTCAATCACCTTGTTCCACTGGTCGATGTCTGCCCCGGGGTCAAGGGTCGTGCTCCTCATGGAGGCATTCCAGGAGCTACTCATATTATTAGCCTGTGCTGCATTATGCTAGTCTATGCCTCTAGAATATACTACGTCTGGCTTTGGGGTCAAGGGTCATGCTCATTATTGAGGTATTCCAGTTGTCAACTTATGTAATGAGGACCAGAAAATAGTGGAGAGCCAGAGCGAGAGACACTTAAGAGGCTTGCAATTTTTGACAGTTTTGTGTAATTAAAACGAGAGAGAGCAAGATAGAGCGAGAGAAAGAGAGAGCGAGAGCGAAAAGAGAGAGAGAGAGAGAGCGAGAGCGAGTGAGAGAGAGAAAAGAGAGTGAGAGAGAGAGAGAAAAGAGAGTGAGAGAGAGAGAGAGCGAGAGAGAGAGAGAGAGAGAGTACTGAAGGATACGGTCGGTCCCCTGGAAGATGACGCTGCCTTTCACCATCTCTCCCATGATACACCCTACTGACCAGATGTCCACTGGGGAAAAGAATAACACACACACACACACACACACACACACACACACACACACACATGCACACTGGATTGAATAAACAGCAGCACACATGATCACAGGATTCCGAAGCACACAGCAGCATGGCTCACCACGCCCAGTGGAGTGGACACGCCCAGAGGGAGGCCACGCTTCACGGCCAATCAAAGACGAAAACTATTCCGAGTGTGTCTAATTCTTTAAGATGTTAACCCGAGCGGTTCCCTCCCGTCCTCACCGTAGAGTTGCGCAGTGACCTTGTTTTTGCAGATATTCGACATGTTTGGGCCCCTCGCTCTCCGTCTCTCGTCCCCCGGGCTGGGGGCTCGTCAGAGTGTTCCAGGCCCTCCCCCCCGACGCAGCTTATCAGTGGACACAGCTGCTGCCCCCCCCCCTCGCTCCCTGTTCACTGCTTCCATTTGGCGTGCGGGCGGATGTTGCATCGCCATCTGCCTGTTCCACAGAAATACCCCCCCCCCCCCTCTCCTGCTCCTCTCTCTCTCTCCTTCTCTCTCTCTCCTGCTCCTCTCTCTCTCTCCTTCTCTCTCTCTCTCCTGCTCCTCTCTCTCTCTCCTTCTCTCTCTCTCTCCTGCTCCTCTCTCTCCTGCTCCTCTCTCTCTCTCCTCCTCTCTCTCTCCTCCTCTCTCTCCTCTCCTCCTCCCTCTCCTCCTCCCTCTCCTCTCCTCCTCCCTCTCCTGCTCCTCTCTCTCTCTCCTCCTCTCTCTCTCCTCCTCTCTCTCTCCTGCTCCTCTCTCTCTCCTGCTCCTCTCTTCTGCTCCTCTCTCTCTCTCCTGCTCCTCTCTCCTGCTCCTCTCTCCTGCTCCTCTCTCCTGCTCCTCTCTCCTGCTCCTCTCTCCTCCTGGGTGAGTTGCCCTCTGTGCCATGCTCTGACCTGGCCACGTCACCACTGGGGCAGATATCATCAGAGGGAACGGGCGACGCAAACCGAAACCAATCCTACAGGAACCGCTCATACTGGTGGTATTGGTAGTAGCTGGTAGTATTTTTTATTTTGCTACCAACTTCATCCTGAATGGGTAATCTATTACGTTCATATTTTTCATTCTTTAAAGTATGAGGAACAACCGGGGAAGGAAGCAGTAAAATCCTTTTCAGGAAATTTGTTTCCTGAGGCATTTCAGCCCACATGCAGCAGGTTGACCAGAGGTAATGGACACCCATGGTGATCAATAGTTGATGATCAAACAATAGAAACAAGCAATAGCTGTCTGTGAGGCTGACAAGAGGGACAGAAGAGCCTTCTGCTGTCCCCTCTCTCCCTCTCTCTCTCTCCCCC
>NW_027641655.1:0-160762 GCF_949987615.1 Pollachius pollachius
TTTTACCTTACAATGTTGATATTGCTCAAAACTAATGGAATTCACTCCCAAATGGTGGTTTATGCTTAAATAACCCTTTTGTAAGCATAATAACACGTTTCCATTGAAAGTAACAGAAATATTCACGTTTCTAGTTTTTATGTGTGCAAAATGCTTTTCAGAGCGAGAGAAGCACTTTTTGACCAACAATGTGATTTTTACCTTACAATGTTGATATTGCTCAAAACTAATGGAATTCACTCCCAAATGGTGGTTTATGCTTAAATAACCCCTTTTGTAAGCATAATAACACGTTTCCATTGAAAGAAACAGAAATATTCACATGTCAAGTTTTTATGTGTGCAAAATGCTTTTCAGAGCGAGAGAAGCACTTTTTGACCAACAATGTGATTCTGACCTTTCAATTTTGATATTGCTCAAAACTAATGGAATTCACTCCCAAATGGTGGTTTATGCTTAAATAACCCTTTTGTAAGCATAATAACACGTTTGAATTGAAAGAAACAGAAATATTCACATGTCAAGTTTTTATGCGTGCAAAATGCTTTTCAGAGCGAGAGAAGCACTTTTTGACCAACAATGTGACTCTGACCTTTCAATTTTGATATTGCTCAAAACTAATGGAATTCACTCCCAAATGGTGGTTTATGCTTAAATAACCCTTTTGTAAGCATAATAACACGTTTCCATTGAAAGTAACAGAAATATTCACATGTCAAGTTTTTATGTGTGCAAAATGCTTTTCAGAGCGAGAGAAGCACTTTTTGACCAACAATGTGATTTTTACCTTACAATGTTGATATTGCTCAAAACTAATGGAATTCACTCCCAAATGGTGGTTTATGCTTAAATAACCCTTTTGTAAGCATAATAACACGTTTCCATTGAAAGTAACAGAAATATTCACATGTCAAGTTTTTATGCGTGCAAAATGCTTTTCAGAGCGAGAGAAGCACTTTTTGACCAACAATGTGACTCTGACCTTTCAATTTTGATATTGCTCAAAACTAATGGAATTCACTCCCAAATGGTGGTTTATGCTTAAATAACCCTTTTGTAAGCATAATAACACGTTTCCATTGAAAGTAACAGAAATATTCACATGTCAAGTTTTTATGTGTGCAAAATGCTTTTCAGAGCGAGAGAAGCACTTTTTGACCAACAATGTGATTTTTACCTTTCAATTTTGATATTGCTCAAAACTAATGGAATTCACTCCCAAATGGTGGTTTATGCTTAAATAACCCTTTTGTAAGCATAATAACACGTTTCCATTGAAAGTAACAGAAATATTCACATGTCAAGTTTTTATGTGTGCAAAATGCTTTTCAGAGCGAGAGAAGCACTTTTTGACCAACAATGTGATTTTTACCTTACAATGTTGATATTGATCAAAACTAATGGAATTCACTCCCAAATGGTGGTTTATGCTTAAATAACCCTTTTGTAAGCATAATAACACGTTTCCATTGAAAGTAACAGAAATGTTCACATGTCAAGTTTTTATGTGTGCAAAATGCTTTTCAGAGCGAGAGAAGCACTTTTTGACCAACAATGTGATTCTGACCTTTCAATTTTGATATTGCTCAAAACTAATGGAATTCACTCCCAAATGGTGGTTTATGCTTAAATAACCCTTTTGTAAGAATAATTACACGTTTCCATTGAAAGTAACAGAAATATTCACATGTCAAGTTTTTATGTGTGCAAAATGCTTTTCAGAGCGAGAGAAGCACTTTTTGACCAACAATGTGATTCTGACCTTTCAATTTTGATATTGCTCAAAACTAATGGAATTCACTCCCAAATGGTGGTTTATGCTTAAATAACCCTTTTGTAAGCCTAAAAACACGTTTCCATTGAAAGAAACAGAAATATTCACATGTCAAGTTTTTATGCGTGCAAAATGCTTTTCAGAGCGAGAGAAGCACTTTTTGACCAACAATGTGACTCTGACCTTTCAATTTTGATATTGCTCAAAACTAATGGAATTCACTCCCAAATGGTGGTTTATGCTTAAATAACCCTTTTGTAAGCATAATAACACGTTTCCATTGAAAGTAACAGAAATATTCACATGTCAAGTTTTTATGTGTGCAAAATGCTTTTCAGAGCGAGAGAAGCACTTTTTGACCAACAATGTGATTTTTACCTTACAATGTTGATATTGCTCAAAACTAATGGAATTCACTCCCAAATGGTGGTTTATGCTTAAATAACCCTTTTGTAAGCATAATAACACGTTTCCATTGAAAGTAACAGAAATATTCACATGTCAAGTTTTTATGCGTGCAAAATGCTTTTCAGAGCGAGAGAAGCACTTTTTGACCAACAATGTGACTCTGACCTTTCAATTTTGATATTGCTCAAAACTAATGGAATTCACTCCCAAATGGTGGTTTATGCTTAAATAACCCTTTTGTAAGCATAATAACACGTTTCCATTGAAAGTAACAGAAATATTCACATGTCAAGTTTTTATGTGTGCAAAATGCTTTTCAGAGCGAGAGAAGCACTTTTTGACCAACAATGTGATTTTTACCTTACAATGTTGATATTGCTCAAAACTAATGGAATTAACTCCCAAATGGTGGTTTTATGCTTAAATAACCCTTTTGTAAGCATAATAACACGTTTCCATTGAAAGTAACAGAAATATTCACGTTTCTAGTTTTTATGTGTGCAAATGCTTTTCAGAGCGAGAGAAGCACTTTTTGACCAACAATGTGATTTTTACCTTACAATGTTGATATTGCTCAAAACTAATGGAATTCACTCCCAAATGGTGGTTTATGCTTAAATAACCCTTTTGTAAGCATAATAACACGTTTCCATTGAAAGTAACAGAAATATTCACATGTCAAGTTTTTATGTGTGCAAAATGCTTTTCAGAGCGAGAGAAGCACTTTTTGACCAACAATGTGATTCTGACCTTTCAATTTTGATATTGCTCAAAACTAATGGAATTCACTCCCAAATGGTGGTTTATGCTTAAATAACCCTTTTGTAAGCATAATAACACGTTTCCATTGAAAGAAACAGAAATATCACATGTCAAGTTTTTATGCGTGCAAAATGCTTTTCAGAGCGAGAGAAGCACTTTTTGACCAACAATGTGATTTTTACCTTACAATGTTGATATTGCTCAAAACTAATGGAATTCACTCCCAAATGGTGGTTATGCTTAAATAACCCTTTTGTAAGCATAATAACACGTTTCCATTGAAAGAAACAGAAATATTCACATGTCAAGTTTTTATGTGTGCAAAATGCTTTTCAGAGCGAGAGAAGCACTTTTGACCAACAATGTGATTCTGACCTTTCAATTTTGATATTGCTCAAAACTAATGGAATTCACTCCCAAATGGTGGTTTATGCTTAAATAACCCTTTTGTAAGCATAATAACACGTTTGAATTGAAAGAAACAGAAATATTCACATGTCAAGTTTTTATGCGTGCAAAATGCTTTTCAGAGCGAGAGAAGCACTTTTTGACCAACAATGTGACTCTGACCTTTCAATTTTGATATTGCTCAAAACTAATGGAATTCACTCCCAAATGGTGGTTTATGCTTAAATAACCCTTTTGTAAGCATAATAACACGTTTCCATTGAAAGTAACAGAAATATTCACATGTCAAGTTTTTATGTGTGCAAAATGCTTTTCAGAGCGAGAGAAGCACTTTTTGACCAACAATGTGATTTTTACCTTACAATGTTGATATTGCTCAAAACTAATGGAATTCACTCCCAAATGGTGGTTTATGCTTAAATAACCCTTTTGTAAGCATAATAACACGTTTCCATTGAAAGTAACAGAAATATTCACATGTCAAGTTTTTATGCGTGCAAAATGCTTTTCAGAGCGAGAGAAGCACTTTTTGACCAACAATGTGACTCTGACCTTTCAATTTTGATATTGCTCAAAACTAATGGAATTCACTCCCAAATGGTGGTTTATGCTTAAATAACCCTTTTGTAAGCATAATAACACGTTTCCATTGAAAGTAACAGAAATATTCACATGTCAAGTTTTTATGTGTGCAAAATGCTTTTCAGAGCGAGAGAAGCACTTTTTGACCAACAATGTGATTTTTACCTTTCAATTTTGATATTGCTCAAAACTAATGGAATTCACTCCCAAATGGTGGTTTATGCTTAAATAACCCTTTTGTAAGCATAATAACACGTTTCCATTGAAAGTAACAGAAATATTCACGTTTCTAGTTTTTATGTGTGCAAAATGCTTTTCAGAGCGAGAGAAGCACTTTTTGACCAACAATGTGATTTTTACCTTACAATGTTGATATTGCTCAAAACTAATGGAATTCACTCCCAAATGGTGGTTTATGCTTAAATAACCCTTTTGTAAGCATAATAACACGTTTCCATTGAAAGTAACAGAAATATTCACATGTCAAGTTTTTATGTGTGCAAAATGCTTTTCAGAGCGAGAGAAGCACTTTTTGACCAACAATGTGATTCTGACCTTTCAATTTTGATATTGCTCAAAACTAATGGAATTCACTCCCAAATGGTGGTTTATGCTTAAATAACCCTTTTGTAAGCATAATAACACGTTTCCATTGAAAGAAACAGAAATATTCACATGTCAAGTTTTTATGCGTGCAAAATGCTTTTCAGAGCGAGAGAAGCACTTTTTGACCAACAATGTGATTTTTACCTTACAATGTTGATATTGCTCAAAACTAATGGAATTCACTCCCAAATGGTGGTTTATGCTTAAATAACCCTTTTGTAAGCATAATAACACGTTTCCATTGAAAGAAACAGAAATATTCACATGTCAAGTTTTTATGTGTGCAAAATGCTTTTCAGAGCGAGAGAAGCACTTTTTGACCAACAATGTGATTCTGACCTTTCAATTTTGATATTGCTCAAAACTAATGGAATTCACTCCCAAATGGTGTGGTTTATGCTTAAATAACCCTTTTGTAAGCATAATAACACGTTTCCATTGAAAGAAACAGAAATATTCACATGTCAAGTTTTTATGCGTGCAAAATGCTTTTCAGAGCGAGAGAAGCACTTTTTGACCAACAATGTGATTTTTACCTTACAATGTTGATATTGCTCAAAACTAATGGAATTCACTCCCAAATGGTGGTTTATGCTTAAATAACCCTTTTGTAAGCATAATAACACGTTTCCATTGAAAGTAACAGAAATATTCACATGTCAAGTTTTTATGCGTGCAAAATGCTTTTCAGAGCGAGAGAAGCACTTTTTGACCAACAATGTGACTCTGACCTTTCAATTTTGATATTGCTCAAAACTAATGGAATTCACTCCCAAATGGTGGTTTATGCTTAAATAACCCTTTTGTAAGCATAATAACACGTTTCCATTGAAAGTAACAGAAATATTCACATGTCAAGTTTTTATGCGTGCAAAATGCTTTTCAGAGCGAGAGAAGCACTTTTTGACCAACAATGTGACTCTGACCTTTCAATTTTGATATTGCTCAAAACTAATGGAATTCACTCCCAAATGGTGGTTTATGCTTAAATAACCCTTTTGTAAGCATAATAACACGTTTCCATTGAAAGTAACAGAAATATTCACGTTTCTAGTTTTTATGTGTGCAAAATGCTTTTCAGAGCGAGAGAAGCACTTTTTGACCAACAATGTGATTTTTACCTTACAATGTTGATATTGCTCAAAACTAATGGAATTCACTCCCAAATGGTGGTTTATGCTTAAATAACCCTTTTGTAAGCATAATAACACGTTTCCATTGAAAGTAACAGAAATATTCACGTTTCTAGTTTTTATGTGTGCAAAATGCTTTTCAGAGCGAGAGAAGCACTTTTTGACCAACAATGTGATTTTTACCTTACAATGTTGATATTGCTCAAAACTAATGGAATTCACTCCCAAATGGTGGTTTATGCTTAAATAACCCTTTTGTAAGCATAATAACACGTTTCCATTGAAAGTAACAGAAATATTCACATGTCAAGTTTTTATGCGTGCAAAATGCTTTTCAGAGCGAGAGAAGCACTTTTTGACCAACAATGTGATTCTGACCTTTCAATTTTGATATTGCTCAAAACTAATGGAATTCACTCCCAAATGGTGGTTTATGCTTAAATAACCCTTTTGTAAGCATAATAACACGTTTGAATTGAAAGAAACAGAAATATTCACATGTCAAGTTTTTATGCGTGCAAAATGCTTTTCAGAGCGAGAGAAGCACTTTTTGACCAACAATGTGACTCTGACCTTTCAATTTTGATATTGCTCAAAACTAATGGAATTCACTCCCAAATGGTGGTTTATGCTTAAATAACCCTTTTGTAAGCATAATAACACGTTTCCATTGAAAGAAACAGAAATATTCACAGGTCAAATTTTTATGCGTGCAAAATGCTTTTCAGAGCGAGAGAAGCACTTTTTGACCAACAATGTGATTTTTACCTTACAATGTTGATATTGCTCAAAACTAATGGAATTCACTCCCAAATGGTGGTTTATGCTTAAATAACCCTTTTGTAAGCATAATAACACGTTTCCATTGAAAGTAACAGAAATATTCACATGTCAAGTTTTTATGTGTGCAAAATGCTTTTCAGAGCGAGAGAAGCACTTTTTGACCAACAATGTGATTCTGACCTTTCAATTTTGATATTGCTCAAAACTAATGGAATTCACTCCCAAATGGTGGTTTATGCTTAAATAACCCTTTTGTAAGCATAATAACACGTTTGAATTGAAAGAAACAGAAATATTCACATGTCAAGTTTTTATGCGTGCAAAATGCTTTTCAGAGCGAGAGAAGCACTTTTTGACCAACTATGTGATTTTTACCTTACATGTTGATATTGCTCAAAACTAATGGAATTCACTCCCAAATGGTGGTTTATGCTTAAATAACCCTTTTGTAAGCATAATAACACGTTTCCATTGAAAGTAACAGAAATATTCACATGTCAAGTTTTTATGTGTGCAAAATGCTTTTCAGAGCGAGAGAAGCACTTTTTGACCAACAATGTGATTTTTACCTTACAATGTTGATATTGATCAAAACTAATGGAATTCACTCCCAAATGGTGGTTTATGCTTAAATAACCCTTTTGTAAGCATAATAACACGTTTCCATTGAAAGTAACAGAAATGTTCACATGTCAAGTTTTTATGTGTGCAAAATACTTTTCAGAGCGAGAGAAGCACTTTTTGACCAACAATGTGATTCTGACCTTTCAATTTTGATATTGCTCCAAACTAATGGAATTCACTCCCAAATGGTGGTTTATGCTTAAATAACCCTTTTGTAAGAATAATAACACGTTTCCATTGAAAGTAACAGAAATATTCACATGTCAAGTTTTTATGTGTGCAAAATGCTTTTCAGAGCGAGAGAAGCACTTTTTGACCAACAATGTGATTCTGACCTTTCAATTTTGATATTGCTCAAAACTAATGGAATTCACTCCCAAATGGTGGTTTATGCTTAAATAACCCTTTTGTAAGCATAATAACACGTTTCCATTGAAAGTAACAGAAATATTCACATGTCAAGTTTTTATGCGTGCAAAATGCTTTTCAGAGCGAGAGAAGCACTTTTTGACCAACAATGTGATTCTGACCTTTCAATTTTGATATTGCTCAAAACTAATGGAATTCACTCCCAAATGGTGGTTTATGCTTAAATAACCCTTTTGTAAGCATAATAACACGTTTGAATTGAAAGAAACAGAAATATTCACATGTCAAGTTTTTATGCGTGCAAAATGCTTTTCAGAGCGAGAGAAGCACTTTTTGACCAACAATGTGACTCTGACCTTTCAATTTTGATATTGCTCAAAACTAATGGAATTCACTCCCAAATGGTGGTTTATGCTTAAATAACCCTTTTGTAAGCATAATAACACGTTTCCATTGAAAGAAACAGAAATATTCACAGGTCAAATTTTTATGCGTGCAAAATGCTTTTCAGAGCGAGAGAAGCACTTTTTGACCAACAATGTGATTTTTACCTTACAATGTTGATATTGCTCAAAACTAATGGAATTCACTCCCAAATGGTGGTTTATGCTTAAATAACCCTTTTGTAAGCATAATAACACGTTTCCATTGAAAGTAACAGAAATATTCACATGTCAAGTTTTTATGTGTGCAAAATGCTTTTCAGAGCGAGAGAAGCACTTTTTGACCAACAATGTGATTCTGACCTTTCAATTTTGATATTGCTCAAAACTAATGGAATTCACTCCCAAATGGTGGTTTATGCTTAAATAACCCTTTTGTAAGCATAATAACACGTTTGAATTGAAAGAAACAGAAATATTCACATGTCAAGTTTTTATGCGTGCAAAATGCTTTTCAGAGCGAGAGAAGCACTTTTTGACCAACTATGTGATTTTTACCTTACATGTTGATATTGCTCAAAACTAATGGAATTCACTCCCAAATGGTGGTTTATGCTTAAATAACCCTTTTGTAAGCATAATAACACGTTTCCATTGAAAGTAACAGAAATATTCACATGTCAAGTTTTTATGTGTGCAAAATGCTTTTCAGAGCGAGAGAAGCACTTTTTGACCAACAATGTGATTTTTACCTTACAATGTTGATATTGATCAAAACTAATGGAATTCACTCCCAAATGGTGGTTTATGCTTAAATAACCCTTTTGTAAGCATAATAACACGTTTCCATTGAAAGTAACAGAAATATTCACGTTTCTAGTTTTTATGTGTGCAAAATGCTTTTCAGAGCGAGAGAAGCACTTTTTGACCAACAATGTGATTTTTACCTTACAATGTTGATATTGCTCAAAACTAATGGAATTCACTCCCAAATGGTGGTTTATGCTTAAATAACCCTTTTGTAAGCATAATAACACGTTTCCATTGAAAGTAACAGAAATATTCACATGTCAAGTTTTTATGTGTGCAAAATGCTTTTCAGAGTGAGAGAAGCACTTTTTGACCAACAATGTGATTCTGACCTTTCAATTTTGATATTGCTCAAAACTAATGGAATTCACTCCCAAATGGTGGTTTATGCTTAAATAACCCTTTTGTAAGCATAATAACACGTTTCCATTGAAAGAAACAGAAATATTCACATGTCAAGTTTTTATGCGTGCAAAATGCTTTTCAGAGCGAGAGAAGCACTTTTTGACCAACAATGTGATTTTTACCTTACAATGTTGATATTGCTCAAAACTAATGGAATTCACTCCCAAATGGTGGTTTATGCTTAAATAACCCTTTTGTAAGCATAATAACACGTTTCCATTGAAAGTAACAGAAATATTCACATGTCAAGTTTTTATGCGTGCAAAATGCTTTTCAGAGCGAGAGAAGCACTTTTTGACCAACAATGTGACTCTGACCTTTCAATTTTGATATTGCTCAAAACTAATGGAATTCACTCCCAAATGGTGGTTTATGCTTAAATAACCCTTTTGTAAGCATAATAACACGTTTCCATTGAAAGTAACAGAAATATTCACATGTCAAGTTTTTATGCGTGCAAAATGCTTTTCAGAGCGAGAGAAGCACTTTTTGACCAACAATGTGACTCTGACCTTTCAATTTTGATATTGCTCAAAACTAATGGAATTCACTCCCAAATGGTGGTTTATGCTTAAATAACCCTTTTGTAAGCATAATAACACGTTTCCATTGAAAGTAACAGAAATATTCACGTTTCTAGTTTTTATGTGTGCAAAATGCTTTTCAGAGCGAGAGAAGCACTTTTTGACCAACAATGTGATTTTTACCTTACAATGTTGATATTGCTCAAAACTAATGGAATTCACTCCCAAATGGTGGTTTATGCTTAAATAACCCTTTTGTAAGCATAATAACACGTTTCCATTGAAAGTAACAGAAATATTCACGTTTCTAGTTTTTATGTGTGCAAAATGCTTTTCAGAGCGAGAGAAGCACTTTTTGACCAACAATGTGATTTTTACCTTACAATGTTGAT
The DNA here is from genome assembly GCF_949987615.1 of Pollachius pollachius. Taxonomy (NCBI): domain Eukaryota; kingdom Metazoa; phylum Chordata; class Actinopteri; order Gadiformes; family Gadidae; genus Pollachius; species Pollachius pollachius. The sequence goes on from NW_027641655.1 coordinate 9,964, forward strand.
ATTGCTCAAAACTAATGGAATTCACTCCCAAATGGTGGTTTATGCTTAAATAACCCTTTTGTAAGCATAATAACACGTTTCCATTGAAAGTAACAGAAATATTCACATGTCAAGTTTTTATGCGTGCAAAATGCTTTTCAGAGCGAGAGAAGCACTTTTTGACCAACAATGTGATTCTGACCTTTCAATTTTGATATTGCTCAAAACTAATGGAATTCACTCCCAAATGGTGGTTTATGCTTAAATAACCCTTTTGTAAGCATAATAACACGTTTGAATTGAAAGAAACAGAAATATTCACATGTCAAGTTTTTATGCGTGCAAAATGCTTTTCAGAGCGAGAGAAGCACTTTTTGACCAACAATGTGACTCTGACCTTTCAATTTTGATATTGCTCAAAACTAATGGAATTCACTCCCAAATGGTGGTTTATGCTTAAATAACCCTTTTGTAAGCATAATAACACGTTTCCATTGAAAGTAACAGAAATATTCACGTTTCTAGTTTTTATGTGTGCAAAATGCTTTTCAGAGCGAGAGAAGCACTTTTTGACCAACAATGTGATTTTTACCTTACAATGTTGATATTGCTCAAAACTAATGGAATTCACTCCCAAATGGTGGTTTATGCTTAAATAACCCTTTTGTAAGCATAATAACACGTTTCCATTGAAAGTAACAGAAATATTCACATGTCAAGTTTTTATGTGTGCAAAATGCTTTTCAGAGTGAGAGAAGCACTTTTTGACCAACAATGTGATTCTGACCTTTCAATTTTGATATTGCTCAAAACTAATGGAATTCACTCCCAAATGGTGGTTTATGCTTAAATAACCCTTTTGTAAGCATAATAACACGTTTCCATTGAAAGAAACAGAAATATTCACATGTCAAGTTTTTATGCGTGCAAAATGCTTTTCAGAGCGAGAGAAGCACTTTTTGACCAACAATGTGATTTTTACCTTACAATGTTGATATTGCTCAAAACTAATGGAATTCACTCCCAAATGGTGGTTTATGCTTAAATAACCCTTTTGTAAGCATAATAACACGTTTCCATTGAAAGTAACAGAAATATTCACATGTCAAGTTTTTATGCGTGCAAAATGCTTTTCAGAGCGAGAGAAGCACTTTTTGACCAACAATGTGACTCTGACCTTTCAATTTTGATATTGCTCAAAACTAATGGAATTCACTCCCAAATGGTGGTTTATGCTTAAATAACCCTTTTGTAAGCATAATAACACGTTTCCATTGAAAGTAACAGAAATATTCACATGTCAAGTTTTTATGCGTGCAAAATGCTTTTCAGAGCGAGAGAAGCACTTTTTGACCAACAATGTGACTCTGACCTTTCAATTTTGATATTGCTCAAAACTAATGGAATTCACTCCCAAATGGTGGTTTATGCTTAAATAACCCTTTTGTAAGCATAATAACACGTTTCCATTGAAAGTAACAGAAATATTCACGTTTCTAGTTTTTATGTGTGCAAAATGCTTTTCAGAGCGAGAGAAGCACTTTTTGACCAACAATGTGATTTTTACCTTACAATGTTGATATTGCTCAAAACTAATGGAATTCACTCCCAAATGGTGGTTTATGCTTAAATAACCCTTTTGTAAGCATAATAACACGTTTCCATTGAAAGTAACAGAAATATTCACGTTTCTAGTTTTTATGTGTGCAAAATGCTTTTCAGAGCGAGAGAAGCACTTTTTGACCAACAATGTGATTTTTACCTTACAATGTTGATATTGCTCAAAACTAATGGAATTCACTCCCAAATGGTGGTTTATGCTTAAATAACCCTTTTGTAAGCATAATAACACGTTTCCATTGAAAGTAACAGAAATATTCACATGTCAAGTTTTTATGCGTGCAAAATGCTTTTCAGAGCGAGAGAAGCACTTTTTGACCAACAATGTGATTCTGACCTTTCAATTTTGATATTGCTCAAAACTAATGGAATTCACTCCCAAATGGTGGTTTATGCTTAAATAACCCTTTTGTAAGCATAATAACACGTTTGAATTGAAAGAAACAGAAATATTCACATGTCAAGTTTTTATGCGTGCAAAATGCTTTTCAGAGCGAGAGAAGCACTTTTTGACCAACAATGTGACTCTGACCTTTCAATTTTGATATTGCTCAAAACTAATGGAATTCACTCCCAAATGGTGGTTTATGCTTAAATAACCCTTTTGTAAGCATAATAACACGTTTCCATTGAAAGAAACAGAAATATTCACATGTCAAATTTTTATGCGTGCAAAATGCTTTTCAGAGCGAGAGAAGCACTTTTTGACCAACAATGTGATTTTTACCTTACAATGTTGATATTGCTCAAAACTAATGGAATTCACTCCCAAATGGTGGTTTATGCTTAAATAACCCTTTTGTAAGCATAATAACACGTTTCCATTGAAAGTAACAGAAATATTCACATGTCAAGTTTTTATGTGTGCAAAATGCTTTTCAGAGCGAGAGAAGCACTTTTTGACCAACAATGTGATTCTGACCTTTCAATTTTGATATTGCTCAAAACTAATGGAATTCACTCCCAAATGGTGGTTTATGCTTAAATAACCCTTTTGTAAGCATAATAACACGTTTGAATTGAAAGAAACAGAAATATTCACATGTCAAGTTTTTATGCGTGCAAAATGCTTTTCAGAGCGAGAGAAGCACTTTTTGACCAACTATGTGATTTTTACCTTACAATGTTGATATTGCTCAAAACTAATGGAATTCACTCCCAAATGGTGGTTTATGCTTAAATAACCCTTTTGTAAGCATAATAACACGTTTCCATTGAAAGTAACAGAAATATTCACATGTCAAGTTTTTATGTGTGCAAAATGCTTTTCAGAGCGAGAGAAGCACTTTTTGACCAACAATGTGATTTTTACCTTACAATGTTGATATTGATCAAAACTAATGGAATTCACTCCCAAATGGTGGTTTATGCTTAAATAACCCTTTTGTAAGCATAATAACACGTTTCCATTGAAAGTAACAGAAATGTTCACATGTCAAGTTTTTATGTGTGCAAAATGCTTTTCAGAGCGAGAGAAGCACTTTTTGACCAACAATGTGATTCTGACCTTTCAATTTTGATATTGCTCAAAACTAATGGAATTCACTCCCAAATGGTGGTTTATGCTTAAATAACCCTTTTGTAAGAATAATAACACGTTTCCATTGAAAGTAACAGAAATATTCACATGTCAAGTTTTTATGTGTGCAAAATGCTTTTCAGAGCGAGAGAAGCACTTTTTGACCAACAATGTGATTCTGACCTTTCAATTTTGATATTGCTCAAAACTAATGGAATTCACTCCCAAATGGTGGTTTATGCTTAAATAACCCTTTTGTAAGCCTAAAAACACGTTTCCATTGAAAGAAACAGAAATATTCACATGTCAAGTTTTTATGCGTGCAAAATGCTTTTCAGAGCGAGAGAAGCACTTTTTGACCAACAATGTGATTCTGACCTTTCAATTTTGATATTGCTCAAAACTAATGGAATTCACTCCCAAATGGTGGTTTATGCTTAAATAACCCTTTTGTAAGCATAATAACACGTTTCCATTGAAAGAAACAGAAATATTCACATGTCAAGTTTTTATGCGTGCAAAATGCTTTTCAGAGCGAGAGAAGCACTTTTTGACCAACAATGTGACTCTGACCTTTCAATTTTGATATTGCTCAAAACTAATGGAATTCACTCCCAAATGGTGGTTTATGCTTAAATAACCCTTTTGTAAGCATAATAACACGTTTCCATTGAAAGTAACAGAAATATTCACATGTCAAGTTTTTATGTGTGCAAAATGCTTTTCAGAGCGAGAGAAGCACTTTTTGACCAACAATGTGATTTTTACCTTACAATGTTGATATTGCTCAAAACTAATGGAATTCACTCCCAAATGGTGGTTTATGCTTAAATAACCCTTTTGTAAGCATAATAACACGTTTCCATTGAAAGTAACAGAAATATTCACATGTCAAGTTTTTATGCGTGCAAAATGCTTTTCAGAGCGAGAGAAGCACTTTTTGACCAACAATGTGACTCTGACCTTTCAATTTTGATATTGCTCAAAACTAATGGAATTCACTCCCAAATGGTGGTTTATGCTTAAATAACCCTTTTGTAAGAATAATAACACGTTTCCATTGAAAGTAACAGAAATATTCACATGTCAAGTTTTTATGCGTGCAAAATGCTTTTCAGAGCGAGAGAAGCACTTTTTGACCAACAATGTGATTCTGACCTTTCAATTTTGATATTGCTCAAAACTAATGGAATTCACTCCCAAATGGTGGTTTATGCTTAAATAACCCTTTTGTAAGCCTAAAAACACGTTTCCATTGAAAGAAACAGAAATATTCACATGTCAAGTTTTTATGCGTGCAAAATGCTTTTCAGAGCGAGAGAAGCACTTTTTGACCAACAATGTGATTCTGACCTTTCAATTTTGATATTGCTCAAAACTAATGGAATTCACTCCCAAATGGTGGTTTATGCTTAAATAACCCTTTTGTAAGCCTAATAACACGTTTCCATTGAAAGAAACAGAAATATTCACATGTCAAGTTTTTATGCGTGCAAAATGCTTTTCAGAGCGAGAGAAGCACTTTTTGACCAACAATGTGACTCTGACCTTTCAATTTTGATATTGCTCAAAACTAATGGAATTCACTCCCAAATGGTGGTTTATGCTTAAATAACCCTTTTGTAAGCATAATAACACGTTTCCATTGAAAGTAACAGAAATATTCACATGTCAAGTTTTTATGTGTGCAAAATGCTTTTCAGAGCGAGAGAAGCACTTTTTGACCAACAATGTGATTTTTACCTTACAATGTTGATATTGCTCAAAACTAATGGAATTCACTCCCAAATGGTGGTTTATGCTTAAATAACCCTTTTGTAAGCATAATAACACGTTTCCATTGAAAGTAACAGAAATATTCACATGTCAAGTTTTTATGCGTGCAAAATGCTTTTCAGAGCGAGAGAAGCACTTTTTGACCAACAATGTGACTCTGACCTTTCAATTTTGATATTGCTCAAAACTAATGGAATTCACTCCCAAATGGTGGTTTATGCTTAAATAACCCTTTTGTAAGCATAATAACACGTTTCCATTGAAAGTAACAGAAATATTCACATGTCAAGTTTTTATGTGTGCAAAATGCTTTTCAGAGCGAGAGAAGCACTTTTTGACCAACAATGTGATTTTTACCTTACAATGTTGATATTGCTCAAAACTAATGGAATTCACTCCCAAATGGTGGTTTATGCTTAAATAACCCTTTTGTAAGCATAATAACACGTTTCCATTGAAAGTAACAGAAATATTCACGTTTCTAGTTTTTATGTGTGCAAAATGCTTTTCAGAGCGAGAGAAGCACTTTTTGACCAACAATGTGATTTTTACCTTACAATGTTGATATTGCTCAAAACTAATGGAATTCACTCCCAAATGGTGGTTTATGCTTAAATAACCCTTTTGTAAGCATAATAACACGTTTCCATTGAAAGTAACAGAAATATTCACATGTCAAGTTTTTATGTGTGCAAAATGCTTTTCAGAGTGAGAGAAGCACTTTTTGACCAACAATGTGATTCTGACCTTTCAATTTTGATATTGCTCAAAACTAATGGAATTCACTCCCAAATGGTGGTTTATGCTTAAATAACCCTTTTGTAAGCATAATAACACGTTTCCATTGAAAGAAACAGAAATATTCACATGTCAAGTTTTTATGCGTGCAAAATGCTTTTCAGAGCGAGAGAAGCACTTTTTGACCAACAATGTGATTTTTACCTTACAATGTTGATATTGCTCAAAACTAATGGAATTCACTCCCAAATGGTGGTTTATGCTTAAATAACCCTTTTGTAAGCATAATAACACGTTTCCATTGAAAGTAACAGAAATATTCACATGTCAAGTTTTTATGCGTGCAAAATGCTTTTCAGAGCGAGAGAAGCACTTTTTGACCAACAATGTGACTCTGACCTTTCAATTTTGATATTGCTCAAAACTAATGGAATTCACTCCCAAATGGTGGTTTATGCTTAAATAACCCTTTTGTAAGCATAATAACACGTTTCCATTGAAAGTAACAGAAATATTCACATGTCAAGTTTTTATGCGTGCAAAATGCTTTTCAGAGCGAGAGAAGCACTTTTTGACCAACAATGTGACTCTGACCTTTCAATTTTGATATTGCTCAAAACTAATGGAATTCACTCCCAAATGGTGGTTTATGCTTAAATAACCCTTTTGTAAGCATAATAACACGTTTCCATTGAAAGTAACAGAAATATTCACGTTTCTAGTTTTTATGTGTGCAAAATGCTTTTCAGAGCGAGAGAAGCACTTTTTGACCAACAATGTGATTTTTACCTTACAATGTTGATATTGCTCAAAACTAATGGAATTCACTCCCAAATGGTGGTTTATGCTTAAATAACCCTTTTGTAAGCATAATAACACGTTTCCATTGAAAGTAACAGAAATATTCACGTTTCTAGTTTTTATGTGTGCAAAATGCTTTTCAGAGCGAGAGAAGCACTTTTTGACCAACAATGTGATTTTTACCTTACAATGTTGATATTGCTCAAAACTAATGGAATTCACTCCCAAATGGTGGTTTATGCTTAAATAACCCTTTTGTAAGCATAATAACACGTTTCCATTGAAAGTAACAGAAATATTCACATGTCAAGTTTTTATGCGTGCAAAATGCTTTTCAGAGCGAGAGAAGCACTTTTTGACCAACAATGTGATTCTGACCTTTCAATTTTGATATTGCTCAAAACTAATGGAATTCACTCCCAAATGGTGGTTTATGCTTAAATAACCCTTTTGTAAGCATAATAACACGTTTGAATTGAAAGAAACAGAAATATTCACATGTCAAGTTTTTATGCGTGCAAAATGCTTTTCAGAGCGAGAGAAGCACTTTTTGACCAACAATGTGACTCTGACCTTTCAATTTTGATATTGCTCAAAACTAATGGAATTCACTCCCAAATGGTGGTTTATGCTTAAATAACCCTTTTGTAAGCATAATAACACGTTTCCATTGAAAGAAACAGAAATATTCACAGGTCAAATTTTTATGCGTGCAAAATGCTTTTCAGAGCGAGAGAAGCACTTTTTGACCAACAATGTGATTTTTACCTTACAATGTTGATATTGCTCAAAACTAATGGAATTCACTCCCAAATGGTGGTTTATGCTTAAATAACCCTTTTGTAAGCATAATAACACGTTTCCATTGAAAGTAACAGAAATATTCACATGTCAAGTTTTTATGTGTGCAAAATGCTTTTCAGAGCGAGAGAAGCACTTTTTGACCAACAATGTGATTCTGACCTTTCAATTTTGATATTGCTCAAAACTAATGGAATTCACTCCCAAATGGTGGTTTATGCTTAAATAACCCTTTTGTAAGCATAATAACACGTTTGAATTGAAAGAAACAGAAATATTCACATGTCAAGTTTTTATGCGTGCAAAATGCTTTTCAGAGCGAGAGAAGCACTTTTTGACCAACTATGTGATTTTTACCTTACATGTTGATATTGCTCAAAACTAATGGAATTCACTCCCAAATGGTGGTTTATGCTTAAATAACCCTTTTGTAAGCATAATAACACGTTTCCATTGAAAGTAACAGAAATATTCACATGTCAAGTTTTTATGTGTGCAAAATGCTTTTCAGAGCGAGAGAAGCACTTTTTGACCAACAATGTGATTTTTACCTTACAATGTTGATATTGATCAAAACTAATGGAATTCACTCCCAAATGGTGGTTTATGCTTAAATAACCCTTTTGTAAGCATAATAACACGTTTCCATTGAAAGTAACAGAAATGTTCACATGTCAAGTTTTTATGTGTGCAAAATACTTTTCAGAGCGAGAGAAGCACTTTTTGACCAACAATGTGATTCTGACCTTTCAATTTTGATATTGCTCCAAACTAATGGAATTCACTCCCAAATGGTGGTTTATGCTTAAATAACCCTTTTGTAAGAATAATAACACGTTTCCATTGAAAGTAACAGAAATATTCACATGTCAAGTTTTTATGTGTGCAAAATGCTTTTCAGAGCGAGAGAAGCACTTTTTGACCAACAATGTGATTCTGACCTTTCAATTTTGATATTGCTCAAAACTAATGGAATTCACTCCCAAATGGTGGTTTATGCTTAAATAACCCTTTTGTAAGCATAATAACACGTTTCCATTGAAAGTAACAGAAATATTCACATGTCAAGTTTTTATGCGTGCAAAATGCTTTTCAGAGCGAGAGAAGCACTTTTTGACCAACAATGTGATTCTGACCTTTCAATTTTGATATTGCTCAAAACTAATGGAATTCACTCCCAAATGGTGGTTTATGCTTAAATAACCCTTTTGTAAGCATAATAACACGTTTGAATTGAAAGAAACAGAAATATTCACATGTCAAGTTTTTATGCGTGCAAAATGCTTTTCAGAGCGAGAGAAGCACTTTTTGACCAACAATGTGACTCTGACCTTTCAATTTTGATATTGCTCAAAACTAATGGAATTCACTCCCAAATGGTGGTTTATGCTTAAATAACCCTTTTGTAAGCATAATAACACGTTTCCATTGAAAGAAACAGAAATATTCACAGGTCAAATTTTTATGCGTGCAAAATGCTTTTCAGAGCGAGAGAAGCACTTTTTGACCAACAATGTGATTTTTACCTTACAATGTTGATATTGCTCAAAACTAATGGAATTCACTCCCAAATGGTGGTTTATGCTTAAATAACCCTTTTGTAAGCATAATAACACGTTTCCATTGAAAGTAACAGAAATATTCACATGTCAAGTTTTTATGTGTGCAAAATGCTTTTCAGAGCGAGAGAAGCACTTTTTGACCAACAATGTGATTCTGACCTTTCAATTTTGATATTGCTCAAAACTAATGGAATTCACTCCCAAATGGTGGTTTATGCTTAAATAACCCTTTTGTAAGCATAATAACACGTTTGAATTGAAAGAAACAGAAATATTCACATGTCAAGTTTTTATGCGTGCAAAATGCTTTTCAGAGCGAGAGAAGCACTTTTTGACCAACTATGTGATTTTTACCTTACATGTTGATATTGCTCAAAACTAATGGAATTCACTCCCAAATGGTGGTTTATGCTTAAATAACCCTTTTGTAAGCATAATAACACGTTTCCATTGAAAGTAACAGAAATATTCACATGTCAAGTTTTTATGTGTGCAAAATGCTTTTCAGAGCGAGAGAAGCACTTTTTGACCAACAATGTGATTTTTACCTTACAATGTTGATATTGATCAAAACTAATGGAATTCACTCCCAAATGGTGGTTTATGCTTAAATAACCCTTTTGTAAGCATAATAACACGTTTCCATTGAAAGTAACAGAAATGTTCACATGTCAAGTTTTTATGTGTGCAAAATACTTTTCAGAGCGAGAGAAGCACTTTTTGACCAACAATGTGATTCTGACCTTTCAATTTTGATATTGCTCCAAACTAATGGAATTCACTCCCAAATGGTGGTTTATGCTTAAATAACCCTTTTGTAAGAATAATAACACGTTTCCATTGAAAGTAACAGAAATATTCACATGTCAAGTTTTTATGTGTGCAAAATGCTTTTCAGAGCGAGAGAAGCACTTTTTGACCAACAATGTGATTCTGACCTTTCAATTTTGATATTGCTCAAAACTAATGGAATTCACTCCCAAATGGTGGTTTATGCTTAAATAACCCTTTTGTAAGCCTAAAAACACGTTTCCATTGAAAGAAACAGAAATATTCACATGTCAAGTTTTTATGCGTGCAAAATGCTTTTCAGAGCGAGAGAAGCACTTTTTGACCAACAATGTGACTCTGACCTTTCAATTTTGATATTGCTCAAAACTAATGGAATTCACTCCCAAATGGTGGTTTATGCTTAAATAACCCTTTTGTAAGCATAATAACACGTTTCCATTGAAAGTAACAGAAATATTCACATGTCAAGTTTTTATGTGTGCAAAATGCTTTTCAGAGCGAGAGAAGCACTTTTTGACCAACAATGTGATTTTTACCTTACAATGTTGATATTGCTCAAAACTAATGGAATTCACTCCCAAATGGTGGTTTATGCTTAAATAACCCTTTTGTAAGCATAATAACACGTTTCCATTGAAAGTAACAGAAATATTCACATGTCAAGTTTTTATGCGTGCAAAATGCTTTTCAGAGCGAGAGAAGCACTTTTTGACCAACAATGTGATTTTTACCTTACAATGTTGATATTGCTCAAAACTAATGGAATTCACTCCCAAATGGTGGTTTATGCTTAAATAACCATTTTGTAAGCATAATAACACGTTTCCATTGAAAGTAACAGAAATATTCACGTTTCTAGTTTTTATGTGTGCAAAATGCTTTTCAGAGCGAGAGAAGCACTTTTTGACCAACAATGTGATTTTTACCTTACAATGTTGATATTGCTCAAAACTAATGGAATTCACTCCCAAATGGTGGTTTATGCTTAAATAACCCTTTTGTAAGCATAATAACACGTTTCCATTGAAAGTAACAGAAATATTCACATGTCAAGTTTTTATGTGTGCAAAATGCTTTTCAGAGCGAGAGAAGCACTTTTTGACCAACAATGTGATTCTGACCTTTCAATTTTGATATTGCTCAAAACTAATGGAATTCACTCCCAAATGGTGGTTTATGCTTAAATAACCCTTTTGTAAGCATAATAACACGTTTCCATTGAAAGAAACAGAAATATTCACATGTCAAGTTTTTATGCGTGCAAAATGCTTTTCAGAGCGAGAGAAGCACTTTTTGACCAACAATGTGATTCTGACCTTTCAATTTTGATATTGCTCAAAACTAATGGAATTCACTCCCAAATGGTGGTTTATGCTTAAATAACCCTTTTGTAAGCATAATAACACGTTTCCATTGAAAGTAACAGAAATATTCACATGTCAAGTTTTTATGTGTGCAAAATGCTTTTCAGAGTGAGAGAAGCACTTTTTGACCAACAATGTGATTCTGACCTTTCAATTTTGATATTGCTCAAAACTAATGGAATTCACTCCCAAATGGTGGTTTATGCTTAAATAACCCTTTTGTAAGCATAATAACACGTTTGAATTGAAAGAAACAGAAATATTCACATGTCAAGTTTTTATGCGTGCAAAATGCTTTTCAGAGCGAGAGAAGCACTTTTTGACCAACTATGTGATTTTTACCTTACATGTTGATATTGCTCAAAACTAATGGAATTCACTCCCAAATGGTGGTTTATGCTTAAATAACCCTTTTGTAAGCATAATAACACGTTTCCATTGAAAGTAACAGAAATATTCACATGTCAAGTTTTTATGTGTGCAAAATGCTTTTCAGAGCGAGAGAAGCACTTTTTGACCAACAATGTGATTTTTACCTTACAATGTTGATATTGATCAAAACTAATGGAATTCACTCCCAAATGGTGGTTTATGCTTAAATAACCCTTTTGTAAGCATAATAACACGTTTCCATTGAAAGTAACAGAAATGTTCACATGTCAAGTTTTTATGTGTGCAAAATACTTTTCAGAGCGAGAGAAGCACTTTTTGACCAACAATGTGATTCTGACCTTTCAATTTTGATATTGCTCCAAACTAATGGAATTCACTCCCAAATGGTGGTTTATGCTTAAATAACCCTTTTGTAAGAATAATAACACGTTTCCATTGAAAGTAACAGAAATATTCACATGTCAAGTTTTTATGTGTGCAAAATGCTTTTCAGAGCGAGAGAAGCACTTTTTGACCAACAATGTGATTCTGACCTTTCAATTTTGATATTGCTCAAAACTAATGGAATTCACTCCCAAATGGTGGTTTATGCTTAAATAACCCTTTTGTAAGCCTAAAAACACGTTTCCATTGAAAGAAACAGAAATATTCACATGTCAAGTTTTTATGCGTGCAAAATGCTTTTCAGAGCGAGAGAAGCACTTTTTGACCAACAATGTGACTCTGACCTTTCAATTTTGATATTGCTCAAAACTAATGGAATTCACTCCCAAATGGTGGTTTATGCTTAAATAACCCTTTTGTAAGCATAATAACACGTTTCCATTGAAAGTAACAGAAATATTCACATGTCAAGTTTTTATGTGTGCAAAATGCTTTTCAGAGCGAGAGAAGCACTTTTTGACCAACAATGTGATTTTTACCTTACAATGTTGATATTGCTCAAAACTAATGGAATTCACTCCCAAATGGTGGTTTATGCTTAAATAACCCTTTTGTAAGCATAATAACACGTTTCCATTGAAAGTAACAGAAATATTCACATGTCAAGTTTTTATGCGTGCAAAATGCTTTTCAGAGCGAGAGAAGCACTTTTTGACCAACAATGTGATTTTTACCTTACAATGTTGATATTGCTCAAAACTAATGGAATTCACTCCCAAATGGTGGTTTATGCTTAAATAACCATTTTGTAAGCATAATAACACGTTTCCATTGAAAGTAACAGAAATATTCACGTTTCTAGTTTTTATGTGTGCAAAATGCTTTTCAGAGCGAGAGAAGCACTTTTTGACCAACAATGTGATTTTTACCTTACAATGTTGATATTGCTCAAAACTAATGGAATTCACTCCCAAATGGTGGTTTATGCTTAAATAACCCTTTTGTAAGCATAATAACACGTTTCCATTGAAAGTAACAGAAATATTCACATGTCAAGTTTTTATGTGTGCAAAATGCTTTTCAGAGCGAGAGAAGCACTTTTTGACCAACAATGTGATTCTGACCTTTCAATTTTGATATTGCTCAAAACTAATGGAATTCACTCCCAAATGGTGGTTTATGCTTAAATAACCCTTTTGTAAGCATAATAACACGTTTCCATTGAAAGAAACAGAAATATTCACATGTCAAGTTTTTATGCGTGCAAAATGCTTTTCAGAGCGAGAGAAGCACTTTTTGACCAACAATGTGATTCTGACCTTTCAATTTTGATATTGCTCAAAACTAATGGAATTCACTCCCAAATGGTGGTTTATGCTTAAATAACCCTTTTGTAAGCATAATAACACGTTTCCATTGAAAGTAACAGAAATATTCACATGTCAAGTTTTTATGTGTGCAAAATGCTTTTCAGAGTGAGAGAAGCACTTTTTGACCAACAATGTGATTCTGACCTTTCAATTTTGATATTGCTCAAAACTAATGGAATTCACTCCCAAATGGTGGTTTATGCTTAAATAACCCTTTTGTAAGCATAATAACACGTTTCCATTGAAAGAAACAGAAATATTCACATGTCAAGTTTTTATGCGTGCAAAATGCTTTTCAGAGCGAGAGAAGCACTTTTTGACCAACAATGTGATTTTTACCTTACAATGTTGATATTGCTCAAAACTAATGGAATTCACTCCCAAATGGTGGTTTATGCTTAAATAACCCTTTTGTAAGCATAATAACACGTTTCCATTGAAAGTAACAGAAATATTCACATGTCAAGTTTTTATGCGTGCAAAATGCTTTTCAGAGCGAGAGAAGCACTTTTTGACCAACAATGTGACTCTGACCTTTCAATTTTGATATTGCTCAAAACTAATGGAATTCACTCCCAAATGGTGGTTTATGCTTAAATAACCCTTTTGTAAGCATAATAACACGTTTCCATTGAAAGTAACAGAAATATTCACATGTCAAGTTTTTATGCGTGCAAAATGCTTTTCAGAGCGAGAGAAGCACTTTTTGACCAACAATGTGACTCTGACCTTTCAATTTTGATATTGCTCAAAACTAATGGAATTCACTCCCAAATGGTGGTTTATGCTTAAATAACCCTTTTGTAAGCATAATAACACGTTTCCATTGAAAGTAACAGAAATATTCACGTTTCTAGTTTTTATGTGTGCAAAATGCTTTTCAGAGCGAGAGAAGCACTTTTTGACCAACAATGTGATTTTTACCTTACAATGTTGAAATTGCTCAAAACTAATGGAATTCACTCCCAAATGGTGGTTTATGCTTAAATAACCCTTTTGTAAGCATAATAACACGTTTCCATTGAAAGTAACAGAAATATTCACGTTTCTAGTTTTTATGTGTGCAAAATGCTTTTCAGAGCGAGAGAAGCACTTTTTGACCAACAATGTGATTTTTACCTTACAATGTTGATATTGCTCAAAACTAATGGAATTCACTCCCAAATGGTGGTTTATGCTTAAATAACCCTTTTGTAAGCATAATAACACGTTTCCATTGAAAGTAACAGAAATATTCACATGTCAAGTTTTTATGCGTGCAAAATGCTTTTCAGAGCGAGAGAAGCACTTTTTGACCAACAATGTGATTCTGACCTTTCAATTTTGATATTGCTCAAAACTAATGGAATTCACTCCCAAATGGTGGTTTATGCTTAAATAACCCTTTTGTAAGCATAATAACACGTTTGAATTGAAAGAAACAGAAATATTCACATGTCAAGTTTTTATGCGTGCAAAATGCTTTTCAGAGCGAGAGAAGCACTTTTTGACCAACAATGTGACTCTGACCTTTCAATTTTGATATTGCTCAAAACTAATGGAATTCACTCCCAAATGGTGGTTTATGCTTAAATAACCCTTTTGTAAGCATAATAACACGTTTCCATTGAAAGAAACAGAAATATTCACATGTCAAATTTTTATGCGTGCAAAATGCTTTTCAGAGCGAGAGAAGCACTTTTTGACCAACAATGTGATTTTTACCTTACAATGTTGATATTGCTCAAAACTAATGGAATTCACTCCCAAATGGTGGTTTATGCTTAAATAACCCTTTTGTAAGCATAATAACACGTTTCCATTGAAAGTAACAGAAATATTCACATGTCAAGTTTTTATGTGTGCAAAATGCTTTTCAGAGCGAGAGAAGCACTTTTTGACCAACAATGTGATTCTGACCTTTCAATTTTGATATTGCTCAAAACTAATGGAATTCACTCCCAAATGGTGGTTTATGCTTAAATAACCCTTTTGTAAGCATAATAACACGTTTGAATTGAAAGAAACAGAAATATTCACATGTCAAGTTTTTATGCGTGCAAAATGCTTTTCAGAGCGAGAGAAGCACTTTTTGACCAACTATGTGATTTTTACCTTACAATGTTGATATTGCTCAAAACTAATGGAATTCACTCCCAAATGGTGGTTTATGCTTAAATAACCCTTTTGTAAGCATAATAACACGTTTCCATTGAAAGTAACAGAAATATTCACATGTCAAGTTTTTATGTGTGCAAAATGCTTTTCAGAGCGAGAGAAGCACTTTTTGACCAACAATGTGATTTTTACCTTACAATGTTGATATTGATCAAAACTAATGGAATTCACTCCCAAATGGTGGTTTATGCTTAAATAACCCTTTTGTAAGCATAATAACACGTTTCCATTGAAAGTAACAGAAATGTTCACATGTCAAGTTTTTATGTGTGCAAAATGCTTTTCAGAGCGAGAGAAGCACTTTTTGACCAACAATGTGATTCTGACCTTTCAATTTTGATATTGCTCAAAACTAATGGAATTCACTCCCAAATGGTGGTTTATGCTTAAATAACCCTTTTGTAAGAATAATAACACGTTTCCATTGAAAGTAACAGAAATATTCACATGTCAAGTTTTTATGTGTGCAAAATGCTTTTCAGAGCGAGAGAAGCACTTTTTGACCAACAATGTGATTCTGACCTTTCAATTTTGATATTGCTCAAAACTAATGGAATTCACTCCCAAATGGTGGTTTATGCTTAAATAACCCTTTTGTAAGCCTAAAAACACGTTTCCATTGAAAGAAACAGAAATATTCACATGTCAAGTTTTTATGCGTGCAAAATGCTTTTCAGAGCGAGAGAAGCACTTTTTGACCAACAATGTGATTCTGACCTTTCAATTTTGATATTGCTCAAAACTAATGGAATTCACTCCCAAATGGTGGTTTATGCTTAAATAACCCTTTTGTAAGCATAATAACACGTTTCCATTGAAAGAAACAGAAATATTCACATGTCAAGTTTTTATGCGTGCAAAATGCTTTTCAGAGCGAGAGAAGCACTTTTTGACCAACAATGTGACTCTGACCTTTCAATTTTGATATTGCTCAAAACTAATGGAATTCACTCCCAAATGGTGGTTTATGCTTAAATAACCCTTTTGTAAGCATAATAACACGTTTCCATTGAAAGTAACAGAAATATTCACATGTCAAGTTTTTATGTGTGCAAAATGCTTTTCAGAGCGAGAGAAGCACTTTTTGACCAACAATGTGATTTTTACCTTACAATGTTGATATTGCTCAAAACTAATGGAATTCACTCCCAAATGGTGGTTTATGCTTAAATAACCCTTTTGTAAGCATAATAACACGTTTCCATTGAAAGTAACAGAAATATTCACATGTCAAGTTTTTATGCGTGCAAAATGCTTTTCAGAGCGAGAGAAGCACTTTTTGACCAACAATGTGACTCTGACCTTTCAATTTTGATATTGCTCAAAACTAATGGAATTCACTCCCAAATGGTGGTTTATGCTTAAATAACCCTTTTGTAAGAATAATAACACGTTTCCATTGAAAGTAACAGAAATATTCACATGTCAAGTTTTTATGTGTGCAAAATGCTTTTCAGAGCGAGAGAAGCACTTTTTGACCAACAATGTGATTCTGACCTTTCAATTTTGATATTGCTCAAAACTAATGGAATTCACTCCCAAATGGTGGTTTATGCTTAAATAACCCTTTTGTAAGCCTAAAAACACGTTTCCATTGAAAGAAACAGAAATATTCACATGTCAAGTTTTTATGCGTGCAAAATGCTTTTCAGAGCGAGAGAAGCACTTTTTGACCAACAATGTGATTCTGACCTTTCAATTTTGATATTGCTCAAAACTAATGGAATTCACTCCCAAATGGTGGTTTATGCTTAAATAACCCTTTTGTAAGCCTAATAACACGTTTCCATTGAAAGAAACAGAAATATTCACATGTCAAGTTTTTATGCGTGCAAAATGCTTTTCAGAGCGAGAGAAGCACTTTTTGACCAACAATGTGACTCTGACCTTTCAATTTTGATATTGCTCAAAACTAATGGAATTCACTCCCAAATGGTGGTTTATGCTTAAATAACCCTTTTGTAAGCATAATAACACGTTTCCATTGAAAGTAACAGAAATATTCACATGTCAAGTTTTTATGTGTGCAAAATGCTTTTCAGAGCGAGAGAAGCACTTTTTGACCAACAATGTGATTTTTACCTTACAATGTTGATATTGCTCAAAACTAATGGAATTCACTCCCAAATGGTGGTTTATGCTTAAATAACCCTTTTGTAAGCATAATAACACGTTTCCATTGAAAGTAACAGAAATATTCACATGTCAAGTTTTTATGCGTGCAAAATGCTTTTCAGAGCGAGAGAAGCACTTTTTGACCAACAATGTGACTCTGACCTTTCAATTTTGATATTGCTCAAAACTAATGGAATTCACTCCCAAATGGTGGTTTATGCTTAAATAACCCTTTTGTAAGCATAATAACACGTTTCCATTGAAAGTAACAGAAATATTCACATGTCAAGTTTTTATGTGTGCAAAATGCTTTTCAGAGCGAGAGAAGCACTTTTTGACCAACAATGTGATTTTTACCTTACAATGTTGATATTGCTCAAAACTAATGGAATTCACTCCCAAATGGTGGTTTATGCTTAAATAACCCTTTTGTAAGCATAATAACACGTTTCCATTGAAAGTAACAGAAATATTCACGTTTCTAGTTTTTATGTGTGCAAAATGCTTTTCAGAGCGAGAGAAGCACTTTTTGACCAACAATGTGATTTTTACCTTACAATGTTGATATTGCTCAAAACTAATGGAATTCACTCCCAAATGGTGGTTTATGCTTAAATAACCCTTTTGTAAGCATAATAACACGTTTCCATTGAAAGTAACAGAAATATTCACATGTCAAGTTTTTATGTGTGCAAAATGCTTTTCAGAGTGAGAGAAGCACTTTTTGACCAACAATGTGATTCTGACCTTTCAATTTTGATATTGCTCAAAACTAATGGAATTCACTCCCAAATGGTGGTTTATGCTTAAATAACCCTTTTGTAAGCATAATAACACGTTTCCATTGAAAGAAACAGAAATATTCACATGTCAAGTTTTTATGCGTGCAAAATGCTTTTCAGAGCGAGAGAAGCACTTTTTGACCAACAATGTGATTTTTACCTTACAATGTTGATATTGCTCAAAACTAATGGAATTCACTCCCAAATGGTGGTTTATGCTTAAATAACCCTTTTGTAAGCATAATAACACGTTTCCATTGAAAGTAACAGAAATATTCACATGTCAAGTTTTTATGCGTGCAAAATGCTTTTCAGAGCGAGAGAAGCACTTTTTGACCAACAATGTGACTCTGACCTTTCAATTTTGATATTGCTCAAAACTAATGGAATTCACTCCCAAATGGTGGTTTATGCTTAAATAACCCTTTTGTAAGCATAATAACACGTTTCCATTGAAAGTAACAGAAATATTCACATGTCAAGTTTTTATGCGTGCAAAATGCTTTTCAGAGCGAGAGAAGCACTTTTTGACCAACAATGTGACTCTGACCTTTCAATTTTGATATTGCTCAAAACTAATGGAATTCACTCCCAAATGGTGGTTTATGCTTAAATAACCCTTTTGTAAGCATAATAACACGTTTCCATTGAAAGTAACAGAAATATTCACGTTTCTAGTTTTTATGTGTGCAAAATGCTTTTCAGAGCGAGAGAAGCACTTTTTGACCAACAATGTGATTTTTACCTTACAATGTTGATATTGCTCAAAACTAATGGAATTCACTCCCAAATGGTGGTTTATGCTTAAATAACCCTTTTGTAAGCATAATAACACGTTTCCATTGAAAGTAACAGAAATATTCACGTTTCTAGTTTTTATGTGTGCAAAATGCTTTTCAGAGCGAGAGAAGCACTTTTTGACCAACAATGTGATTTTTACCTTACAATGTTGATATTGCTCAAAACTAATGGAATTCACTCCCAAATGGTGGTTTATGCTTAAATAACCCTTTTGTAAGCATAATAACACGTTTCCATTGAAAGTAACAGAAATATTCACATGTCAAGTTTTTATGCGTGCAAAATGCTTTTCAGAGCGAGAGAAGCACTTTTTGACCAACAATGTGATTCTGACCTTTCAATTTTGATATTGCTCAAAACTAATGGAATTCACTCCCAAATGGTGGTTTATGCTTAAATAACCCTTTTGTAAGCATAATAACACGTTTGAATTGAAAGAAACAGAAATATTCACATGTCAAGTTTTTATGCGTGCAAAATGCTTTTCAGAGCG
Organism: Pollachius pollachius; assembly: GCF_949987615.1. Classification (NCBI taxonomy): domain Eukaryota; kingdom Metazoa; phylum Chordata; class Actinopteri; order Gadiformes; family Gadidae; genus Pollachius; species Pollachius pollachius. The sequence continues at coordinate 29,411 of NW_027641655.1, forward strand.
AGAGAAGCACTTTTTGACCAACAATGTGACTCTGACCTTTCAATTTTGATATTGCTCAAAACTAATGGAATTCACTCCCAAATGGTGGTTTATGCTTAAATAACCCTTTTGTAAGCATAATAACACGTTTCCATTGAAAGAAACAGAAATATTCACAGGTCAAATTTTTATGCGTGCAAAATGCTTTTCAGAGCGAGAGAAGCACTTTTTGACCAACAATGTGATTTTTACCTTACAATGTTGATATTGCTCAAAACTAATGGAATTCACTCCCAAATGGTGGTTTATGCTTAAATAACCCTTTTGTAAGCATAATAACACGTTTCCATTGAAAGTAACAGAAATATTCACATGTCAAGTTTTTATGTGTGCAAAATGCTTTTCAGAGCGAGAGAAGCACTTTTTGACCAACAATGTGATTCTGACCTTTCAATTTTGATATTGCTCAAAACTAATGGAATTCACTCCCAAATGGTGGTTTATGCTTAAATAACCCTTTTGTAAGCATAATAACACGTTTGAATTGAAAGAAACAGAAATATTCACATGTCAAGTTTTTATGCGTGCAAAATGCTTTTCAGAGCGAGAGAAGCACTTTTTGACCAACTATGTGATTTTTACCTTACATGTTGATATTGCTCAAAACTAATGGAATTCACTCCCAAATGGTGGTTTATGCTTAAATAACCCTTTTGTAAGCATAATAACACGTTTCCATTGAAAGTAACAGAAATATTCACATGTCAAGTTTTTATGTGTGCAAAATGCTTTTCAGAGCGAGAGAAGCACTTTTTGACCAACAATGTGATTTTTACCTTACAATGTTGATATTGATCAAAACTAATGGAATTCACTCCCAAATGGTGGTTTATGCTTAAATAACCCTTTTGTAAGCATAATAACACGTTTCCATTGAAAGTAACAGAAATGTTCACATGTCAAGTTTTTATGTGTGCAAAATACTTTTCAGAGCGAGAGAAGCACTTTTTGACCAACAATGTGATTCTGACCTTTCAATTTTGATATTGCTCAAAACTAATGGAATTCACTCCCAAATGGTGGTTTATGCTTAAATAACCCTTTTGTAAGAATAATAACACGTTTCCATTGAAAGTAACAGAAATATTCACATGTCAAGTTTTTATGTGTGCAAAATGCTTTTCAGAGCGAGAGAAGCACTTTTTGACCAACAATGTGATTCTGACCTTTCAATTTTGATATTGCTCAAAACTAATGGAATTCACTCCCAAATGGTGGTTTATGCTTAAATAACCCTTTTGTAAGCCTAAAAACACGTTTCCATTGAAAGAAACAGAAATATTCACATGTCAAGTTTTTATGCGTGCAAAATGCTTTTCAGAGCGAGAGAAGCACTTTTTGACCAACAATGTGACTCTGACCTTTCAATTTTGATATTGCTCAAAACTAATGGAATTCACTCCCAAATGGTGGTTTATGCTTAAATAACCCTTTTGTAAGCATAATAACACGTTTCCATTGAAAGTAACAGAAATATTCACATGTCAAGTTTTTATGTGTGCAAAATGCTTTTCAGAGCGAGAGAAGCACTTTTTGACCAACAATGTGATTTTTACCTTACAATGTTGATATTGCTCAAAACTAATGGAATTCACTCCCAAATGGTGGTTTATGCTTAAATAACCCTTTTGTAAGCATAATAACACGTTTCCATTGAAAGTAACAGAAATATTCACATGTCAAGTTTTTATGCGTGCAAAATGCTTTTCAGAGCGAGAGAAGCACTTTTTGACCAACAATGTGATTTTTACCTTACAATGTTGATATTGCTCAAAACTAATGGAATTCACTCCCAAATGGTGGTTTATGCTTAAATAACCATTTTGTAAGCATAATAACACGTTTCCATTGAAAGTAACAGAAATATTCACGTTTCTAGTTTTTATGTGTGCAAAATGCTTTTCAGAGCGAGAGAAGCACTTTTTGACCAACAATGTGATTTTTACCTTACAATGTTGATATTGCTCAAAACTAATGGAATTCACTCCCAAATGGTGGTTTATGCTTAAATAACCCTTTTGTAAGCATAATAACACGTTTCCATTGAAAGTAACAGAAATATTCACATGTCAAGTTTTTATGTGTGCAAAATGCTTTTCAGAGCGAGAGAAGCACTTTTTGACCAACAATGTGATTCTGACCTTTCAATTTTGATATTGCTCAAAACTAATGGAATTCACTCCCAAATGGTGGTTTATGCTTAAATAACCCTTTTGTAAGCATAATAACACGTTTCCATTGAAAGAAACAGAAATATTCACATGTCAAGTTTTTATGCGTGCAAAATGCTTTTCAGAGCGAGAGAAGCACTTTTTGACCAACAATGTGATTTTTACCTTACAATGTTGATATTGCTCAAAACTAATGGAATTCACTCCCAAATGGTGGTTTATGCTTAAATAACCCTTTTGTAAGCATAATAACACGTTTCCATTGAAAGAAACAGAAATATTCACATGTCAAGTTTTTATGTGTGCAAAATGCTTTTCAGAGCGAGAGAAGCACTTTTTGACCAACAATGTGATTCTGACCTTTCAATTTTGATATTGCTCAAAACTAATGGAATTCACTCCCAAATGGTGGTTTATGCTTAAATAACCCTTTTGTAAGCATAATAACACGTTTGAATTGAAAGAAACAGAAATATTCACATGTCAAGTTTTTATGCGTGCAAAATGCTTTTCAGAGCGAGAGAAGCACTTTTTGACCAACAATGTGACTCTGACCTTTCAATTTTGATATTGCTCAAAACTAATGGAATTCACTCCCAAATGGTGGTTTATGCTTAAATAACCCTTTTGTAAGCATAATAACACGTTTCCATTGAAAGTAACAGAAATATTCACATGTCAAGTTTTTATGTGTGCAAAATGCTTTTCAGAGCGAGAGAAGCACTTTTTGACCAACAATGTGATTTTTACCTTACAATGTTGATATTGCTCAAAACTAATGGAATTCACTCCCAAATGGTGGTTTATGCTTAAATAACCCTTTTGTAAGCATAATAACACGTTTCCATTGAAAGTAACAGAAATATTCACATGTCAAGTTTTTATGCGTGCAAAATGCTTTTCAGAGCGAGAGAAGCACTTTTTGACCAACAATGTGACTCTGACCTTTCAATTTTGATATTGCTCAAAACTAATGGAATTCACTCCCAAATGGTGGTTTATGCTTAAATAACCCTTTTGTAAGCATAATAACACGTTTCCATTGAAAGTAACAGAAATATTCACATGTCAAGTTTTTATGTGTGCAAAATGCTTTTCAGAGCGAGAGAAGCACTTTTTGACCAACAATGTGATTTTTACCTTTCAATTTTGATATTGCTCAAAACTAATGGAATTCACTCCCAAATGGTGGTTTATGCTTAAATAACCCTTTTGTAAGCATAATAACACGTTTCCATTGAAAGTAACAGAAATATTCACATGTCAAGTTTTTATGTGTGCAAAATGCTTTTCAGAGCGAGAGAAGCACTTTTTGACCAACAATGTGATTTTTACCTTACAATGTTGATATTGCTCAAAACTAATGGAATTCACTCCCAAATGGTGGTTTATGCTTAAATAACCCTTTTGTAAGCATAATAACACGTTTCCATTGAAAGTAACAGAAATATTCACATGTCAAGTTTTTATGCGTGCAAAATGCTTTTCAGAGCGAGAGAAGCACTTTTTGACCAACAATGTGATTTTTACCTTACAATGTTGATATTGCTCAAAACTAATGGAATTCACTCCCAAATGGTGGTTTATGCTTAAATAACCATTTTGTAAGCATAATAACACGTTTCCATTGAAAGTAACAGAAATATTCACGTTTCTAGTTTTTATGTGTGCAAAATGCTTTTCAGAGCGAGAGAAGCACTTTTTGACCAACAATGTGATTTTTACCTTACAATGTTGATATTGCTCAAAACTAATGGAATTCACTCCCAAATGGTGGTTTATGCTTAAATAACCCTTTTGTAAGCATAATAACACGTTTCCATTGAAAGTAACAGAAATATTCACATGTCAAGTTTTTATGTGTGCAAAATGCTTTTCAGAGCGAGAGAAGCACTTTTTGACCAACAATGTGATTCTGACCTTTCAATTTTGATATTGCTCAAAACTAATGGAATTCACTCCCAAATGGTGGTTTATGCTTAAATAACCCTTTTGTAAGCATAATAACACGTTTCCATTGAAAGAAACAGAAATATTCACATGTCAAGTTTTTATGCGTGCAAAATGCTTTTCAGAGCGAGAGAAGCACTTTTTGACCAACAATGTGATTTTTACCTTACAATGTTGATATTGCTCAAAACTAATGGAATTCACTCCCAAATGGTGGTTTATGCTTAAATAACCCTTTTGTAAGCATAATAACACGTTTCCATTGAAAGAAACAGAAATATTCACATGTCAAGTTTTTATGTGTGCAAAATGCTTTTCAGAGCGAGAGAAGCACTTTTTGACCAACAATGTGATTCTGACCTTTCAATTTTGATATTGCTCAAAACTAATGGAATTCACTCCCAAATGGTGGTTTATGCTTAAATAACCCTTTTGTAAGCATAATAACACGTTTGAATTGAAAGAAACAGAAATATTCACATGTCAAGTTTTTATGCGTGCAAAATGCTTTTCAGAGCGAGAGAAGCACTTTTTGACCAACAATGTGACTCTGACCTTTCAATTTTGATATTGCTCAAAACTAATGGAATTCACTCCCAAATGGTGGTTTATGCTTAAATAACCCTTTTGTAAGCATAATAACACGTTTCCATTGAAAGTAACAGAAATATTCACATGTTAAGTTTTTATGTGTGCAAAATGCTTTTCAGAGCGAGAGAAGCACTTTTTGACCAACAATGTGATTTTTACCTTACAATGTTGATATTGCTCAAAACTAATGGAATTCACTCCCAAATGGTGGTTTATGCTTAAATAACCCTTTTGTAAGCATAATAACACGTTTCCATTGAAAGTAACAGAAATATTCACATGTCAAGTTTTTATGCGTGCAAAATGCTTTTCAGAGCGAGAGAAGCACTTTTTGACCAACAATGTGACTCTGACCTTTCAATTTTGATATTGCTCAAAACTAATGGAATTCACTCCCAAATGGTGGTTTATGCTTAAATAACCCTTTTGTAAGCATAATAACACGTTTCCATTGAAAGTAACAGAAATATTCACATGTCAAGTTTTTATGTGTGCAAAATGCTTTTCAGAGCGAGAGAAGCACTTTTTGACCAACAATGTGATTTTTACCTTTCAATTTTGATATTGCTCAAAACTAATGGAATTCACTCCCAAATGGTGGTTTATGCTTAAATAACCCTTTTGTAAGCATAATAACACGTTTCCATTGAAAGTAACAGAAATATTCACATGTCAAGTTTTTATGTGTGCAAAATGCTTTTCAGAGCGAGAGAAGCACTTTTTGACCAACAATGTGATTTTTACCTTACAATGTTGATATTGATCAAAACTAATGGAATTCACTCCCAAATGGTGGTTTATGCTTAAATAACCCTTTTGTAAGCATAATAACACGTTTCCATTGAAAGTAACAGAAATGTTCACATGTCAAGTTTTTTTTTTTTTTTTTTTTTTTTTACTTAAATTTTTATTGGCATTTTTGCAAATTACAGATAATCACAGTTCCATTGAATAATACAGAAAACGGAATAACTAAACAGAAATAATAATATAAATAAAAAATAAAATAATAATAGAAAATAAAAAAAAAATGAAAAAATGACAGTGTGACATGTGAGCTACTCCTTATTTACATAACATCTCTTGCAGGCTTCATGGTCGTGCGGTGTCCTATAAACGTTACATTTGTTCCTCTCTCTTATACTCAATCCATTTCACCCATCTCGAGTCAAGTTTCCCCCCTTGCACCCTCAGTATAAACGTGAACCTTTCCATATCATATATTTCCTCTACTACACTCAACCACTGTTCTTTTGTAGGTGGCTCAACCTTGTACCATGCTCTAGTTATAGCTTTCCGACTAGCGACAAGCAGGATTTTGACCAAATAAAGATCTCCAGCTTGTACGTTCATCTCCGTCAGATTCCCCAAATACAGCACCAATCCAGTCATAGGCACTCCATAACCCAGGATCTTCTTCAATATCCCCCATATTTCTTCCCAGTACACCTTCAACTTGGGGCATTTCCAAAATATGTGCGTATGGTCAGCCCCAACCTGGCCACACTGTCTCCAGCAGTCATTATGTTCTGGTGTATACATCCCCTTCACTTTTGGTGTTATGAAGAACCGGATGACATTCTTCCAACCAAACTCCCTCCACAACCTCGAAGCCGTGGCCGAGTGCTGAATCCTACATACATTTTCCCATTCCTCCTCGGTCATCTCTATCTCCAATTCTCTATCCCACTTATCCTTGATATAATTTGTTGAGTTTCCCCTGTTTTCATGCAGTGCTTGGTATAAAGCTGAAATGGCCCTCACTTTCCTCCCTTCGTATGCATTAATCACCAATTGAATCAGCGGGTTCCGTCCTACAGATTTGTCTATTTTTATTTCCTTATCATAATAATCTTTCACCTGTATATATCTATAATAGTCTCTGCCCCCCAAATCAAACTTGTCCTTAAGACACTGGAAAGTTTGTATCACCCCTTTATCCATTATAGTACATATTGCCGTGATACCCCTAACCTCCCATCTCTTAAAATTCCAATCATCTTCCCCTGGTTGAAACCTACTGTCATGAGCCAGCCATCTAAGAACCTTGGTTTCCTTTTCCAGTTTATACCTCTTAATTACAGTGTTCCAGATGTCTAAAGTGAATCTAGTGATTGTATCCAATAATTTCCCCTGTGTCCTAAAACGTTCCCTATCCCCTAACATTGTCTGGATCTGAAGGCCCTCCCTCCCTGTTAGCCCTCCCGTTTCTATGAACCTCCAACTGGCATCATAATGTGAATCGCACCAACATATCACCGCCCTGAGCTGCGCTGCATAATAATAGTCCTCGAGATTGGGCACTGCCAATCCCCCCCTCTCTTTGGGCAACTGCATAGTTGTAAATCTAACCCTTGGTCTTTTCCCTCCCCAAATAAAACGAGATATCAATTTATCCCACTCCCTGAATTGATTTTGTGGTATCTGTATAGGTAGAGACTGGAATAGATACAGCAGTCTTGGCAGCATGTTCATTTTGACCACTTCTATCCTTGAGCTAAAATCTAGGTTGATAAGTGACCACCTCCTCAGATCCTTGTTTATTTCTTGGTTGGTGCGTAAATAATTTGCGTTGTATAATTTGTCTATTCCTTTTGTGATGTATACCCCCAGGTATTTCATTTCGTCTGAGTCCCATCTGATTTTGAAACTTTCTTTGAGCCTTTTCGGAGGTGAGTAATTTAACGTCAAGATCTGTGTCTTCGTCACATTAATTTTATACCCTGAATAGTATCCATATTCCTGTAGTAAGCCCATCAAAGCCGGAAAACTTACGTCTGGTTGCGTTATGTATACCAGCAGGTCGTCCGCAAATAGACCCAATTTATGCTCTGTCCCTCTTATCTCTACTCCCCTGATGTCTTGGTGTTGTCTAATTGCTTGGGCCAAGGGCTCCATGAAGATAGCGAAGAGAGTGGGTGATAAGCAGCAGCCCTGTCGAGTCGATCGACCTAATATAAACCTATCCGATAGACTCCCATTCACCCTCACTCTTGCGGTCGGTTCCTGGTACAATGCTTTGATGCATTTAACTGAACTATCATTGAATCCTAACTTTTCTAACACGATGAAAAGGTATGTCCAGTTTACACAGTCAAAGGCCTTTTCAGCATCTAAACTCACCAGGACCGCACTCTCTCCGCTCCTCTGCGTCTCATCCACAATGTGAATAGCCTTCCTTATGTTGTCCTGTGCTTGCCTTCCTCTTATAAATCCAGTCTGACCCTCATCGACCACATCGGGCATGAATGTCCCAAACCTCTTTGACAGTATTGAGGTGTATATTTTATAATCTACATTAAGTATGGATATTGGTCTGAAACTACTGCATAGGTCTTTGTCCTTCCCTTCTTTTAGGATCGTGGTAATGTTAGCTTCTTTCCAAGAGGGGGGAATTTTGCCCTCCTTCATCGTATACCTTAATGATGCCATCAATATTGAGTTCAGCTCCTGTCTGAATACCTTATAGAACTCTGATGGAAATCCATCGCTACCTGCTGTCTTGCCATTTTTCATTCTACCTATTGCTTCCTCTAATTCCTCTTCTGTTATAGCTGAGGTCAGGAGGTCATTCCGTATTCTTCCTATTGATGGCAGTTCCAGTCCTTCTAAAAAATCCTTCATCCTATCTGGCTCTGCTGCTGTGGGTTGTGTGTATAACGCTTTATAGTAATCGACAAACACCCTCTCTATGTCCTCTGGTTCTCTTACTAGCTCATCAGTCGTGGGATCCCTAATTTTGTGTACAGTGTTTAACTTTTGTTGCATCTTTATTCTTCTGACTAATAATTTACTTGCCTTCGGCCCTCCCTCATAATAAGACTGCTTCACAAATCTGGCCTTCTTCTCTACTTCTGTCAATAGTATCTGATCGATCTTTCCTCTGACTTCCTTAACCCTCTTTAGCGTCTCGATGGTTTTCAGTTCTTGGTGATGTTTTTCCAGTTTTTTAAGTTGTCCGATTAAGTTTTGATAGAGCTCCAGTCTGGTTCGTTTGAGGAGAGATGTTTGTGCTATTAACTTCCCTCTTATTACTGACTTTAGTGCATCCCACAAAATAGTCGGGTCCACTTCCCCATTATCATTCTCCTCTCTGTATCTAGTTATATCTCGCCTTATCCCTTCTACCAAATCCTTATTGTTTAATAGTCCTACATTCATTCTCCACTCAGTCTTTCTCCTCCTGCTGTTCAAGTCCACCGTCAGGTATATAGCACTATGATCGGATAGGTCCGTTACCCCTATTCTGCAGTCCTCCACCCTGTGTCGGTCCCCTGTCGTCATAAAAAAGTAATCAATCCTGGAGTAGGTCGAATATCTGTGCGAGTAATGAGTGTAATCCCTGTCTAGTAAATGCATATCTCTCCACACATCCACAATTCCTAGTTCTGACAGTTGTAGGTTTACATACCTACTGATACGTGCCCTGCTCCTGTTGGTACTAGTGGTGTCTAATTTGTGATTGAGTGTCACATTGAAGTCCCCTGCGCAGATAAGAGTACCTTCTGATTCCTCCGCTATGATATCAAATATAGTCTTAAAGAATTTTCTATCACTATCCGGTGGTGCATAGATATTGAGTAACGTGACCATTTGCCCTTCCATCTTCCCTTTAACCATCACATACCTCCCCTCCTTATCACTTATCTCCTTAGTTAAGTCAAATTTCACAGAATTCTTGATTAGGGTGGCCACTCCTCTCCTATTGGTCTGTTTGAATGAGCTGTAGAATGTATTATCATATCCAAACCGTTTTAATTTGTCATGCTCTTGGGACGACAAGTGAGTTTCTTGCAGAAATATGACCACGGTCCCCTCCTTCCTAAATTTTGCTAACACCTTGGCTCTTTTGACTGGGTTGTTCATTCCATTAACATTCAAAGACACCATTTGCAAACCCCTATCCATTGTACAGTTTCTCAGAGTGTCCTTCATCAGCTCCCCACATGTCAAGAGTCACAAATAATAAATCAGCAGCAACCGCTAAACTCAACAAACAAAAACCAAACCAAAAGCAAAAGAACATGGTTCGGTCTCCCAAGTTAAACGAGGATTGGTAAACTATTCCTCTTCTCCCTGTTGGAGGGCAGGGGGTAAATCCATCCCTAGTGGATGGGCCCCCCCTAGTGGCGAAGACGTCCAAAGCTATGGGTCTCCCAAGCTCACTAAGATTGTCCAACATTATTAAACTCCGTAACTCCCGGTCAAAACTTGTTTCGGAGTCAAATTTATCAAATAGTCTGAACCTTATGGCCAACAAAGCCAGATCAAATAACATTGAGGTCATCTATAAGAAGATATCCCTTGCACTCGGTCGTAGGTCAATTTACCTTTGTGTTAATCGCTTGGTGTCCTTTATATATGTTATCCTACAAAATAGAATGTGCACTTGCGATTTATAGTCAATTTCCTGCTCACCCATAGAAGCCTCAAGTCGGGGATGGTAAGCAATAGGACTCGCTCCCATCCCGTCACTCATTGATTATCCTCAGTTCGGGTCCCTCGTTGTTCGCGTACTGGGGGGATCTCCGCGCTCTCGTCTCCCGACCCTGGTCCACTTGCGTATTGCCTCGGCTCTCTGCAGCAGCGTAGGTCTTTCCTCTCTCCGAACTGGTACCTCCAACCCTTTCTGTCGCATCGCCCTGGCAGCCTCCTGTGGGTTGTTGTAGATCTTGGTTCCGTCGCCCCAGTGGATCCTCAGCGTGGCCATGGGTGATTGGAACCGGAGACCTTTTTCCTTGAGAATCCTTTTAAGACCAGCGTAGTCCCGACGCTTGGCTGCAATCTCCGCAGAATAATCATGATCGAATGTGACTCGTTGCCCGGACACCTGCACGTTCTTCTTCCACGCCGTCTTGAGGATGCTCTCTTTGTCATCAAAGCTCAGAAAGTTCACAATGATTGCTCTGGCTGGTTTGTTTTCAGCTGGTCTGGGGGCTGGAGCCCTGTGTGCTCTTTGGATCTGAAGCTCCTCACCAACAGGTACATCTAGCTCCTTGTGAATTAGCTCGTCAATGTATTTTTTGGTCGAGGCCCCCTCAAGCCCTTCTTTCACACCCCAAACACGGATGTTGTTTCTTCTGGATCGTCCTTCGAGGTCAGTCAGTTTTTCCTGAAGTTTGGACTGTTGTTCAATCAGAGTCGTGATAACGTCCTGAGCCTCGGTGTTCCATTCTTCTGTCTCTCCCACACGTTCCTCTACCAATCCCATGTCTTTCCGTTGATCACGAATATCCACCTCAACACGTGCGATTCTGCCGCTCGTTTCCTCCCTGCAGCTCTCCAGGCTCCGCGTCGTCTCCGTTCTGATTTGACCCATTTCTTCTCTCAATCTTGCCATCTCGTCTCGAACTCCTTTCAGAGCATCATCCATTTGCTTACTTATCTTGTCCAGTTTGGTTTCCATATTTTGCCTGCCAGCGTCAATTTTAACTTGCATACAAGCCAGGGTGGTCTGCATGCTTGTTTGAAACGCAGCCACCCAGCTAGGTTGCTCGTCATTGTCAGCGCTGGCTGTTAGCACGAGGCCCTCGTTGGTTTCCTTTGACATCGTCGACATCTTTTTCTTACTTTGTGATTCGGGTTTTGGCATATTAAGCCTTTTGTCTTTCTCTTGACCCCTTGTATTCTTATCCATGTCCTATTCAGATAATTTGAGGAGTTTTACACAGTTTTTTACTAATTTTGACCGGGAGCTCTACTTTACTGCTGCCTATCGCATCATCGCCAAACCGGAAGCCCACATGTCAAGTTTTTATGTGTGCAAAATGCTTTTCAGAGCGAGAGAAGCACTTTTTGACCAACAATGTGATTCTGACCTTTCAATTTTGATATTGCTCAAAACTAATGGAATTCACTCCCAAATGGTGGTTTATGCTTAAATAACCCTTTTGTAAGAATAATAACACGTTTCCATTGAAAGTAACAGAAATATTCACATGTCAAGTTTTTATGTGTGCAAAATGCTTTTCAGAGCGAGAGAAGCACTTTTTGACCAACAATGTGATTCTGACCTTTCAATTTTGATATTGCTCAAAACTAATGGAATTCACTCCCAAATGGTGGTTTATGCTTAAATAACCCTTTTGTAAGCCTAAAAACACGTTTCCATTGAAAGAAACAGAAATATTCACATGTCAAGTTTTTATGCGTGCAAAATGCTTTTCAGAGCGAGAGAAGCACTTTTTGACCAACAATGTGACTCTGACCTTTCAATTTTGATATTGCTCAAAACTAATGGAATTCACTCCCAAATGGTGGTTTATGCTTAAATAACCCTTTTGTAAGCATAATAACACGTTTCCATTGAAAGTAACAGAAATATTCACATGTCAAGTTTTTATGTGTGCAAAATGCTTTTCAGAGCGAGAGAAGCACTTTTTGACCAACAATGTGATTTTTACCTTACAATGTTGATATTGCTCAAAACTAATGGAATTCACTCCCAAATGGTGGTTTATGCTTAAATAACCCTTTTGTAAGCATAATAACACGTTTCCATTGAAAGTAACAGAAATATTCACATGTCAAGTTTTTATGTGTGCAAAATGCTTTTCAGAGCGAGAGAAGCACTTTTTGACCAACAATGTGATTCTGACCTTTCAATTTTGATATTGCTCAAAACTAATGGAATTCACTCCCAAATGGTGGTTTATGCTTAAATAACCCTTTTGTAAGCATAATAACACGTTTGAATTGAAAGAAACAGAAATATTCACATGTCAAGTTTTTATGCGTGCAAAATGCTTTTCAGAGCGAGAGAAGCACTTTTTGACCAACTATGTGATTTTTACCTTACAATGTTGATATTGCTCAAAACTAATGGAATTCACTCCCAAATGGTGGTTTATGCTTAAATAACCCTTTTGTAAGCATAATAACACGTTTCCATTGAAAGTAACAGAAATATTCACATGTCAAGTTTTTATGTGTGCAAAATGCTTTTCAGAGCGAGAGAAGCACTTTTTGACCAACAATGTGATTTTTACCTTACAATGTTGATATTGATCAAAACTAATGGAATTCACTCCCAAATGGTGGTTTATGCTTAAATAACCCTTTTGTAAGCATAATAACACGTTTCCATTGAAAGTAACAGAAATGTTCACATGTCAAGTTTTTATGTGTGCAAAATGCTTTTCAGAGCGAGAGAAGCACTTTTTGACCAACAATGTGATTCTGACCTTTCAATTTTGATATTGCTCAAAACTAATGGAATTCACTCCCAAATGGTGGTTTATGCTTAAATAACCCTTTTGTAAGAATAATAACACGTTTCCATTGAAAGTAACAGAAATATTCACATGTCAAGTTTTTATGTGTGCAAAATGCTTTTCAGAGCGAGAGAAGCACTTTTTGACCAACAATGTGATTCTGACCTTTCAATTTTGATATTGCTCAAAACTAATGGAATTCACTCCCAAATGGTGGTTTATGCTTAAATAACCCTTTTGTAAGCCTAAAAACACGTTTCCATTGAAAGAAACAGAAATATTCACATGTCAAGTTTTTATGCGTGCAAAATGCTTTTCAGAGCGAGAGAAGCACTTTTTGACCAACAATGTGATTCTGACCTTTCAATTTTGATATTGCTCAAAACTAATGGAATTCACTCCCAAATGGTGGTTTATGCTTAAATAACCCTTTTGTAAGCATAATAACACGTTTCCATTGAAAGAAACAGAAATATTCACATGTCAAGTTTTTATGCGTGCAAAATGCTTTTCAGAGCGAGAGAAGCACTTTTTGACCAACAATGTGACTCTGACCTTTCAATTTTGATATTGCTCAAAACTAATGGAATTCACTCCCAAATGGTGGTTTATGCTTAAATAACCCTTTTGTAAGCATAATAACACGTTTCCATTGAAAGTAACAGAAATATTCACATGTCAAGTTTTTATGTGTGCAAAATGCTTTTCAGAGCGAGAGAAGCACTTTTTGACCAACAATGTGATTTTTACCTTACAATGTTGATATTGCTCAAAACTAATGGAATTCACTCCCAAATGGTGGTTTATGCTTAAATAACCCTTTTGTAAGCATAATAACACGTTTCCATTGAAAGTAACAGAAATATTCACATGTCAAGTTTTTATGCGTGCAAAATGCTTTTCAGAGCGAGAGAAGCACTTTTTGACCAACAATGTGACTCTGACCTTTCAATTTTGATATTGCTCAAAACTAATGGAATTCACTCCCAAATGGTGGTTTATGCTTAAATAACCCTTTTGTAAGAATAATAACACGTTTCCATTGAAAGTAACAGAAATATTCACATGTCAAGTTTTTATGTGTGCAAAATGCTTTTCAGAGCGAGAGAAGCACTTTTTGACCAACAATGTGATTCTGACCTTTCAATTTTGATATTGCTCAAAACTAATGGAATTCACTCCCAAATGGTGGTTTATGCTTAAATAACCCTTTTGTAAGCCTAAAAACACGTTTCCATTGAAAGAAACAGAAATATTCACATGTCAAGTTTTTATGCGTGCAAAATGCTTTTCAGAGCGAGAGAAGCACTTTTTGACCAACAATGTGATTCTGACCTTTCAATTTTGATATTGCTCAAAACTAATGGAATTCACTCCCAAATGGTGGTTTATGCTTAAATAACCCTTTTGTAAGCCTAATAACACGTTTCCATTGAAAGAAACAGAAATATTCACATGTCAAGTTTTTATGCGTGCAAAATGCTTTTCAGAGCGAGAGAAGCACTTTTTGACCAACAATGTGACTCTGACCTTTCAATTTTGATATTGCTCAAAACTAATGGAATTCACTCCCAAATGGTGGTTTATGCTTAAATAACCCTTTTGTAAGCATAATAACACGTTTCCATTGAAAGTAACAGAAATATTCACATGTCAAGTTTTTATGTGTGCAAAATGCTTTTCAGAGCGAGAGAAGCACTTTTTGACCAACAATGTGATTTTTACCTTACAATGTTGATATTGCTCAAAACTAATGGAATTCACTCCCAAATGGTGGTTTATGCTTAAATAACCCTTTTGTAAGCATAATAACACGTTTCCATTGAAAGTAACAGAAATATTCACATGTCAAGTTTTTATGCGTGCAAAATGCTTTTCAGAGCGAGAGAAGCACTTTTTGACCAACAATGTGACTCTGACCTTTCAATTTTGATATTGCTCAAAACTAATGGAATTCACTCCCAAATGGTGGTTTATGCTTAAATAACCCTTTTGTAAGCATAATAACACGTTTCCATTGAAAGTAACAGAAATATTCACATGTCAAGTTTTTATGTGTGCAAAATGCTTTTCAGAGCGAGAGAAGCACTTTTTGACCAACAATGTGATTTTTACCTTACAATGTTGATATTGCTCAAAACTAATGGAATTCACTCCCAAATGGTGGTTTATGCTTAAATAACCCTTTTGTAAGCATAATAACACGTTTCCATTGAAAGTAACAGAAATATTCACGTTTCTAGTTTTTATGTGTGCAAAATGCTTTTCAGAGCGAGAGAAGCACTTTTTGACCAACAATGTGATTTTTACCTTACAATGTTGATATTGCTCAAAACTAATGGAATTCACTCCCAAATGGTGGTTTATGCTTAAATAACCCTTTTGTAAGCATAATAACACGTTTCCATTGAAAGTAACAGAAATATTCACATGTCAAGTTTTTATGTGTGCAAAATGCTTTTCAGAGTGAGAGAAGCACTTTTTGACCAACAATGTGATTCTGACCTTTCAATTTTGATATTGCTCAAAACTAATGGAATTCACTCCCAAATGGTGGTTTATGCTTAAATAACCCTTTTGTAAGCATAATAACACGTTTCCATTGAAAGAAACAGAAATATTCACATGTCAAGTTTTTATGCGTGCAAAATGCTTTTCAGAGCGAGAGAAGCACTTTTTGACCAACAATGTGATTTTTACCTTACAATGTTGATATTGCTCAAAACTAATGGAATTCACTCCCAAATGGTGGTTTATGCTTAAATAACCCTTTTGTAAGCATAATAACACGTTTCCATTGAAAGTAACAGAAATATTCACATGTCAAGTTTTTATGCGTGCAAAATGCTTTTCAGAGCGAGAGAAGCACTTTTTGACCAACAATGTGACTCTGACCTTTCAATTTTGATATTGCTCAAAACTAATGGAATTCACTCCCAAATGGTGGTTTATGCTTAAATAACCCTTTTGTAAGCATAATAACACGTTTCCATTGAAAGTAACAGAAATATTCACATGTCAAGTTTTTATGCGTGCAAAATGCTTTTCAGAGCGAGAGAAGCACTTTTTGACCAACAATGTGACTCTGACCTTTCAATTTTGATATTGCTCAAAACTAATGGAATTCACTCCCAAATGGTGGTTTATGCTTAAATAACCCTTTTGTAAGCATAATAACACGTTTCCATTGAAAGTAACAGAAATATTCACGTTTCTAGTTTTTATGTGTGCAAAATGCTTTTCAGAGCGAGAGAAGCACTTTTTGACCAACAATGTGATTTTTACCTTACAATGTTGATATTGCTCAAAACTAATGGAATTCACTCCCAAATGGTGGTTTATGCTTAAATAACCCTTTTGTAAGCATAATAACACGTTTCCATTGAAAGTAACAGAAATATTCACGTTTCTAGTTTTTATGTGTGCAAAATGCTTTTCAGAGCGAGAGAAGCACTTTTTGACCAACAATGTGATTTTTACCTTACAATGTTGATATTGCTCAAAACTAATGGAATTCACTCCCAAATGGTGGTTTATGCTTAAATAACCCTTTTGTAAGCATAATAACACGTTTCCATTGAAAGTAACAGAAATATTCACATGTCAAGTTTTTATGCGTGCAAAATGCTTTTCAGAGCGAGAGAAGCACTTTTTGACCAACAATGTGATTCTGACCTTTCAATTTTGATATTGCTCAAAACTAATGGAATTCACTCCCAAATGGTGGTTTATGCTTAAATAACCCTTTTGTAAGCATAATAACACGTTTGAATTGAAAGAAACAGAAATATTCACATGTCAAGTTTTTATGCGTGCAAAATGCTTTTCAGAGCGAGAGAAGCACTTTTTGACCAACAATGTGACTCTGACCTTTCAATTTTGATATTGCTCAAAACTAATGGAATTCACTCCCAAATGGTGGTTTATGCTTAAATAACCCTTTTGTAAGCATAATAACACGTTTCCATTGAAAGAAACAGAAATATTCACAGGTCAAATTTTTATGCGTGCAAAATGCTTTTCAGAGCGAGAGAAGCACTTTTTGACCAACAATGTGATTTTTACCTTACAATGTTGATATTGCTCAAAACTAATGGAATTCACTCCCAAATGGTGGTTTATGCTTAAATAACCCTTTTGTAAGCATAATAACACGTTTCCATTGAAAGTAACAGAAATATTCACATGTCAAGTTTTTATGTGTGCAAAATGCTTTTCAGAGCGAGAGAAGCACTTTTTGACCAACAATGTGATTCTGACCTTTCAATTTTGATATTGCTCAAAACTAATGGAATTCACTCCCAAATGGTGGTTTATGCTTAAATAACCCTTTTGTAAGCATAATAACACGTTTGAATTGAAAGAAACAGAAATATTCACATGTCAAGTTTTTATGCGTGCAAAATGCTTTTCAGAGCGAGAGAAGCACTTTTTGACCAACTATGTGATTTTTACCTTACATGTTGATATTGCTCAAAACTAATGGAATTCACTCCCAAATGGTGGTTTATGCTTAAATAACCCTTTTGTAAGCATAATAACACGTTTCCATTGAAAGTAACAGAAATATTCACATGTCAAGTTTTTATGTGTGCAAAATGCTTTTCAGAGCGAGAGAAGCACTTTTTGACCAACAATGTGATTTTTACCTTACAATGTTGATATTGATCAAAACTAATGGAATTCACTCCCAAATGGTGGTTTATGCTTAAATAACCCTTTTGTAAGCATAATAACACGTTTCCATTGAAAGTAACAGAAATGTTCACATGTCAAGTTTTTATGTGTGCAAAATACTTTTCAGAGCGAGAGAAGCACTTTTTGACCAACAATGTGATTCTGACCTTTCAATTTTGATATTGCTCAAAACTAATGGAATTCACTCCCAAATGGTGGTTTATGCTTAAATAACCCTTTTGTAAGAATAATAACACGTTTCCATTGAAAGTAACAGAAATATTCACATGTCAAGTTTTTATGTGTGCAAAATGCTTTTCAGAGCGAGAGAAGCACTTTTTGACCAACAATGTGATTCTGACCTTTCAATTTTGATATTGCTCAAAACTAATGGAATTCACTCCCAAATGGTGGTTTATGCTTAAATAACCCTTTTGTAAGCCTAAAAACACGTTTCCATTGAAAGAAACAGAAATATTCACATGTCAAGTTTTTATGCGTGCAAAATGCTTTTCAGAGCGAGAGAAGCACTTTTTGACCAACAATGTGACTCTGACCTTTCAATTTTGATATTGCTCAAAACTAATGGAATTCACTCCCAAATGGTGGTTTATGCTTAAATAACCCTTTTGTAAGCATAATAACACGTTTCCATTGAAAGTAACAGAAATATTCACATGTCAAGTTTTTATGTGTGCAAAATGCTTTTCAGAGCGAGAGAAGCACTTTTTGACCAACAATGTGATTTTTACCTTACAATGTTGATATTGCTCAAAACTAATGGAATTCACTCCCAAATGGTGGTTTATGCTTAAATAACCCTTTTGTAAGCATAATAACACGTTTCCATTGAAAGTAACAGAAATATTCACATGTCAAGTTTTTATGCGTGCAAAATGCTTTTCAGAGCGAGAGAAGCACTTTTTGACCAACAATGTGATTTTTACCTTACAATGTTGATATTGCTCAAAACTAATGGAATTCACTCCCAAATGGTGGTTTATGCTTAAATAACCATTTTGTAAGCATAATAACACGTTTCCATTGAAAGTAACAGAAATATTCACGTTTCTAGTTTTTATGTGTGCAAAATGCTTTTCAGAGCGAGAGAAGCACTTTTTGACCAACAATGTGATTTTTACCTTACAATGTTGATATTGCTCAAAACTAATGGAATTCACTCCCAAATGGTGGTTTATGCTTAAATAACCCTTTTGTAAGCATAATAACACGTTTCCATTGAAAGTAACAGAAATATTCACATGTCAAGTTTTTATGTGTGCAAAATGCTTTTCAGAGCGAGAGAAGCACTTTTTGACCAACAATGTGATTCTGACCTTTCAATTTTGATATTGCTCAAAACTAATGGAATTCACTCCCAAATGGTGGTTTATGCTTAAATAACCCTTTTGTAAGCATAATAACACGTTTCCATTGAAAGAAACAGAAATATTCACATGTCAAGTTTTTATGCGTGCAAAATGCTTTTCAGAGCGAGAGAAGCACTTTTTGACCAACAATGTGATTTTTACCTTACAATGTTGATATTGCTCAAAACTAATGGAATTCACTCCCAAATGGTGGTTTATGCTTAAATAACCCTTTTGTAAGCATAATAACACGTTTCCATTGAAAGAAACAGAAATATTCACATGTCAAGTTTTTATGTGTGCAAAATGCTTTTCAGAGCGAGAGAAGCACTTTTTGACCAACAATGTGATTCTGACCTTTCAATTTTGATATTGCTCAAAACTAATGGAATTCACTCCCAAATGGTGGTTTATGCTTAAATAACCCTTTTGTAAGCATAATAACACGTTTGAATTGAAAGAAACAGAAATATTCACATGTCAAGTTTTTATGCGTGCAAAATGCTTTTCAGAGCGAGAGAAGCACTTTTTGACCAACAATGTGACTCTGACCTTTCAATTTTGATATTGCTCAAAACTAATGGAATTCACTCCCAAATGGTGGTTTATGCTTAAATAACCCTTTTGTAAGCATAATAACACGTTTCCATTGAAAGTAACAGAAATATTCACATGTCAAGTTTTTATGTGTGCAAAATGCTTTTCAGAGCGAGAGAAGCACTTTTTGACCAACAATGTGATTTTTACCTTACAATGTTGATATTGCTCAAAACTAATGGAATTCACTCCCAAATGGTGGTTTATGCTTAAATAACCCTTTTGTAAGCATAATAACACGTTTCCATTGAAAGTAACAGAAATATTCACATGTCAAGTTTTTATGCGTGCAAAATGCTTTTCAGAGCGAGAGAAGCACTTTTTGACCAACAATGTGACTCTGACCTTTCAATTTTGATATTGCTCAAAACTAATGGAATTCACTCCCAAATGGTGGTTTATGCTTAAATAACCCTTTTGTAAGCATAATAACACGTTTCCATTGAAAGTAACAGAAATATTCACATGTCAAGTTTTTATGTGTGCAAAATGCTTTTCAGAGCGAGAGAAGCACTTTTTGACCAACAATGTGATTTTTACCTTTCAATTTTGATATTGCTCAAAACTAATGGAATTCACTCCCAAATGGTGGTTTATGCTTAAATAACCCTTTTGTAAGCATAATAACACGTTTCCATTGAAAGTAACAGAAATATTCACATGTCAAGTTTTTATGTGTGCAAAATGCTTTTCAGAGCGAGAGAAGCACTTTTTGACCAACAATGTGATTTTTACCTTACAATGTTGATATTGCTCAAAACTAATGGAATTCACTCCCAAATGGTGGTTTATGCTTAAATAACCCTTTTGTAAGCATAATAACACGTTTCCATTGAAAGTAACAGAAATATTCACATGTCAAGTTTTTATGCGTGCAAAATGCTTTTCAGAGCGAGAGAAGCACTTTTTGACCAACAATGTGATTTTTACCTTACAATGTTGATATTGCTCAAAACTAATGGAATTCACTCCCAAATGGTGGTTTATGCTTAAATAACCATTTTGTAAGCATAATAACACGTTTCCATTGAAAGTAACAGAAATATTCACGTTTCTAGTTTTTATGTGTGCAAAATGCTTTTCAGAGCGAGAGAAGCACTTTTTGACCAACAATGTGATTTTTACCTTACAATGTTGATATTGCTCAAAACTAATGGAATTCACTCCCAAATGGTGGTTTATGCTTAAATAACCCTTTTGTAAGCATAATAACACGTTTCCATTGAAAGTAACAGAAATATTCACATGTCAAGTTTTTATGTGTGCAAAATGCTTTTCAGAGCGAGAGAAGCACTTTTTGACCAACAATGTGATTCTGACCTTTCAATTTTGATATTGCTCAAAACTAATGGAATTCACTCCCAAATGGTGGTTTATGCTTAAATAACCCTTTTGTAAGCATAATAACACGTTTCCATTGAAAGAAACAGAAATATTCACATGTCAAGTTTTTATGCGTGCAAAATGCTTTTCAGAGCGAGAGAAGCACTTTTTGACCAACAATGTGATTTTTACCTTACAATGTTGATATTGCTCAAAACTAATGGAATTCACTCCCAAATGGTGGTTTATGCTTAAATAACCCTTTTGTAAGCATAATAACACGTTTCCATTGAAAGAAACAGAAATATTCACATGTCAAGTTTTTATGTGTGCAAAATGCTTTTCAGAGCGAGAGAAGCACTTTTTGACCAACAATGTGATTCTGACCTTTCAATTTTGATATTGCTCAAAACTAATGGAATTCACTCCCAAATGGTGGTTTATGCTTAAATAACCCTTTTGTAAGCATAATAACACGTTTGAATTGAAAGAAACAGAAATATTCACATGTCAAGTTTTTATGCGTGCAAAATGCTTTTCAGAGCGAGAGAAGCACTTTTTGACCAACAATGTGACTCTGACCTTTCAATTTTGATATTGCTCAAAACTAATGGAATTCACTCCCAAATGGTGGTTTATGCTTAAATAACCCTTTTGTAAGCATAATAACACGTTTCCATTGAAAGTAACAGAAATATTCACATGTTAAGTTTTTATGTGTGCAAAATGCTTTTCAGAGCGAGAGAAGCACTTTTTGACCAACAATGTGATTTTTACCTTACAATGTTGATATTGCTCAAAACTAATGGAATTCACTCCCAAATGGTGGTTTATGCTTAAATAACCCTTTTGTAAGCATAATAACACGTTTCCATTGAAAGTAACAGAAATATTCACATGTCAAGTTTTTATGCGTGCAAAATGCTTTTCAGAGCGAGAGAAGCACTTTTTGACCAACAATGTGACTCTGACCTTTCAATTTTGATATTGCTCAAAACTAATGGAATTCACTCCCAAATGGTGGTTTATGCTTAAATAACCCTTTTGTAAGCATAATAACACGTTTCCATTGAAAGTAACAGAAATATTCACATGTCAAGTTTTTATGTGTGCAAAATGCTTTTCAGAGCGAGAGAAGCACTTTTTGACCAACAATGTGATTTTTACCTTTCAATTTTGATATTGCTCAAAACTAATGGAATTCACTCCCAAATGGTGGTTTATGCTTAAATAACCCTTTTGTAAGCATAATAACACGTTTCCATTGAAAGTAACAGAAATATTCACATGTCAAGTTTTTATGTGTGCAAAATGCTTTTCAGAGCGAGAGAAGCACTTTTTGACCAACAATGTGATTTTTACCTTACAATGTTGATATTGATCAAAACTAATGGAATTCACTCCCAAATGGTGGTTTATGCTTAAATAACCCTTTTGTAAGCATAATAACACGTTTCCATTGAAAGTAACAGAAATGTTCACATGTCAAGTTTTTTTTTTTTTTTTTTTTTTTTTACTTAAATTTTTATTGGCATTTTTGCAAATTACAGATAATCACAGTTCCATTGAATAATACAGAAAACGGAATAACTAAACAGAAATAATAATATAAATAAAAAATAAAATAATAATAGAAAATAAAAAAAAAATGAAAAAATGACAGTGTGACATGTGAGCTACTCCTTATTTACATAACATCTCTTGCAGGCTTCATGGTCGTGCGGTGTCCTATAAACGTTACATTTGTTCCTCTCTCTTATACTCAATCCATTTCACCCATCTCGAGTCAAGTTTCCCCCCTTGCACCCTCAGTATAAACGTGAACCTTTCCATATCATATATTTCCTCTACTACACTCAACCACTGTTCTTTTGTAGGTGGCTCAACCTTGTACCATGCTCTAGTTATAGCTTTCCGACTAGCGACAAGCAGGATTTTGACCAAATAAAGATCTCCAGCTTGTACGTTCATCTCCGTCAGATTCCCCAAATACAGCACCAATCCAGTCATAGGCACTCCATAACCCAGGATCTTCTTCAATATCCCCCATATTTCTTCCCAGTACACCTTCAACTTGGGGCATTTCCAAAATATGTGCGTATGGTCAGCCCCAACCTGGCCACACTGTCTCCAGCAGTCATTATGTTCTGGTGTATACATCCCCTTCACTTTTGGTGTTATGAAGAACCGGATGACATTCTTCCAACCAAACTCCCTCCACAACCTCGAAGCCGTGGCCGAGTGCTGAATCCTACATACATTTTCCCATTCCTCCTCGGTCATCTCTATCTCCAATTCTCTATCCCACTTATCCTTGATATAATTTGTTGAGTTTCCCCTGTTTTCATGCAGTGCTTGGTATAAAGCTGAAATGGCCCTCACTTTCCTCCCTTCGTATGCATTAATCACCAATTGAATCAGCGGGTTCCGTCCTACAGATTTGTCTATTTTTATTTCCTTATCATAATAATCTTTCACCTGTATATATCTATAATAGTCTCTGCCCCCCAAATCAAACTTGTCCTTAAGACACTGGAAAGTTTGTATCACCCCTTTATCCATTATAGTACATATTGCCGTGATACCCCTAACCTCCCATCTCTTAAAATTCCAATCATCTTCCCCTGGTTGAAACCTACTGTCATGAGCCAGCCATCTAAGAACCTTGGTTTCCTTTTCCAGTTTATACCTCTTAATTACAGTGTTCCAGATGTCTAAAGTGAATCTAGTGATTGTATCCAATAATTTCCCCTGTGTCCTAAAACGTTCCCTATCCCCTAACATTGTCTGGATCTGAAGGCCCTCCCTCCCTGTTAGCCCTCCCGTTTCTATGAACCTCCAACTGGCATCATAATGTGAATCGCACCAACATATCACCGCCCTGAGCTGCGCTGCATAATAATAGTCCTCGAGATTGGGCACTGCCAATCCCCCCCTCTCTTTGGGCAACTGCATAGTTGTAAATCTAACCCTTGGTCTTTTCCCTCCCCAAATAAAACGAGATATCAATTTATCCCACTCCCTGAATTGATTTTGTGGTATCTGTATAGGTAGAGACTGGAATAGATACAGCAGTCTTGGCAGCATGTTCATTTTGACCACTTCTATCCTTGAGCTAAAATCTAGGTTGATAAGTGACCACCTCCTCAGATCCTTGTTTATTTCTTGGTTGGTGCGTAAATAATTTGCGTTGTATAATTTGTCTATTCCTTTTGTGATGTATACCCCCAGGTATTTCATTTCGTCTGAGTCCCATCTGATTTTGAAACTTTCTTTGAGCCTTTTCGGAGGTGAGTAATTTAACGTCAAGATCTGTGTCTTCGTCACATTAATTTTATACCCTGAATAGTATCCATATTCCTGTAGTAAGCCCATCAAAGCCGGAAAACTTACGTCTGGTTGCGTTATGTATACCAGCAGGTCGTCCGCAAATAGACCCAATTTATGCTCTGTCCCTCTTATCTCTACTCCCCTGATGTCTTGGTGTTGTCTAATTGCTTGGGCCAAGGGCTCCATGAAGATAGCGAAGAGAGTGGGTGATAAGCAGCAGCCCTGTCGAGTCGATCGACCTAATATAAACCTATCCGATAGACTCCCATTCACCCTCACTCTTGCGGTCGGTTCCTGGTACAATGCTTTGATGCATTTAACTGAACTATCATTGAATCCTAACTTTTCTAACACGATGAAAAGGTATGTCCAGTTTACACAGTCAAAGGCCTTTTCAGCATCTAAACTCACCAGGACCGCACTCTCTCCGCTCCTCTGCGTCTCATCCACAATGTGAATAGCCTTCCTTATGTTGTCCTGTGCTTGCCTTCCTCTTATAAATCCAGTCTGACCCTCATCGACCACATCGGGCATGAATGTCCCAAACCTCTTTGACAGTATTGAGGTGTATATTTTATAATCTACATTAAGTATGGATATTGGTCTGAAACTACTGCATAGGTCTTTGTCCTTCCCTTCTTTTAGGATCGTGGTAATGTTAGCTTCTTTCCAAGAGGGGGGAATTTTGCCCTCCTTCATCGTATACCTTAATGATGCCATCAATATTGAGTTCAGCTCCTGTCTGAATACCTTATAGAACTCTGATGGAAATCCATCGCTACCTGCTGTCTTGCCATTTTTCATTCTACCTATTGCTTCCTCTAATTCCTCTTCTGTTATAGCTGAGGTCAGGAGGTCATTCCGTATTCTTCCTATTGATGGCAGTTCCAGTCCTTCTAAAAAATCCTTCATCCTATCTGGCTCTGCTGCTGTGGGTTGTGTGTATAACGCTTTATAGTAATCGACAAACACCCTCTCTATGTCCTCTGGTTCTCTTACTAGCTCATCAGTCGTGGGATCCCTAATTTTGTGTACAGTGTTTAACTTTTGTTGCATCTTTATTCTTCTGACTAATAATTTACTTGCCTTCGGCCCTCCCTCATAATAAGACTGCTTCACAAATCTGGCCTTCTTCTCTACTTCTGTCAATAGTATCTGATCGATCTTTCCTCTGACTTCCTTAACCCTCTTTAGCGTCTCGATGGTTTTCAGTTCTTGGTGATGTTTTTCCAGTTTTTTAAGTTGTCCGATTAAGTTTTGATAGAGCTCCAGTCTGGTTCGTTTGAGGAGAGATGTTTGTGCTATTAACTTCCCTCTTATTACTGACTTTAGTGCATCCCACAAAATAGTCGGGTCCACTTCCCCATTATCATTCTCCTCTCTGTATCTAGTTATATCTCGCCTTATCCCTTCTACCAAATCCTTATTGTTTAATAGTCCTACATTCATTCTCCACTCAGTCTTTCTCCTCCTGCTGTTCAAGTCCACCGTCAGGTATATAGCACTATGATCGGATAGGTCCGTTACCCCTATTCTGCAGTCCTCCACCCTGTGTCGGTCCCCTGTCGTCATAAAAAAGTAATCAATCCTGGAGTAGGTCGAATATCTGTGCGAGTAATGAGTGTAATCCCTGTCTAGTAAATGCATATCTCTCCACACATCCACAATTCCTAGTTCTGACAGTTGTAGGTTTACATACCTACTGATACGTGCCCTGCTCCTGTTGGTACTAGTGGTGTCTAATTTGTGATTGAGTGTCACATTGAAGTCCCCTGCGCAGATAAGAGTACCTTCTGATTCCTCCGCTATGATATCAAATATAGTCTTAAAGAATTTTCTATCACTATCCGGTGGTGCATAGATATTGAGTAACGTGACCATTTGCCCTTCCATCTTCCCTTTAACCATCACATACCTCCCCTCCTTATCACTTATCTCCTTAGTTAAGTCAAATTTCACAGAATTCTTGATTAGGGTGGCCACTCCTCTCCTATTGGTCTGTTTGAATGAGCTGTAGAATGTATTATCATATCCAAACCGTTTTAATTTGTCATGCTCTTGGGACGACAAGTGAGTTTCTTGCAGAAATATGACCACGGTCCCCTCCTTCCTAAATTTTGCTAACACCTTGGCTCTTTTGACTGGGTTGTTCATTCCATTAACATTCAAAGACACCATTTGCAAACCCCTATCCATTGTACAGTTTCTCAGAGTGTCCTTCATCAGCTCCCCACATGTCAAGAGTCACAAATAATAAATCAGCAGCAACCGCTAAACTCAACAAACAAAAACCAAACCAAAAGCAAAAGAACATGGTTCGGTCTCCCAAGTTAAACGAGGATTGGTAAACTATTCCTCTTCTCCCTGTTGGAGGGCAGGGGGTAAATCCATCCCTAGTGGATGGGCCCCCCCTAGTGGCGAAGACGTCCAAAGCTATGGGTCTCCCAAGCTCACTAAGATTGTCCAACATTATTAAACTCCGTAACTCCCGGTCAAAACTTGTTTCGGAGTCAAATTTATCAAATAGTCTGAACCTTATGGCCAACAAAGCCAGATCAAATAACATTGAGGTCATCTATAAGAAGATATCCCTTGCACTCGGTCGTAGGTCAATTTACCTTTGTGTTAATCGCTTGGTGTCCTTTATATATGTTATCCTACAAAATAGAATGTGCACTTGCGATTTATAGTCAATTTCCTGCTCACCCATAGAAGCCTCAAGTCGGGGATGGTAAGCAATAGGACTCGCTCCCATCCCGTCACTCATTGATTATCCTCAGTTCGGGTCCCTCGTTGTTCGCGTACTGGGGGGATCTCCGCGCTCTCGTCTCCCGACCCTGGTCCACTTGCGTATTGCCTCGGCTCTCTGCAGCAGCGTAGGTCTTTCCTCTCTCCGAACTGGTACCTCCAACCCTTTCTGTCGCATCGCCCTGGCAGCCTCCTGTGGGTTGTTGTAGATCTTGGTTCCGTCGCCCCAGTGGATCCTCAGCGTGGCCATGGGTGATTGGAACCGGAGACCTTTTTCCTTGAGAATCCTTTTAAGACCAGCGTAGTCCCGACGCTTGGCTGCAATCTCCGCAGAATAATCATGATCGAATGTGACTCGTTGCCCGGACACCTGCACGTTCTTCTTCCACGCCGTCTTGAGGATGCTCTCTTTGTCATCAAAGCTCAGAAAGTTCACAATGATTGCTCTGGCTGGTTTGTTTTCAGCTGGTCTGGGGGCTGGAGCCCTGTGTGCTCTTTGGATCTGAAGCTCCTCACCAACAGGTACATCTAGCTCCTTGTGAATTAGCTCGTCAATGTATTTTTTGGTCGAGGCCCCCTCAAGCCCTTCTTTCACACCCCAAACACGGATGTTGTTTCTTCTGGATCGTCCTTCGAGGTCAGTCAGTTTTTCCTGAAGTTTGGACTGTTGTTCAATCAGAGTCGTGATAACGTCCTGAGCCTCGGTGTTCCATTCTTCTGTCTCTCCCACACGTTCCTCTACCAATCCCATGTCTTTCCGTTGATCACGAATATCCACCTCAACACGTGCGATTCTGCCGCTCGTTTCCTCCCTGCAGCTCTCCAGGCTCCGCGTCGTCTCCGTTCTGATTTGACCCATTTCTTCTCTCAATCTTGCCATCTCGTCTCGAACTCCTTTCAGAGCATCATCCATTTGCTTACTTATCTTGTCCAGTTTGGTTTCCATATTTTGCCTGCCAGCGTCAATTTTAACTTGCATACAAGCCAGGGTGGTCTGCATGCTTGTTTGAAACGCAGCCACCCAGCTAGGTTGCTCGTCATTGTCAGCGCTGGCTGTTAGCACGAGGCCCTCGTTGGTTTCCTTTGACATCGTCGACATCTTTTTCTTACTTTGTGATTCGGGTTTTGGCATATTAAGCCTTTTGTCTTTCTCTTGACCCCTTGTATTCTTATCCATGTCCTATTCAGATAATTTGAGGAGTTTTACACAGTTTTTTACTAATTTTGACCGGGAGCTCTACTTTACTGCTGCCTATCGCATCATCGCCAAACCGGAAGCCCACATGTCAAGTTTTTATGTGTGCAAAATGCTTTTCAGAGCGAGAGAAGCACTTTTTGACCAACAATGTGATTCTGACCTTTCAATTTTGATATTGCTCAAAACTAATGGAATTCACTCCCAAATGGTGGTTTATGCTTAAATAACCCTTTTGTAAGAATAATAACACGTTTCCATTGAAAGTAACAGAAATATTCACATGTCAAGTTTTTATGTGTGCAAAATGCTTTTCAGAGCGAGAGAAGCACTTTTTGACCAACAATGTGATTCTGACCTTTCAATTTTGATATTGCTCAAAACTAATGGAATTCACTCCCAAATGGTGGTTTATGCTTAAATAACCCTTTTGTAAGCCTAAAAACACGTTTCCATTGAAAGAAACAGAAATATTCACATGTCAAGTTTTTATGCGTGCAAAATGCTTTTCAGAGCGAGAGAAGCACTTTTTGACCAACAATGTGACTCTGACCTTTCAATTTTGATATTGCTCAAAACTAATGGAATTCACTCCCAAATGGTGGTTTATGCTTAAATAACCCTTTTGTAAGCATAATAACACGTTTCCATTGAAAGTAACAGAAATATTCACATGTCAAGTTTTTATGTGTGCAAAATGCTTTTCAGAGCGAGAGAAGCACTTTTTGACCAACAATGTGATTTTTACCTTACAATGTTGATATTGCTCAAAACTAATGGAATTCACTCCCAAATGGTGGTTTATGCTTAAATAACCCTTTTGTAAGCATAATAACACGTTTCCATTGAAAGTAACAGAAATATTCACATGTCAAGTTTTTATGCGTGCAAAATGCTTTTCAGAGCGAGAGAAGCACTTTTTGACCAACAATGTGACTCTGACCTTTCAATTTTGATATTGCTCAAAACTAATGGAATTCACTCCCAAATGGTGGTTTATGCTTAAATAACCCTTTTGTAAGCATAATAACACGTTTCCATTGAAAGTAACAGAAATATTCACATGTCAAGTTTTTATGTGTGCAAAATGCTTTTCAGAGCGAGAGAAGCACTTTTTGACCAACAATGTGATTTTTACCTTACAATGTTGATATTGCTCAAAACTAATGGAATTCACTCCCAAATGGTGGTTTATGCTTAAATAACCCTTTTGTAAGCATAATAACACGTTTCCATTGAAAGTAACAGAAATATTCACGTTTCTAGTTTTTATGTGTGCAAAATGCTTTTCAGAGCGAGAGAAGCACTTTTTGACCAACAATGTGATTTTTACCTTACAATGTTGATATTGCTCAAAACTAATGGAATTCACTCCCAAATGGTGGTTTATGCTTAAATAACCCTTTTGTAAGCATAATAACACGTTTCCATTGAAAGTAACAGAAATATTCACATGTCAAGTTTTTATGTGTGCAAAATGCTTTTCAGAGCGAGAGAAGCACTTTTTGACCAACAATGTGATTCTGACCTTTCAATTTTGATATTGCTCAAAACTAATGGAATTCACTCCCAAATGGTGGTTTATGCTTAAATAACCCTTTTGTAAGCATAATAACACGTTTCCATTGAAAGAAACAGAAATATTCACATGTCAAGTTTTTATGCGTGCAAAATGCTTTTCAGAGCGAGAGAAGCACTTTTTGACCAACAATGTGATTTTTACCTTACAATGTTGATATTGCTCAAAACTAATGGAATTCACTCCCAAATGGTGGTTTATGCTTAAATAACCCTTTTGTAAGCATAATAACACGTTTCCATTGAAAGAAACAGAAATATTCACATGTCAAGTTTTTATGTGTGCAAAATGCTTTTCAGAGCGAGAGAAGCACTTTTTGACCAACAATGTGATTCTGACCTTTCAATTTTGATATTGCTCAAAACTAATGGAATTCACTCCCAAATGGTGGTTTATGCTTAAATAACCCTTTTGTAAGCATAATAACACGTTTGAATTGAAAGAAACAGAAATATTCACATGTCAAGTTTTTATGCGTGCAAAATGCTTTTCAGAGCGAGAGAAGCACTTTTTGACCAACAATGTGACTCTGACCTTTCAATTTTGATATTGCTCAAAACTAATGGAATTCACTCCCAAATGGTGGTTTATGCTTAAATAACCCTTTTGTAAGCATAATAACACGTTTCCATTGAAAGTAACAGAAATATTCACATGTCAAGTTTTTATGTGTGCAAAATGCTTTTCAGAGCGAGAGAAGCACTTTTTGACCAACAATGTGATTTTTACCTTACAATGTTGATATTGCTCAAAACTAATGGAATTCACTCCCAAATGGTGGTTTATGCTTAAATAACCCTTTTGTAAGCATAATAACACGTTTCCATTGAAAGTAACAGAAATATTCACATGTCAAGTTTTTATGCGTGCAAAATGCTTTTCAGAGCGAGAGAAGCACTTTTTGACCAACAATGTGACTCTGACCTTTCAATTTTGATATTGCTCAAAACTAATGGAATTCACTCCCAAATGGTGGTTTATGCTTAAATAACCCTTTTGTAAGCATAATAACACGTTTCCATTGAAAGTAACAGAAATATTCACATGTCAAGTTTTTATGTGTGCAAAATGCTTTTCAGAGCGAGAGAAGCACTTTTTGACCAACAATGTGATTTTTACCTTTCAATTTTGATATTGCTCAAAACTAATGGAATTCACTCCCAAATGGTGGTTTATGCTTAAATAACCCTTTTGTAAGCATAATAACACGTTTCCATTGAAAGTAACAGAAATATTCACGTTTCTAGTTTTTATGTGTGCAAAATGCTTTTCAGAGCGAGAGAAGCACTTTTTGACCAACAATGTGATTTTTACCTTACAATGTTGATATTGCTCAAAACTAATGGAATTCACTCCCAAATGGTGGTTTATGCTTAAATAACCCTTTTGTAAGCATAATAACACGTTTCCATTGAAAGTAACAGAAATATTCACATGTCAAGTTTTTATGCGTGCAAAATGCTTTTCAGAGCGAGAGAAGCACTTTTTGACCAACAATGTGATTCTGACCTTTCAATTTTGATATTGCTCAAAACTAATGGAATTCACTCCCAAATGGTGGTTTATGCTTAAATAACCCTTTTGTAAGCATAATAACACGTTTGAATTGAAAGAAACAGAAATATTCACATGTCAAGTTTTTATGCGTGCAAAATGCTTTTCAGAGCGAGAGAAGCACTTTTTGACCAACAATGTGACTCTGACCTTTCAATTTTGATATTGCTCAAAACTAATGGAATTCACTCCCAAATGGTGGTTTATGCTTAAATAACCCTTTTGTAAGCATAATAACACGTTTCCATTGAAAGAAACAGAAATATTCACATGTCAAATTTTTATGCGTGCAAAATGCTTTTCAGAGCGAGAGAAGCACTTTTTGACCAACAATGTGATTTTTACCTTACAATGTTGATATTGCTCAAAACTAATGGAATTCACTCCCAAATGGTGGTTTATGCTTAAATAACCCTTTTGTAAGCATAATAACACGTTTCCATTGAAAGTAACAGAAATATTCACATGTCAAGTTTTTATGTGTGCAAAATGCTTTTCAGAGCGAGAGAAGCACTTTTTGACCAACAATGTGATTCTGACCTTTCAATTTTGATATTGCTCAAAACTAATGGAATTCACTCCCAAATGGTGGTTTATGCTTAAATAACCCTTTTGTAAGCATAATAACACGTTTGAATTGAAAGAAACAGAAATATTCACATGTCAAGTTTTTATGCGTGCAAAATGCTTTTCAGAGCGAGAGAAGCACTTTTTGACCAACTATGTGATTTTTACCTTACAATGTTGATATTGCTCAAAACTAATGGAATTCACTCCCAAATGGTGGTTTATGCTTAAATAACCCTTTTGTAAGCATAATAACACGTTTCCATTGAAAGTAACAGAAATATTCACATGTCAAGTTTTTATGTGTGCAAAATGCTTTTCAGAGCGAGAGAAGCACTTTTTGACCAACAATGTGATTTTTACCTTACAATGTTGATATTGATCAAAACTAATGGAATTCACTCCCAAATGGTGGTTTATGCTTAAATAACCCTTTTGTAAGCATAATAACACGTTTCCATTGAAAGTAACAGAAATGTTCACATGTCAAGTTTTTATGTGTGCAAAATGCTTTTCAGAGCGAGAGAAGCACTTTTTGACCAACAATGTGATTCTGACCTTTCAATTTTGATATTGCTCAAAACTAATGGAATTCACTCCCAAATGGTGGTTTATGCTTAAATAACCCTTTTGTAAGAATAATAACACGTTTCCATTGAAAGTAACAGAAATATTCACATGTCAAGTTTTTATGTGTGCAAAATGCTTTTCAGAGCGAGAGAAGCACTTTTTGACCAACAATGTGATTCTGACCTTTCAATTTTGATATTGCTCAAAACTAATGGAATTCACTCCCAAATGGTGGTTTATGCTTAAATAACCCTTTTGTAAGCCTAAAAACACGTTTCCATTGAAAGAAACAGAAATATTCACATGTCAAGTTTTTATGCGTGCAAAATGCTTTTCAGAGCGAGAGAAGCACTTTTTGACCAACAATGTGACTCTGACCTTTCAATTTTGATATTGCTCAAAACTAATGGAATTCACTCCCAAATGGTGGTTTATGCTTAAATAACCCTTTTGTAAGCATAATAACACGTTTCCATTGAAAGTAACAGAAATATTCACATGTCAAGTTTTTATGTGTGCAAAATGCTTTTCAGAGCGAGAGAAGCACTTTTTGACCAACAATGTGATTTTTACCTTACAATGTTGATATTGCTCAAAACTAATGGAATTCACTCCCAAATGGTGGTTTATGCTTAAATAACCCTTTTGTAAGCATAATAACACGTTTCCATTGAAAGTAACAGAAATATTCACATGTCAAGTTTTTATGCGTGCAAAATGCTTTTCAGAGCGAGAGAAGCACTTTTTGACCAACAATGTGACTCTGACCTTTCAATTTTGATATTGCTCAAAACTAATGGAATTCACTCCCAAATGGTGGTTTATGCTTAAATAACCCTTTTGTAAGCATAATAACACGTTTCCATTGAAAGTAACAGAAATATTCACATGTCAAGTTTTTATGCGTGCAAAATGCTTTTCAGAGCGAGAGAAGCACTTTTTGACCAACAATGTGATTTTTACCTTACAATGTTGATATTGCTCAAAACTAATGGAATTCACTCCCAAATGGTGGTTTATGCTTAAATAACCCTTTTGTAAGCATAATAACACGTTTCCATTGAAAGTAACAGAAATATTCACGTTTCTAGTTTTTATGTGTGCAAAATGCTTTTCAGAGCGAGAGAAGCACTTTTTGACCAACAATGTGATTTTTACCTTACAATGTTGATATTGCTCAAAACTAATGGAATTCACTCCCAAATGGTGGTTTATGCTTAAATAACCCTTTTGTAAGCATAATAACACGTTTCCATTGAAAGTAACAGAAATATTCACATGTCAAGTTTTTATGTGTGCAAAATGCTTTTCAGAGCGAGAGAAGCACTTTTTGACCAACAATGTGATTCTGACCTTTCAATTTTGATATTGCTCAAAACTAATGGAATTCACTCCCAAATGGTGGTTTATGCTTAAATAACCCTTTTGTAAGCATAATAACACGTTTCCATTGAAAGAAACAGAAATATTCACATGTCAAGTTTTTATGCGTGCAAAATGCTTTTCAGAGCGAGAGAAGCACTTTTTGACCAACAATGTGATTTTTACCTTACAATGTTGATATTGCTCAAAACTAATGGAATTCACTCCCAAATGGTGGTTTATGCTTAAATAACCCTTTTGTAAGCATAATAACACGTTTCCATTGAAAGAAACAGAAATATTCACATGTCAAGTTTTTATGTGTGCAAAATGCTTTTCAGAGCGAGAGAAGCACTTTTTGACCAACAATGTGATTCTGACCTTTCAATTTTGATATTGCTCAAAACTAATGGAATTCACTCCCAAATGGTGGTTTATGCTTAAATAACCCTTTTGTAAGCATAATAACACGTTTGAATTGAAAGAAACAGAAATATTCACATGTCAAGTTTTTATGCGTGCAAAATGCTTTTCAGAGCGAGAGAAGCACTTTTTGACCAACTATGTGATTTTTACCTTACAATGTTGATATTGCTCAAAACTAATGGAATTCACTCCCAAATGGTGGTTTATGCTTAAATAACCCTTTTGTAAGCATAATAACACGTTTCCATTGAAAGTAACAGAAATATTCACATGTCAAGTTTTTATGTGTGCAAAATGCTTTTCAGAGCGAGAGAAGCACTTTTTGACCAACAATGTGATTTTTACCTTACAATGTTGATATTGATCAAAACTAATGGAATTCACTCCCAAATGGTGGTTTATGCTTAAATAACCCTTTTGTAAGCATAATAACACGTTTCCATTGAAAGTAACAGAAATGTTCACATGTCAAGTTTTTATGTGTGCAAAATGCTTTTCAGAGCGAGAGAAGCACTTTTTGACCAACAATGTGATTCTGACCTTTCAATTTTGATATTGCTCAAAACTAATGGAATTCACTCCCAAATGGTGGTTTATGCTTAAATAACCCTTTTGTAAGAATAATAACACGTTTCCATTGAAAGTAACAGAAATATTCACATGTCAAGTTTTTATGTGTGCAAAATGCTTTTCAGAGCGAGAGAAGCACTTTTTGACCAACAATGTGATTCTGACCTTTCAATTTTGATATTGCTCAAAACTAATGGAATTCACTCCCAAATGGTGGTTTATGCTTAAATAACCCTTTTGTAAGCCTAAAAACACGTTTCCATTGAAAGAAACAGAAATATTCACATGTCAAGTTTTTATGCGTGCAAAATGCTTTTCAGAGCGAGAGAAGCACTTTTTGACCAACAATGTGATTCTGACCTTTCAATTTTGATATTGCTCAAAACTAATGGAATTCACTCCCAAATGGTGGTTTATGCTTAAATAACCCTTTTGTAAGCCTAATAACACGTTTCCATTGAAAGAAACAGAAATATTCACATGTCAAGTTTTTATGCGTGCAAAATGCTTTTCAGAGCGAGAGAAGCACTTTTTGACCAACAATGTGACTCTGACCTTTCAATTTTGATATTGCTCAAAACTAATGGAATTCACTCCCAAATGGTGGTTTATGCTTAAATAACCCTTTTGTAAGCATAATAACACGTTTCCATTGAAAGTAACAGAAATATTCACATGTCAAGTTTTTATGTGTGCAAAATGCTTTTCAGAGCGAGAGAAGCACTTTTTGACCAACAATGTGATTTTTACCTTACAATGTTGATATTGCTCAAAACTAATGGAATTCACTCCCAAATGGTGGTTTATGCTTAAATAACCCTTTTGTAAGCATAATAACATGTTTCCATTGAAAGTAACAGAAATATTCACATGTCAAGTTTTTATGCGTGCAAAATGCTTTTCAGAGCGAGAGAAGCACTTTTTGACCAACAATGTGACTCTGACCTTTCAATTTTGATATTGCTCAAAACTAATGGAATTCACTCCCAAATGGTGGTTTATGCTTAAATAACCCTTTTGTAAGCATAATAACACGTTTCCATTGAAAGTAACAGAAATATTCACATGTCAAGTTTTTATGTGTGCAAAATGCTTTTCAGAGCGAGAGAAGCACTTTTTGACCAACAATGTGATTTTTACCTTACAATGTTGATATTGCTCAAAACTAATGGAATTCACTCCCAAATGGTGGTTTATGCTTAAATAACCCTTTTGTAAGCATAATAACACGTTTCCATTGAAAGTAACAGAAATATTCACGTTTCTAGTTTTTATGTGTGCAAAATGCTTTTCAGAGCGAGAGAAGCACTTTTTGACCAACAATGTGATTTTTACCTTACAATGTTGATATTGCTCAAAACTAATGGAATTCACTCCCAAATGGTGGTTTATGCTTAAATAACCCTTTTGTAAGCATAATAACACGTTTCCATTGAAAGTAACAGAAATATTCACATGTCAAGTTTTTATGTGTGCAAAATGCTTTTCAGAGCGAGAGAAGCACTTTTTGACCAACAATGTGATTCTGACCTTTCAATTTTGATATTGCTCAAAACTAATGGAATTCACTCCCAAATGGTGGTTTATGCTTAAATAACCCTTTTGTAAGCATAATAACACGTTTCCATTGAAAGAAACAGAAATATTCACATGTCAAGTTTTTATGCGTGCAAAATGCTTTTCAGAGCGAGAGAAGCACTTTTTGACCAACAATGTGATTTTTACCTTACAATGTTGATATTGCTCAAAACTAATGGAATTCACTCCCAAATGGTGGTTTATGCTTAAATAACCCTTTTGTAAGCATAATAACACGTTTCCATTGAAAGAAACAGAAATATTCACATGTCAAGTTTTTATGTGTGCAAAATGCTTTTCAGAGCGAGAGAAGCACTTTTTGACCAACAATGTGATTCTGACCTTTCAATTTTGATATTGCTCAAAACTAATGGAATTCACTCCCAAATGGTGGTTTATGCTTAAATAACCCTTTTGTAAGCATAATAACACGTTTGAATTGAAAGAAACAGAAATATTCACATGTCAAGTTTTTATGCGTGCAAAATGCTTTTCAGAGCGAGAGAAGCACTTTTTGACCAACAATGTGACTCTGACCTTTCAATTTTGATATTGCTCAAAACTAATGGAATTCACTCCCAAATGGTGGTTTATGCTTAAATAACCCTTTTGTAAGCATAATAACACGTTTCCATTGAAAGTAACAGAAATATTCACGTTTCTAGTTTTTATGTGTGCAAAATGCTTTTCAGAGCGAGAGAAGCACTTTTTGACCAACAATGTGATTTTTACCTTACAATGTTGATATTGCTCAAAACTAATGGAATTCACTCCCAAATGGTGGTTTATGCTTAAATAACCCTTTTGTAAGCATAATAACACGTTTCCATTGAAAGTAACAGAAATATTCACATGTCAAGTTTTTATGTGTGCAAAATGCTTTTCAGAGCGAGAGAAGCACTTTTTGACCAACAATGTGATTCTGACCTTTCAATTTTGATATTGCTCAAAACTAATGGAATTCACTCCCAAATGGTGGTTTATGCTTAAATAACCCTTTTGTAAGCATAATAACACGTTTCCATTGAAAGAAACAGAAATATTCACATGTCAAGTTTTTATGCGTGCAAAATGCTTTTCAGAGCGAGAGAAGCACTTTTTGACCAACTATGTGATTTTTACCTTACAATGTTGATATTGCTCAAAACTAATGGAATTCACTCCCAAATGGTGGTTTATGCTTAAATAACCCTTTTGTAAGCATAATAACACGTTTCCATTGAAAGTAACAGAAATATTCACATGTCAAGTTTTTATGTGTGCAAAATGCTTTTCAGAGCGAGAGAAGCACTTTTTGACCAACAATGTGATTTTTACCTTACAATGTTGATATTGATCAAAACTAATGGAATTCACTCCCAAATGGTGGTTTATGCTTAAATAACCCTTTTGTAAGCATAATAACACGTTTCCATTGAAAGTAACAGAAATGTTCACATGTCAAGTTTTTATGTGTGCAAAATGCTTTTCAGAGCGAGAGAAGCACTTTTTGACCAACAATGTGATTCTGACCTTTCAATTTTGATATTGCTCAAAACTAATGGAATTCACTCCCAAATGGTGGTTTATGCTTAAATAACCCTTTTGTAAGAATAATAACACGTTTCCATTGAAAGTAACAGAAATATTCACATGTCAAGTTTTTATGTGTGCAAAATGCTTTTCAGAGCGAGAGAAGCACTTTTTGACCAACAATGTGATTCTGACCTTTCAATTTTGATATTGCTCAAAACTAATGGAATTCACTCCCAAATGGTGGTTTATGCTTAAATAACCCTTTTGTAAGCATAATAACACGTTTCCATTGAAAGTAACAGAAATATTCACGTTTCTAGTTTTTATGTGTGCAAAATGCTTTTCAGAGCGAGAGAAGCACTTTTTGACCAACAATGTGATTTTTACCTTACAATGTTGATATTGCTCAAAACTAATGGAATTCACTCCCAAATGGTGGTTTATGCTTAAATAACCCTTTTGTAAGCATAATAACACGTTTCCATTGAAAGTAACAGAAATATTCACATGTCAAGTTTTTATGTGTGCAAAATGCTTTTCAGAGCGAGAGAAGCACTTTTTGACCAACAATGTGATTCTGACCTTTCAATTTTGATATTGCTCAAAACTAATGGAATTCACTCCCAAATGGTGGTTTATGCTTAAATAACCCTTTTGTAAGCATAATAACACGTTTCCATTGAAAGAAACAGAAATATTCACATGTCAAGTTTTTATGCGTGCAAAATGCTTTTCAGAGCGAGAGAAGCACTTTTTGACCAACAATGTGATTTTTACCTTACAATGTTGATATTGCTCAAAACTAATGGAATTCACTCCCAAATGGTGGTTTATGCTTAAATAACCCTTTTGTAAGCATAATAACACGTTTCCATTGAAAGAAACAGAAATATTCACATGTCAAGTTTTTATGTGTGCAAAATGCTTTTCAGAGCGAGAGAAGCACTTTTTGACCAACAATGTGATTCTGACCTTTCAATTTTGATATTGCTCAAAACTAATGGAATTCACTCCCAAATGGTGGTTTATGCTTAAATAACCCTTTTGTAAGCCTAAAAACACGTTTCCATTGAAAGAAACAGAAATATTCACATGTCAAGTTTTTATGCGTGCAAAATGCTTTTCAGAGCGAGAGAAGCACTTTTTGACCAACAATGTGATTCTGACCTTTCAATTTTGATATTGCTCAAAACTAATGGAATTCACTCCCAAATGGTGGTTTATGCTTAAATAACCCTTTTGTAAGCCTAATAACACGTTTCCATTGAAAGAAACAGAAATATTCACATGTCAAGTTTTTATGCGTGCAAAATGCTTTTCAGAGCGAGAGAAGCACTTTTTGACCAACAATGTGACTCTGACCTTTCAATTTTGATATTGCTCAAAACTAATGGAATTCACTCCCAAATGGTGGTTTATGCTTAAATAACCCTTTTGTAAGCATAATAACACGTTTCCATTGAAAGTAACAGAAATATTCACATGTCAAGTTTTTATGTGTGCAAAATGCTTTTCAGAGCGAGAGAAGCACTTTTTGACCAACAATGTGATTTTTACCTTACAATGTTGATATTGCTCAAAACTAATGGAATTCACTCCCAAATGGTGGTTTATGCTTAAATAACCCTTTTGTAAGCATAATAACACGTTTCCATTGAAAGTAACAGAAATATTCACATGTCAAGTTTTTATGCGTGCAAAATGCTTTTCAGAGCGAGAGAAGCACTTTTTGACCAACAATGTGACTCTGACCTTTCAATTTTGATATTGCTCAAAACTAATGGAATTCACTCCCAAATGGTGGTTTATGCTTAAATAACCCTTTTGTAAGCATAATAACACGTTTCCATTGAAAGTAACAGAAATATTCACATGTCAAGTTTTTATGTGTGCAAAATGCTTTTCAGAGCGAGAGAAGCACTTTTTGACCAACAATGTGATTTTTACCTTACAATGTTGATATTGCTCAAAACTAATGGAATTCACTCCCAAATGGTGGTTTATGCTTAAATAACCCTTTTGTAAGCATAATAACACGTTTCCATTGAAAGTAACAGAAATATTCACGTTTCTAGTTTTTATGTGTGCAAAATGCTTTTCAGAGCGAGAGAAGCACTTTTTGACCAACAATGTGATTTTTACCTTACAATGTTGATATTGCTCAAAACTAATGGAATTCACTCCCAAATGGTGGTTTATGCTTAAATAACCCTTTTGTAAGCATAATAACACGTTTCCATTGAAAGTAACAGAAATATTCACATGTCAAGTTTTTATGTGTGCAAAATGCTTTTCAGAGCGAGAGAAGCACTTTTTGACCAACAATGTGATTCTGACCTTTCAATTTTGATATTGCTCAAAACTAATGGAATTCACTCCCAAATGGTGGTTTATGCTTAAATAACCCTTTTGTAAGCATAATAACACGTTTCCATTGAAAGAAACAGAAATATTCACATGTCAAGTTTTTATGCGTGCAAAATGCTTTTCAGAGCGAGAGAAGCACTTTTTGACCAACAATGTGATTTTTACCTTACAATGTTGATATTGCTCAAAACTAATGGAATTCACTCCCAAATGGTGGTTTATGCTTAAATAACCCTTTTGTAAGCATAATAACACGTTTCCATTGAAAGAAACAGAAATATTCACATGTCAAGTTTTTATGTGTGCAAAATGCTTTTCAGAGCGAGAGAAGCACTTTTTGACCAACAATGTGATTCTGACCTTTCAATTTTGATATTGCTCAAAACTAATGGAATTCACTCCCAAATGGTGGTTTATGCTTAAATAACCCTTTTGTAAGCATAATAACACGTTTGAATTGAAAGAAACAGAAATATTCACATGTCAAGTTTTTATGCGTGCAAAATGCTTTTCAGAGCGAGAGAAGCACTTTTTGACCAACAATGTGACTCTGACCTTTCAATTTTGATATTGCTCAAAACTAATGGAATTCACTCCCAAATGGTGGTTTATGCTTAAATAACCCTTTTGTAAGCATAATAACACGTTTCCATTGAAAGTAACAGAAATATTCACATGTCAAGTTTTTATGTGTGCAAAATGCTTTTCAGAGCGAGAGAAGCACTTTTTGACCAACAATGTGATTTTTACCTTACAATGTTGATATTGCTCAAAACTAATGGAATTCACTCCCAAATGGTGGTTTATGCTTAAATAACCCTTTTGTAAGCATAATAACACGTTTCCATTGAAAGTAACAGAAATATTCACATGTCAAGTTTTTATGCGTGCAAAATGCTTTTCAGAGCGAGAGAAGCACTTTTTGACCAACAATGTGACTCTGACCTTTCAATTTTGATATTGCTCAAAACTAATGGAATTCACTCCCAAATGGTGGTTTATGCTTAAATAACCCTTTTGTAAGCATAATAACACGTTTCCATTGAAAGTAACAGAAATATTCACATGTCAAGTTTTTATGTGTGCAAAATGCTTTTCAGAGCGAGAGAAGCACTTTTTG
Source organism: Pollachius pollachius (assembly GCF_949987615.1). Taxonomy (NCBI): domain Eukaryota; kingdom Metazoa; phylum Chordata; class Actinopteri; order Gadiformes; family Gadidae; genus Pollachius; species Pollachius pollachius. The sequence goes on from NW_027641655.1 coordinate 70,823, forward strand.
ACCAACAATGTGATTTTTACCTTACAATGTTGATATTGCTCAAAACTAATGGAATTCACTCCCAAATGGTGGTTTATGCTTAAATAACCCTTTTGTAAGCATAATAACACGTTTCCATTGAAAGTAACAGAAATATTCACGTTTCTAGTTTTTATGTGTGCAAAATGCTTTTCAGAGCGAGAGAAGCACTTTTTGACCAACAATGTGATTTTTACCTTACAATGTTGATATTGCTCAAAACTAATGGAATTCACTCCCAAATGGTGGTTTATGCTTAAATAACCCTTTTGTAAGCATAATAACACGTTTCCATTGAAAGTAACAGAAATATTCACATGTCAAGTTTTTATGCGTGCAAAATGCTTTTCAGAGCGAGAGAAGCACTTTTTGACCAACAATGTGATTCTGACCTTTCAATTTTGATATTGCTCAAAACTAATGGATTTCACTCCCAAATGGTGGTTTATGCTTAAATAACCCTTTTGTAAGCATAATAACACGTTTGAATTGAAAGAAACAGAAATATTCACATGTCAAGTTTTTATGCGTGCAAAATGCTTTTCAGAGCGAGAGAAGCACTTTTTGACCAACAATGTGACTCTGACCTTTCAATTTTGATATTGCTCAAAACTAATGGAATTCACTCCCAAATGGTGGTTTATGCTTAAATAACCCTTTTGTAAGCATAATAACACGTTTCCATTGAAAGAAACAGAAATATTCACATGTCAAGTTTTTATGCGTGCAAAATGCTTTTCAGAGCGAGAGAAGCACTTTTTGACCAACAATGTGATTTTTACCTTACAATGTTGATATTGCTCAAAACTAATGGAATTCACTCCCAAATGGTGGTTTATGCTTAAATAACCCTTTTGTAAGCATAATAACACGTTTCCATTGAAAGTAACAGAAATATTCACATGTCAAGTTTTTATGCGTGCAAAATGCTTTTCAGAGCGAGAGAAGCACTTTTTGACCAACAATGTGACTCTGACCTTTCAATTTTGATATTGCTCAAAACTAATGGAATTCACTCCCAAATGGTGGTTTATGCTTAAATAACCCTTTTGTAAGCATAATAACACGTTTCCATTGAAAGTAACAGAAATATTCACATGTCAAGTTTTTATGTGTGCAAAATGCTTTTCAGAGCGAGAGAAGCACTTTTTGACCAACAATGTGATTTTTACCTTTCAATTTTGATATTGCTCAAAACTAATGGAATTCACTCCCAAATGGTGGTTTATGCTTAAATAACCCTTTTGTAAGCATAATAACACGTTTCCATTGAAAGTAACAGAAATATTCACGTTTCTAGTTTTTATGTGTGCAAAATGCTTTTCAGAGCGAGAGAAGCACTTTTTGACCAACAATGTGATTTTTACCTTACAATGTTGATATTGCTCAAAACTAATGGAATTCACTCCCAAATGGTGGTTTATGCTTAAATAACCCTTTTGTAAGCATAATAACACGTTTCCATTGAAAGTAACAGAAATATTCACATGTCAAGTTTTTATGCGTGCAAAATGCTTTTCAGAGCGAGAGAAGCACTTTTTGACCAACAATGTGATTCTGACCTTTCAATTTTGATATTGCTCAAAACTAATGGAATTCACTCCCAAATGGTGGTTTATGCTTAAATAACCCTTTTGTAAGCATAATAACACGTTTGAATTGAAAGAAACAGAAATATTCACATGTCAAGTTTTTATGCGTGCAAAATGCTTTTCAGAGCGAGAGAAGCACTTTTTGACCAACAATGTGACTCTGACCTTTCAATTTTGATATTGCTCAAAACTAATGGAATTCACTCCCAAATGGTGGTTTATGCTTAAATAACCCTTTTGTAAGCATAATAACACGTTTCCATTGAAAGAAACAGAAATATTCACATGTCAAATTTTTATGCGTGCAAAATGCTTTTCAGAGCGAGAGAAGCACTTTTTGACCAACAATGTGATTTTTACCTTACAATGTTGATATTGCTCAAAACTAATGGAATTCACTCCCAAATGGTGGTTTATGCTTAAATAACCCTTTTGTAAGCATAATAACACGTTTCCATTGAAAGTAACAGAAATATTCACATGTCAAGTTTTTATGTGTGCAAAATGCTTTTCAGAGCGAGAGAAGCACTTTTTGACCAACAATGTGATTCTGACCTTTCAATTTTGATATTGCTCAAAACTAATGGAATTCACTCCCAAATGGTGGTTTATGCTTAAATAACCCTTTTGTAAGCATAATAACACGTTTGAATTGAAAGAAACAGAAATATTCACATGTCAAGTTTTTATGCGTGCAAAATGCTTTTCAGAGCGAGAGAAGCACTTTTTGACCAACTATGTGATTTTTACCTTACAATGTTGATATTGCTCAAAACTAATGGAATTCACTCCCAAATGGTGGTTTATGCTTAAATAACCCTTTTGTAAGCATAATAACACGTTTCCATTGAAAGTAACAGAAATATTCACATGTCAAGTTTTTATGTGTGCAAAATGCTTTTCAGAGCGAGAGAAGCACTTTTTGACCAACAATGTGATTTTTACCTTACAATGTTGATATTGATCAAAACTAATGGAATTCACTCCCAAATGGTGGTTTATGCTTAAATAACCCTTTTGTAAGCATAATAACACGTTTCCATTGAAAGTAACAGAAATATTCACATGTCAAGTTTTTATGCGTGCAAAATGCTTTTCAGAGCGAGAGAAGCACTTTTTGACCAACAATGTGATTCTGACCTTTCAATTTTGATATTGCTCAAAACTAATGGATTTCACTCCCAAATGGTGGTTTATGCTTAAATAACCCTTTTGTAAGCATAATAACACGTTTGAATTGAAAGAAACAGAAATATTCACATGTCAAGTTTTTATGCGTGCAAAATGCTTTTCAGAGCGAGAGAAGCACTTTTTGACCAACAATGTGACTCTGACCTTTCAATTTTGATATTGCTCAAAACTAATGGAATTCACTCCCAAATGGTGGTTTATGCTTAAATAACCCTTTTGTAAGCATAATAACACGTTTCCATTGAAAGAAACAGAAATATTCACATGTCAAGTTTTTATGCGTGCAAAATGCTTTTCAGAGCGAGAGAAGCACTTTTTGACCAACAATGTGATTTTTACCTTACAATGTTGATATTGCTCAAAACTAATGGAATTCACTCCCAAATGGTGGTTTATGCTTAAATAACCCTTTTGTAAGCATAATAACACGTTTCCATTGAAAGTAACAGAAATATTCACATGTCAAGTTTTTATGCGTGCAAAATGCTTTTCAGAGCGAGAGAAGCACTTTTTGACCAACAATGTGACTCTGACCTTTCAATTTTGATATTGCTCAAAACTAATGGAATTCACTCCCAAATGGTGGTTTATGCTTAAATAACCCTTTTGTAAGCATAATAACACGTTTCCATTGAAAGTAACAGAAATATTCACATGTCAAGTTTTTATGTGTGCAAAATGCTTTTCAGAGCGAGAGAAGCACTTTTTGACCAACAATGTGATTTTTACCTTTCAATTTTGATATTGCTCAAAACTAATGGAATTCACTCCCAAATGGTGGTTTATGCTTAAATAACCCTTTTGTAAGCATAATAACACGTTTCCATTGAAAGTAACAGAAATATTCACGTTTCTAGTTTTTATGTGTGCAAAATGCTTTTCAGAGCGAGAGAAGCACTTTTTGACCAACAATGTGATTTTTACCTTACAATGTTGATATTGCTCAAAACTAATGGAATTCACTCCCAAATGGTGGTTTATGCTTAAATAACCCTTTTGTAAGCATAATAACACGTTTCCATTGAAAGTAACAGAAATATTCACATGTCAAGTTTTTATGCGTGCAAAATGCTTTTCAGAGCGAGAGAAGCACTTTTTGACCAACAATGTGATTCTGACCTTTCAATTTTGATATTGCTCAAAACTAATGGAATTCACTCCCAAATGGTGGTTTATGCTTAAATAACCCTTTTGTAAGCATAATAACACGTTTGAATTGAAAGAAACAGAAATATTCACATGTCAAGTTTTTATGCGTGCAAAATGCTTTTCAGAGCGAGAGAAGCACTTTTTGACCAACAATGTGACTCTGACCTTTCAATTTTGATATTGCTCAAAACTAATGGAATTCACTCCCAAATGGTGGTTTATGCTTAAATAACCCTTTTGTAAGCATAATAACACGTTTCCATTGAAAGAAACAGAAATATTCACATGTCAAATTTTTATGCGTGCAAAATGCTTTTCAGAGCGAGAGAAGCACTTTTTGACCAACAATGTGATTTTTACCTTACAATGTTGATATTGCTCAAAACTAATGGAATTCACTCCCAAATGGTGGTTTATGCTTAAATAACCCTTTTGTAAGCATAATAACACGTTTCCATTGAAAGTAACAGAAATATTCACATGTCAAGTTTTTATGTGTGCAAAATGCTTTTCAGAGCGAGAGAAGCACTTTTTGACCAACAATGTGATTCTGACCTTTCAATTTTGATATTGCTCAAAACTAATGGAATTCACTCCCAAATGGTGGTTTATGCTTAAATAACCCTTTTGTAAGCATAATAACACGTTTGAATTGAAAGAAACAGAAATATTCACATGTCAAGTTTTTATGCGTGCAAAATGCTTTTCAGAGCGAGAGAAGCACTTTTTGACCAACTATGTGATTTTTACCTTACAATGTTGATATTGCTCAAAACTAATGGAATTCACTCCCAAATGGTGGTTTATGCTTAAATAACCCTTTTGTAAGCATAATAACACGTTTCCATTGAAAGTAACAGAAATATTCACATGTCAAGTTTTTATGTGTGCAAAATGCTTTTCAGAGCGAGAGAAGCACTTTTTGACCAACAATGTGATTTTTACCTTACAATGTTGATATTGATCAAAACTAATGGAATTCACTCCCAAATGGTGGTTTATGCTTAAATAACCCTTTTGTAAGCATAATAACACGTTTCCATTGAAAGTAACAGAAATGTTCACATGTCAAGTTTTTATGTGTGCAAAATCCTTTTCAGAGCGAGAGAAGCACTTTTTGACCAACAATGTGATTCTGACCTTTCAATTTTGATATTGCTCAAAACTAATGGAATTCACTCCCAAATGGTGGTTTATGCTTAAATAACCCTTTTGTAAGAATAATAACACGTTTCCATTGAAAGTAACAGAAATATTCACATGTCAAGTTTTTATGTGTGCAAAATGCTTTTCAGAGCGAGAGAAGCACTTTTTGACCAACAATGTGATTCTGACCTTTCAATTTTGATATTGCTCAAAACTAATGGAATTCACTCCCAAATGGTGGTTTATGCTTAAATAACCCTTTTGTAAGCCTAAAAACACGTTTCCATTGAAAGAAACAGAAATATTCACATGTCAAGTTTTTATGCGTGCAAAATGCTTTTCAGAGCGAGAGAAGCACTTTTTGACCAACAATGTGATTCTGACCTTTCAATTTTGATATTGCTCAAAACTAATGGAATTCACTCCCAAATGGTGGTTTATGCTTAAATAACCCTTTTGTAAGCCTAATAACACGTTTCCATTGAAAGAAACAGAAATATTCACATGTCAAGTTTTTATGCGTGCAAAATGCTTTTCAGAGCGAGAGAAGCACTTTTTGACCAACAATGTGACTCTGACCTTTCAATTTTGATATTGCTCAAAACTAATGGAATTCACTCCCAAATGGTGGTTTATGCTTAAATAACCCTTTTGTAAGCATAATAACACGTTTCCATTGAAAGTAACAGAAATATTCACATGTCAAGTTTTTATGTGTGCAAAATGCTTTTCAGAGCGAGAGAAGCACTTTTTGACCAACAATGTGATTTTTACCTTACAATGTTGATATTGCTCAAAACTAATGGAATTCACTCCCAAATGGTGGTTTATGCTTAAATAACCCTTTTGTAAGCATAATAACACGTTTCCATTGAAAGTAACAGAAATATTCACATGTCAAGTTTTTATGCGTGCAAAATGCTTTTCAGAGCGAGAGAAGCACTTTTTGACCAACAATGTGACTCTGACCTTTCAATTTTGATATTGCTCAAAACTAATGGAATTCACTCCCAAATGGTGGTTTATGCTTAAATAACCCTTTTGTAAGCATAATAACACGTTTCCATTGAAAGTAACAGAAATATTCACATGTCAAGTTTTTATGCGTGCAAAATGCTTTTCAGAGCGAGAGAAGCACTTTTTGACCAACAATGTGACTCTGACCTTTCAATTTTGATATTGCTCAAAACTAATGGAATTCACTCCCAAATGGTGGTTTATGCTTAAATAACCCTTTTGTAAGCATAATAACACGTTTCCATTGAAAGTAACAGAAATATTCACGTTTCTAGTTTTTATGTGTGCAAAATGCTTTTCAGAGCGAGAGAAGCACTTTTTGACCAACAATGTGATTTTTACCTTACAATGTTGATATTGCTCAAAACTAATGGAATTCACTCCCAAATGGTGGTTTATGCTTAAATAACCCTTTTGTAAGCATAATAACACGTTTCCATTGAAAGTAACAGAAATATTCACGTTTCTAGTTTTTATGTGTGCAAAATGCTTTTCAGAGCGAGAGAAGCACTTTTTGACCAACAATGTGATTTTTACCTTACAATGTTGATATTGCTCAAAACTAATGGAATTCACTCCCAAATGGTGGTTTATGCTTAAATAACCCTTTTGTAAGCATAATAACACGTTTCCATTGAAAGTAACAGAAATATTCACATGTCAAGTTTTTATGCGTGCAAAATGCTTTTCAGAGCGAGAGAAGCACTTTTTGACCAACAATGTGATTCTGACCTTTCAATTTTGATATTGCTCAAAACTAATGGAATTCACTCCCAAATGGTGGTTTATGCTTAAATAACCCTTTTGTAAGCATAATAACACGTTTGAATTGAAAGAAACAGAAATATTCACATGTCAAGTTTTTATGCGTGCAAAATGCTTTTCAGAGCGAGAGAAGCACTTTTTGACCAACAATGTGACTCTGACCTTTCAATTTTGATATTGCTCAAAACTAATGGAATTCACTCCCAAATGGTGGTTTATGCTTAAATAACCCTTTTGTAAGCATAATAACACGTTTCCATTGAAAGAAACAGAAATATTCACAGGTCAAATTTTTATGCGTGCAAAATGCTTTTCAGAGCGAGAGAAGCACTTTTTGACCAACAATGTGATTTTTACCTTACAATGTTGATATTGCTCAAAACTAATGGAATTCACTCCCAAATGGTGGTTTATGCTTAAATAACCCTTTTGTAAGCATAATAACACGTTTCCATTGAAAGTAACAGAAATATTCACATGTCAAGTTTTTATGTGTGCAAAATGCTTTTCAGAGCGAGAGAAGCACTTTTTGACCAACAATGTGATTCTGACCTTTCAATTTTGATATTGCTCAAAACTAATGGAATTCACTCCCAAATGGTGGTTTATGCTTAAATAACCCTTTTGTAAGCATAATAACACGTTTGAATTGAAAGAAACAGAAATATTCACATGTCAAGTTTTTATGCGTGCAAAATGCTTTTCAGAGCGAGAGAAGCACTTTTTGACCAACTATGTGATTTTTACCTTACATGTTGATATTGCTCAAAACTAATGGAATTCACTCCCAAATGGTGGTTTATGCTTAAATAACCCTTTTGTAAGCATAATAACACGTTTCCATTGAAAGTAACAGAAATATTCACATGTCAAGTTTTTATGTGTGCAAAATGCTTTTCAGAGCGAGAGAAGCACTTTTTGACCAACAATGTGATTTTTACCTTACAATGTTGATATTGATCAAAACTAATGGAATTCACTCCCAAATGGTGGTTTATGCTTAAATAACCCTTTTGTAAGCATAATAACACGTTTCCATTGAAAGTAACAGAAATGTTCACATGTCAAGTTTTTATGTGTGCAAAATGCTTTTCAGAGCGAGAGAAGCACTTTTTGACCAACAATGTGATTCTGACCTTTCAATTTTGATATTGCTCAAAACTAATGGAATTCACTCCCAAATGGTGGTTTATGCTTAAATAACCCTTTTGTAAGAATAATAACACGTTTCCATTGAAAGTAACAGAAATATTCACATGTCAAGTTTTTATGTGTGCAAAATGCTTTTCAGAGCGAGAGAAGCACTTTTTGACCAACAATGTGATTCTGACCTTTCAATTTTGATATTGCTCAAAACTAATGGAATTCACTCCCAAATGGTGGTTTATGCTTAAATAACCCTTTTGTAAGCCTAAAAACACGTTTCCATTGAAAGAAACAGAAATATTCACATGTCAAGTTTTTATGCGTGCAAAATGCTTTTCAGAGCGAGAGAAGCACTTTTTGACCAACAATGTGACTCTGACCTTTCAATTTTGATATTGCTCAAAACTAATGGAATTCACTCCCAAATGGTGGTTTATGCTTAAATAACCCTTTTGTAAGCATAATAACACGTTTCCATTGAAAGTAACAGAAATATTCACATGTCAAGTTTTTATGTGTGCAAAATGCTTTTCAGAGCGAGAGAAGCACTTTTTGACCAACAATGTGATTTTTACCTTACAATGTTGATATTGCTCAAAACTAATGGAATTCACTCCCAAATGGTGGTTTATGCTTAAATAACCCTTTTGTAAGCATAATAACACGTTTCCATTGAAAGTAACAGAAATATTCACATGTCAAGTTTTTATGCGTGCAAAATGCTTTTCAGAGCGAGAGAAGCACTTTTTGACCAACAATGTGATTTTTACCTTACAATGTTGATATTGCTCAAAACTAATGGAATTCACTCCCAAATGGTGGTTTATGCTTAAATAACCCTTTTGTAAGCATAATAACACGTTTCCATTGAAAGTAACAGAAATATTCACGTTTTCTAGTTTTTATGTGTGCAAAATGCTTTTCAGAGCGAGAGAAGCACTTTTTGACCAACAATGTGATTTTTACCTTACAATGTTGATATTGCTCAAAACTAATGGAATTCACTCCCAAATGGTGGTTTATGCTTAAATAACCCTTTTGTAAGCATAATAACACGTTTCCATTGAAAGTAACAGAAATATTCACATGTCAAGTTTTTATGTGTGCAAAATGCTTTTCAGAGCGAGAGAAGCACTTTTTGACCAACAATGTGATTCTGACCTTTCAATTTTGATATTGCTCAAAACTAATGGAATTCACTCCCAAATGGTGGTTTATGCTTAAATAACCCTTTTGTAAGCATAATAACACGTTTCCATTGAAAGAAACAGAAATATTCACATGTCAAGTTTTTATGCGTGCAAAATGCTTTTCAGAGCGAGAGAAGCACTTTTTGACCAACAATGTGATTTTTACCTTACAATGTTGATATTGCTCAAAACTAATGGAATTCACTCCCAAATGGTGGTTTATGCTTAAATAACCCTTTTGTAAGCATAATAACACGTTTCCATTGAAAGAAACAGAAATATTCACATGTCAAGTTTTTATGTGTGCAAAATGCTTTTCAGAGCGAGAGAAGCACTTTTTGACCAACAATGTGATTCTGACCTTTCAATTTTGATATTGCTCAAAACTAATGGAATTCACTCCCAAATGGTGGTTTATGCTTAAATAACCCTTTTGTAAGCATAATAACACGTTTGAATTGAAAGAAACAGAAATATTCACATGTCAAGTTTTTATGCGTGCAAAATGCTTTTCAGAGCGAGAGAAGCACTTTTTGACCAACAATGTGACTCTGACCTTTCAATTTTGATATTGCTCAAAACTAATGGAATTCACTCCCAAATGGTGGTTTATGCTTAAATAACCCTTTTGTAAGCATAATAACACGTTTCCATTGAAAGTAACAGAAATATTCACATGTCAAGTTTTTATGTGTGCAAAATGCTTTTCAGAGCGAGAGAAGCACTTTTTGACCAACAATGTGATTTTTACCTTACAATGTTGATATTGCTCAAAACTAATGGAATTCACTCCCAAATGGTGGTTTATGCTTAAATAACCCTTTTGTAAGCATAATAACACGTTTCCATTGAAAGTAACAGAAATATTCACATGTCAAGTTTTTATGCGTGCAAAATGCTTTTCAGAGCGAGAGAAGCACTTTTTGACCAACAATGTGACTCTGACCTTTCAATTTTGATATTGCTCAAAACTAATGGAATTCACTCCCAAATGGTGGTTTATGCTTAAATAACCCTTTTGTAAGCATAATAACACGTTTCCATTGAAAGTAACAGAAATATTCACATGTCAAGTTTTTATGTGTGCAAAATGCTTTTCAGAGCGAGAGAAGCACTTTTTGACCAACAATGTGATTTTTACCTTTCAATTTTGATATTGCTCAAAACTAATGGAATTCACTCCCAAATGGTGGTTTATGCTTAAATAACCCTTTTGTAAGCATAATAACACGTTTCCATTGAAAGTAACAGAAATATTCACATGTCAAGTTTTTATGTGTGCAAAATGCTTTTCAGAGCGAGAGAAGCACTTTTTGACCAACAATGTGATTTTTACCTTACAATGTTGATATTGATCAAAACTAATGGAATTCACTCCCAAATGGTGGTTTATGCTTAAATAACCCTTTTGTAAGCATAATAACACGTTTCCATTGAAAGTAACAGAAATGTTCACATGTCAAGTTTTTATGTGTGCAAAATGCTTTTCAGAGCGAGAGAAGCACTTTTTGACCAACAATGTGATTCTGACCTTTCAATTTTGATATTGCTCAAAACTAATGGAATTCACTCCCAAATGGTGGTTTATGCTTAAATAACCCTTTTGTAAGAATAATAACACGTTTCCATTGAAAGTAACAGAAATATTCACATGTCAAGTTTTTATGTGTGCAAAATGCTTTTCAGAGCGAGAGAAGCACTTTTTGACCAACAATGTGATTCTGACCTTTCAATTTTGATATTGCTCAAAACTAATGGAATTCACTCCCAAATGGTGGTTTATGCTTAAATAACCCTTTTGTAAGCCTAAAAACACGTTTCCATTGAAAGAAACAGAAATATTCACATGTCAAGTTTTTATGCGTGCAAAATGCTTTTCAGAGCGAGAGAAGCACTTTTTGACCAACAATGTGACTCTGACCTTTCAATTTTGATATTGCTCAAAACTAATGGAATTCACTCCCAAATGGTGGTTTATGCTTAAATAACCCTTTTGTAAGCATAATAACACGTTTCCATTGAAAGTAACAGAAATATTAACATGTCAAGTTTTTATGTGTGCAAAATGCTTTTCAGAGCGAGAGAAGCACTTTTTGACCAACAATGTGATTTTTACCTTACAATGTTGATATTGCTCAAAACTAATGGAATTCACTCCCAAATGGTGGTTTATGCTTAAATAACCCTTTTGTAAGCATAATAACACGTTTCCATTGAAAGTAACAGAAATATTCACATGTCAAGTTTTTATGCGTGCAAAATGCTTTTCAGAGCGAGAGAAGCACTTTTTGACCAACAATGTGACTCTGACCTTTCAATTTTGATATTGCTCAAAACTAATGGAATTCACTCCCAAATGGTGGTTTATGCTTAAATAACCCTTTTGTAAGCATAATAACACGTTTCCATTGAAAGTAACAGAAATATTCACATGTCAAGTTTTTATGCGTGCAAAATGCTTTTCAGAGCGAGAGAAGCACTTTTTGACCAACAATGTGATTTTTACCTTACAATGTTGATATTGCTCAAAACTAATGGAATTCACTCCCAAATGGTGGTTTATGCTTAAATAACCCTTTTGTAAGCATAATAACACGTTTCCATTGAAAGTAACAGAAATATTCACGTTTCTAGTTTTTATGTGTGCAAAATGCTTTTCAGAGCGAGAGAAGCACTTTTTGACCAACAATGTGATTTTTACCTTACAATGTTGATATTGCTCAAAACTAATGGAATTCACTCCCAAATGGTGGTTTATGCTTAAATAACCCTTTTGTAAGCATAATAACACGTTTCCATTGAAAGTAACAGAAATATTCACATGTCAAGTTTTTATGTGTGCAAAATGCTTTTCAGAGCGAGAGAAGCACTTTTTGACCAACAATGTGATTCTGACCTTTCAATTTTGATATTGCTCAAAACTAATGGAATTCACTCCCAAATGGTGGTTTATGCTTAAATAACCCTTTTGTAAGCATAATAACACGTTTCCATTGAAAGAAACAGAAATATTCACATGTCAAGTTTTTATGCGTGCAAAATGCTTTTCAGAGCGAGAGAAGCACTTTTTGACCAACAATGTGATTTTTACCTTACAATGTTGATATTGCTCAAAACTAATGGAATTCACTCCCAAATGGTGGTTTATGCTTAAATAACCCTTTTGTAAGCATAATAACACGTTTCCATTGAAAGTAACAGAAATATTCACATGTCAAGTTTTTATGCGTGCAAAATGCTTTTCAGAGCGAGAGAAGCACTTTTTGACCAACAATGTGACTCTGACCTTTCAATTTTGATATTGCTCAAAACTAATGGAATTCACTCCCAAATGGTGGTTTATGCTTAAATAACCCTTTTGTAAGCATAATAACACGTTTCCATTGAAAGTAACAGAAATATTCACATGTCAAGTTTTTATGTGTGCAAAATGCTTTTCAGAGCGAGAGAAGCACTTTTTGACCAACAATGTGATTTTTACCTTTCAATTTTGATATTGCTCAAAACTAATGGAATTCACTCCCAAATGGTGGTTTATGCTTAAATAACCCTTTTGTAAGCATAATAACACGTTTCCATTGAAAGTAACAGAAATATTCACGTTTCTAGTTTTTATGTGTGCAAAATGCTTTTCAGAGCGAGAGAAGCACTTTTTGACCAACAATGTGATTTTTACCTTACAATGTTGATATTGCTCAAAACTAATGGAATTCACTCCCAAATGGTGGTTTATGCTTAAATAACCCTTTTGTAAGCATAATAACACGTTTCCATTGAAAGTAACAGAAATATTCACATGTCAAGTTTTTATGCGTGCAAAATGCTTTTCAGAGCGAGAGAAGCACTTTTTGACCAACAATGTGATTCTGACCTTTCAATTTTGATATTGCTCAAAACTAATGGAATTCACTCCCAAATGGTGGTTTATGCTTAAATAACCCTTTTGTAAGCATAATAACACGTTTGAATTGAAAGAAACAGAAATATTCACATGTCAAGTTTTTATGCGTGCAAAATGCTTTTCAGAGCGAGAGAAGCACTTTTTGACCAACAATGTGACTCTGACCTTTCAATTTTGATATTGCTCAAAACTAATGGAATTCACTCCCAAATGGTGGTTTATGCTTAAATAACCCTTTTGTAAGCATAATAACACGTTTCCATTGAAAGAAACAGAAATATTCACATGTCAAATTTTTATGCGTGCAAAATGCTTTTCAGAGCGAGAGAAGCACTTTTTGACCAACAATGTGATTTTTACCTTACAATGTTGATATTGCTCAAAACTAATGGAATTCACTCCCAAATGGTGGTTTATGCTTAAATAACCCTTTTGTAAGCATAATAACACGTTTCCATTGAAAGTAACAGAAATATTCACATGTCAAGTTTTTATGTGTGCAAAATGCTTTTCAGAGCTAGAGAAGCACTTTTTGACCAACAATGTGATTCTGACCTTTCAATTTTGATATTGCTCAAAACTAATGGAATTCACTCCCAAATGGTGGTTTATGCTTAAATAACCCTTTTGTAAGCATAATAACACGTTTGAATTGAAAGAAACAGAAATATTCACATGTCAAGTTTTTATGCGTGCAAAATGCTTTTCAGAGCGAGAGAAGCACTTTTTGACCAACTATGTGATTTTTACCTTACAATGTTGATATTGCTCAAAACTAATGGAATTCACTCCCAAATGGTGGTTTATGCTTAAATAACCCTTTTGTAAGCATAATAACACGTTTCCATTGAAAGTAACAGAAATATTCACATGTCAAGTTTTTATGTGTGCAAAATGCTTTTCAGAGCGAGAGAAGCACTTTTTGACCAACAATGTGATTTTTACCTTACAATGTTGATATTGATCAAAACTAATGGAATTCACTCCCAAATGGTGGTTTATGCTTAAATAACCCTTTTGTAAGCATAATAACACGTTTCCATTGAAAGTAACAGAAATATTCACATGTCAAGTTTTTATGTGTGCAAAATGCTTTTCAGAGCGAGAGAAGCACTTTTTGACCAACAATGTGATTCTGACCTTTCAATTTTGATATTGCTCAAAACTAATGGAATTCACTCCCAAATGGTGGTTTATGCTTAAATAACCCTTTTGTAAGCCTAAAAACACGTTTCCATTGAAAGAAACAGAAATATTCACATGTCAAGTTTTTATGCGTGCAAAATGCTTTTCAGAGCGAGAGAAGCACTTTTTGACCAACAATGTGACTCTGACCTTTCAATTTTGATATTGCTCAAAACTAATGGAATTCACTCCCAAATGGTGGTTTATGCTTAAATAACCCTTTTGTAAGCATAATAACACGTTTCCATTGAAAGTAACAGAAATATTCACATGTCAAGTTTTTATGTGTGCAAAATGCTTTTCAGAGCGAGAGAAGCACTTTTTGACCAACAATGTGATTTTTACCTTACAATGTTGATATTGCTCAAAACTAATGGAATTCACTCCCAAATGGTGGTTTATGCTTAAATAACCCTTTTGTAAGCATAATAACACGTTTCCATTGAAAGTAACAGAAATATTCACATGTCAAGTTTTTATGCGTGCAAAATGCTTTTCAGAGCGAGAGAAGCACTTTTTGACCAACAATGTGACTCTGACCTTTCAATTTTGATATTGCTCAAAACTAATGGAATTCACTCCCAAATGGTGGTTTATGCTTAAATAACCCTTTTGTAAGCATAATAACACGTTTCCATTGAAAGTAACAGAAATATTCACATGTCAAGTTTTTATGTGTGCAAAATGCTTTTCAGAGCGAGAGAAGCACTTTTTGACCAACAATGTGATTTTTACCTTACAATGTTGATATTGCTCAAAACTAATGGAATTCACTCCCAAATGGTGGTTTATGCTTAAATAACCCTTTTGTAAGCATAATAACACGTTTCCATTGAAAGTAACAGAAATATTCACGTTTCTAGTTTTTATGTGTGCAAAATGCTTTTCAGAGCGAGAGAAGCACTTTTTGACCAACAATGTGATTTTTACCTTACAATGTTGATATTGCTCAAAACTAATGGAATTCACTCCCAAATGGTGGTTTATGCTTAAATAACCCTTTTGTAAGCATAATAACACGTTTCCATTGAAAGTAACAGAAATATTCACATGTCAAGTTTTTATGTGTGCAAAATGCTTTTCAGAGCGAGAGAAGCACTTTTTGACCAACAATGTGATTCTGACCTTTCAATTTTGATATTGCTCAAAACTAATGGAATTCACTCCCAAATGGTGGTTTATGCTTAAATAACCCTTTTGTAAGCATAATAACACGTTTCCATTGAAAGAAACAGAAATATTCACATGTCAAGTTTTTATGCGTGCAAAATGCTTTTCAGAGCGAGAGAAGCACTTTTTGACCAACAATGTGATTTTTACCTTACAATGTTGATATTGCTCAAAACTAATGGAATTCACTCCCAAATGGTGGTTTATGCTTAAATAACCCTTTTGTAAGCATAATAACACGTTTCCATTGAAAGAAACAGAAATATTCACATGTCAAGTTTTTATGTGTGCAAAA
Organism: Pollachius pollachius; assembly: GCF_949987615.1. Lineage (NCBI taxonomy): Eukaryota > Metazoa > Chordata > Actinopteri > Gadiformes > Gadidae > Pollachius > Pollachius pollachius. The sequence continues at coordinate 86,588 of NW_027641655.1, forward strand.
TGCTTTTCAGAGCGAGAGAAGCACTTTTTGACCAACAATGTGATTCTGACCTTTCAATTTTGATATTGCTCAAAACTAATGGAATTCACTCCCAAATGGTGGTTTATGCTTAAATAACCCTTTTGTAAGCATAATAACACGTTTGAATTGAAAGAAACAGAAATATTCACATGTCAAGTTTTTATGCGTGCAAAATGCTTTTCAGAGCGAGAGAAGCACTTTTTGACCAACTATGTGATTTTTACCTTACAATGTTGATATTGCTCAAAACTAATGGAATTCACTCCCAAATGGTGGTTTATGCTTAAATAACCCTTTTGTAAGCATAATAACACGTTTCCATTGAAAGTAACAGAAATATTCACATGTCAAGTTTTTATGTGTGCAAAATGCTTTTCAGAGCGAGAGAAGCACTTTTTGACCAACAATGTGATTTTTACCTTACAATGTTGATATTGATCAAAACTAATGGAATTCACTCCCAAATGGTGGTTTATGCTTAAATAACCCTTTTGTAAGCATAATAACACGTTTCCATTGAAAGTAACAGAAATGTTCACATGTCAAGTTTTTATGTGTGCAAAATGCTTTTCAGAGCGAGAGAAGCACTTTTTGACCAACAATGTGATTCTGACCTTTCAATTTTGATATTGCTCAAAACTAATGGAATTCACTCCCAAATGGTGGTTTATGCTTAAATAACCCTTTTGTAAGAATAATAACACGTTTCCATTGAAAGTAACAGAAATATTCACATGTCAAGTTTTTATGTGTGCAAAATGCTTTTCAGAGCGAGAGAAGCACTTTTTGACCAACAATGTGATTCTGACCTTTCAATTTTGATATTGCTCAAAACTAATGGAATTCACTCCCAAATGGTGGTTTATGCTTAAATAACCCTTTTGTAAGCCTAAAAACACGTTTCCATTGAAAGAAACAGAAATATTCACATGTCAAGTTTTTATGCGTGCAAAATGCTTTTCAGAGCGAGAGAAGCACTTTTTGACCAACAATGTGATTCTGACCTTTCAATTTTGATATTGCTCAAAACTAATGGAATTCACTCCCAAATGGTGGTTTATGCTTAAATAACCCTTTTGTAAGCCTAATAACACGTTTCCATTGAAAGAAACAGAAATATTCACATGTCAAGTTTTTATGCGTGCAAAATGCTTTTCAGAGCGAGAGAAGCACTTTTTGACCAACAATGTGACTCTGACCTTTCAATTTTGATATTGCTCAAAACTAATGGAATTCACTCCCAAATGGTGGTTTATGCTTAAATAACCCTTTTGTAAGCATAATAACACGTTTCCATTGAAAGTAACAGAAATATTCACATGTCAAGTTTTTATGCGTGCAAAATGCTTTTCAGAGCGAGAGAAGCACTTTTTGACCAACAATGTGACTCTGACCTTTCAATTTTGATATTGCTCAAAACTAATGGAATTCACTCCCAAATGGTGGTTTATGCTTAAATAACCCTTTTGTAAGCATAATAACACGTTTCCATTGAAAGTAACAGAAATATTCACATGTCAAGTTTTTATGTGTGCAAAATGCTTTTCAGAGCGAGAGAAGCACTTTTTGACCAACAATGTGATTTTTACCTTACAATGTTGATATTGCTCAAAACTAATGGAATTCACTCCCAAATGGTGGTTTATGCTTAAATAACCCTTTTGTAAGCATAATAACACGTTTGAATTGAAAGAAACAGAAATATTCACATGTCAAGTTTTTATGCGTGCAAAATGCTTTTCAGAGCGAGAGAAGCACTTTTTGACCAACAATGTGACTCTGACCTTTCAATTTTGATATTGCTCAAAACTAATGGAATTCACTCCCAAATGGTGGTTTATGCTTAAATAACCCTTTTGTAAGCATAATAACACGTTTCCATTGAAAGTAACAGAAATATTCACGTTTCTAGTTTTTATGTGTGCAAAATGCTTTTCAGAGCGAGAGAAGCACTTTTTGACCAACAATGTGATTTTTACCTTACAATGTTGATATTGCTCAAAACTAATGGAATTCACTCCCAAATGGTGGTTTATGCTTAAATAACCCTTTTGTAAGCATAATAACACGTTTCCATTGAAAGTAACAGAAATATTCACATGTCAAGTTTTTATGTGTGCAAAATGCTTTTCAGAGCGAGAGAAGCACTTTTTGACCAACAATGTGATTCTGACCTTTCAATTTTGATATTGCTCAAAACTAATGGAATTCACTCCCAAATGGTGGTTTATGCTTAAATAACCCTTTTGTAAGCATAATAACACGTTTCCATTGAAAGAAACAGAAATATTCACATGTCAAGTTTTTATGCGTGCAAAATGCTTTTCAGAGCGAGAGAAGCACTTTTTGACCAACAATGTGATTTTTACCTTACAATGTTGATATTGCTCAAAACTAATGGAATTCACTCCCAAATGGTGGTTTATGCTTAAATAACCCTTTTGTAAGCATAATAACACGTTTCCATTGAAAGAAACAGAAATATTCACATGTCAAGTTTTTATGTGTGCAAAATGCTTTTCAGAGCGAGAGAAGCACTTTTTGACCAACAATGTGATTCTGACCTTTCAATTTTGATATTGCTCAAAACTAATGGAATTCACTCCCAAATGGTGGTTTATGCTTAAATAACCCTTTTGTAAGCATAATAACACGTTTGAATTGAAAGAAACAGAAATATTCACATGTCAAGTTTTTATGCGTGCAAAATGCTTTTCAGAGCGAGAGAAGCACTTTTTGACCAACTATGTGATTTTTACCTTTCAATTTTGATATTGCTCAAAACTAATGGAATTCACTCCCAAATGGTGGTTTATGCTTAAATAACCCTTTTGTAAGCATAATAACACGTTTCCATTGAAAGTAACAGAAATATTCACATGTCAAGTTTTTATGTGTGCAAAATGCTTTTCAGAGCGAGAGAAGCACTTTTTGACCAACAATGTGATTTTTACCTTTCAATTTTGATATTGCTCAAAACTAATGGAATTCACTCCCAAATGGTGGTTTATGCTTAAATAACCCTTTTGTAAGCATAATAACACGTTTCCATTGAAAGTAACAGAAATATTCACGTTTCTAGTTTTTATGTGTGCAAAATGCTTTTCAGAGCGAGAGAAGCACTTTTTGACCAACAATGTGATTTTTACCTTACAATGTTGATATTGCTCAAAACTAATGGAATTCACTCCCAAATGGTGGTTTATGCTTAAATAACCCTTTTGTAAGCATAATAACACGTTTCCATTGAAAGTAACAGAAATATTCACATGTCAAGTTTTTATGCGTGCAAAATGCTTTTCAGAGCGAGAGAAGCACTTTTTGACCAACAATGTGATTCTGACCTTTCAATTTTGATATTGCTCAAAACTAATGGAATTCACTCCCAAATGGTGGTTTATGCTTAAATAACCCTTTTGTAAGCATAATAACACGTTTGAATTGAAAGAAACAGAAATATTCACATGTCAAGTTTTTATGCGTGCAAAATGCTTTTCAGAGCGAGAGAAGCACTTTTTGACCAACAATGTGACTCTGACCTTTCAATTTTGATATTGCTCAAAACTAATGGAATTCACTCCCAAATGGTGGTTTATGCTTAAATAACCCTTTTGTAAGCATAATAACACGTTTCCATTGAAAGAAACAGAAATATTCACATGTCAAATTTTTATGCGTGCAAAATGCTTTTCAGAGCGAGAGAAGCACTTTTTGACCAACAATGTGATTTTTACCTTACAATGTTGATATTGCTCAAAACTAATGGAATTCACTCCCAAATGGTGGTTTATGCTTAAATAACCCTTTTGTAAGCATAATAACACGTTTCCATTGAAAGTAACAGAAATATTCACATGTCAAGTTTTTATGTGTGCAAAATGCTTTTCAGAGCGAGAGAAGCACTTTTTGACCAACAATGTGATTCTGACCTTTCAATTTTGATATTGCTCAAAACTAATGGAATTCACTCCCAAATGGTGGTTTATGCTTAAATAACCCTTTTGTAAGCATAATAACACGTTTGAATTGTAAGAAACAGAAATATTCACATGTCAAGTTTTTATGCGTGCAAAATGCTTTTCAGAGCGAGAGAAGCACTTTTTGACCAACTATGTGATTTTTACCTTACAATGTTGATATTGCTCAAAACTAATGGAATTCACTCCCAAATGGTGGTTTATGCTTAAATAACCCTTTTGTAAGCATAATAACACGTTTCCATTGAAAGTAACAGAAATATTCACATGTCAAGTTTTTATGTGTGCAAAATGCTTTTCAGAGCGAGAGAAGCACTTTTTGACCAACAATGTGATTTTTACCTTACAATGTTGATATTGATCAAAACTAATGGAATTCACTCCCAAATGGTGGTTTATGCTTAAATAACCCTTTTGTAAGCATAATAACACGTTTCCATTGAAAGTAACAGAAATATTCACATGTCAAGTTTTTATGTGTGCAAAATGCTTTTCAGAGCGAGAGAAGCACTTTTTGACCAACAATGTGATTCTGACCTTTCAATTTTGATATTGCTCAAAACTAATGGAATTCACTCCCAAATGGTGGTTTATGCTTAAATAACCCTTTTGTAAGCCTAAAAACACGTTTCCATTGAAAGAAACAGAAATATTCACATGTCAAGTTTTTATGCGTGCAAAATGCTTTTCAGAGCGAGAGAAGCACTTTTTGACCAACAATGTGACTCTGACCTTTCAATTTTGATATTGCTCAAAACTAATGGAATTCACTCCCAAATGGTGGTTTATGCTTAAATAACCCTTTTGTAAGCATAATAACACGTTTCCATTGAAAGTAACAGAAATATTCACATGTCAAGTTTTTATGTGTGCAAAATGCTTTTCAGAGCGAGAGAAGCACTTTTTGACCAACAATGTGATTTTTACCTTACAATGTTGATATTGCTCAAAACTAATGGAATTCACTCCCAAATGGTGGTTTATGCTTAAATAACCCTTTTGTAAGCATAATAACACGTTTCCATTGAAAGTAACAGAAATATTCACATGTCAAGTTTTTATGCGTGCAAAATGCTTTTCAGAGCGAGAGAAGCACTTTTTGACCAACAATGTGACTCTGACCTTTCAATTTTGATATTGCTCAAAACTAATGGAATTCACTCCCAAATGGTGGTTTATGCTTAAATAACCCTTTTGTAAGCCTAAAAACACGTTTCCATTGAAAGTAACAGAAATATTCACATGTCAAGTTTTTATGTGTGCAAAATGCTTTTCAGAGCGAGAGAAGCACTTTTTGACCAACAATGTGATTTTTACCTTACAATGTTGATATTGCTCAAAACTAATGGAATTCACTCCCAAATGGTGGTTTATGCTTAAATAACCCTTTTGTAAGCATAATAACACGTTTCCATTGAAAGTAACAGAAATATTCACGTTTCTAGTTTTTATGTGTGCAAAATGCTTTTCAGAGCGAGAGAAGCACTTTTTGACCAACAATGTGATTTTTACCTTACAATGTTGATATTGCTCAAAACTAATGGAATTCACTCCCAAATGGTGGTTTATGCTTAAATAACCCTTTTGTAAGCATAATAACACGTTTCCATTGAAAGTAACAGAAATATTCACATGTCAAGTTTTTATGTGTGCAAAATGCTTTTCAGAGCGAGAGAAGCACTTTTTGACCAACAATGTGATTCTGACCTTTCAATTTTGATATTGCTCAAAACTAATGGAATTCACTCCCAAATGGTGGTTTATGCTTAAATAACCCTTTTGTAAGCATAATAACACGTTTCCATTGAAAGAAACAGAAATATTCACATGTCAAGTTTTTATGCGTGCAAAATGCTTTTCAGAGCGAGAGAAGCACTTTTTGACCAACAATGTGATTTTTACCTTACAATGTTGATATTGCTCAAAACTAATGGAATTCACTCCCAAATGGTGGTTTATGCTTAAATAACCCTTTTGTAAGCATAATAACACGTTTCCATTGAAAGAAACAGAAATATTCACATGTCAAGTTTTTATGTGTGCAAAATGCTTTTCAGAGCGAGAGAAGCACTTTTTGACCAACAATGTGATTCTGACCTTTCAATTTTGATATTGCTCAAAACTAATGGAATTCACTCCCAAATGGTGGTTTATGCTTAAATAACCCTTTTGTAAGCATAATAACACGTTTGAATTGAAAGAAACAGAAATATTCACATGTCAAGTTTTTATGCGTGCAAAATGCTTTTCAGAGCGAGAGAAGCACTTTTTGACCAACTATGTGATTTTTACCTTACAATGTTGATATTGCTCAAAACTAATGGAATTCACTCCCAAATGGTGGTTTATGCTTAAATAACCCTTTTGTAAGCATAATAACACGTTTCCATTGAAAGTAACAGAAATATTCACATGTCAAGTTTTTATGTGTGCAAAATGCTTTTCAGAGCGAGAGAAGCACTTTTTGACCAACAATGTGATTTTTACCTTACAATGTTGATATTGATCAAAACTAATGGAATTCACTCCCAAATGGTGGTTTATGCTTAAATAACCCTTTTGTAAGCATAATAACACGTTTCCATTGAAAGTAACAGAAATGTTCACATGTCAAGTTTTTATGTGTGCAAAATGCTTTTCAGAGCGAGAGAAGCACTTTTTGACCAACAATGTGATTCTGACCTTTCAATTTTGATATTGCTCAAAACTAATGGAATTCACTCCCAAATGGTGGTTTATGCTTAAATAACCCTTTTGTAAGAATAATAACACGTTTCCATTGAAAGTAACAGAAATATTCACATGTCAAGTTTTTATGTGTGCAAAATGCTTTTCAGAGCGAGAGAAGCACTTTTTGACCAACAATGTGATTCTGACCTTTCAATTTTGATATTGCTCAAAACTAATGGAATTCACTCCCAAATGGTGGTTTATGCTTAAATAACCCTTTTGTAAGCCTAAAAACACGTTTCCATTGAAAGAAACAGAAATATTCACATGTCAAGTTTTTATGCGTGCAAAATGCTTTTCAGAGCGAGAGAAGCACTTTTTGACCAACAATGTGATTCTGACCTTTCAATTTTGATATTGCTCAAAACTAATGGAATTCACTCCCAAATGGTGGTTTATGCTTAAATAACCCTTTTGTAAGCCTAATAACACGTTTCCATTGAAAGAAACAGAAATATTCACATGTCAAGTTTTTATGCGTGCAAAATGCTTTTCAGAGCGAGAGAAGCACTTTTTGACCAACAATGTGACTCTGACCTTTCAATTTTGATATTGCTCAAAACTAATGGAATTCACTCCCAAATGGTGGTTTATGCTTAAATAACCCTTTTGTAAGCATAATAACACGTTTCCATTGAAAGTAACAGAAATATTCACATGTCAAGTTTTTATGTGTGCAAAATGCTTTTCAGAGCGAGAGAAGCACTTTTTGACCAACAATGTGATTTTTACCTTACAATGTTGATATTGCTCAAAACTAATGGAATTCACTCCCAAATGGTGGTTTATGCTTAAATAACCCTTTTGTAAGCATAATAACACGTTTCCATTGAAAGTAACAGAAATATTCACATGTCAAGTTTTTATGCGTGCAAAATGCTTTTCAGAGCGAGAGAAGCACTTTTTGACCAACAATGTGACTCTGACCTTTCAATTTTGATATTGCTCAAAACTAATGGAATTCACTCCCAAATGGTGGTTTATGCTTAAATAACCCTTTTGTAAGCATAATAACACGTTTCCATTGAAAGTAACAGAAATATTCACATGTCAAGTTTTTATGCGTGCAAAATGCTTTTCAGAGCGAGAGAAGCACTTTTTGACCAACAATGTGACTCTGACCTTTCAATTTTGATATTGCTCAAAACTAATGGAATTCACTCCCAAATGGTGGTTTATGCTTAAATAACCCTTTTGTAAGCATAATAACACGTTTCCATTGAAAGTAACAGAAATATTCACATGTCAAGTTTTTATGTGTGCAAAATGCTTTTCAGAGCGAGAGAAGCACTTTTTGACCAACAATGTGATTTTTACCTTACAATGTTGATATTGCTCAAAACTAATGGAATTCACTCCCAAATGGTGGTTTATGCTTAAATAACCCTTTTGTAAGCATAATAACACGTTTCCATTGAAAGAAACAGAAATATTCACATGTCAAGTTTTTATGTGTGCAAAATGCTTTTCAGAGCGAGAGAAGCACTTTTTGACCAACAATGTGATTCTGACCTTTCAATTTTGATATTGCTCAAAACTAATGGAATTCACTCCCAAATGGTGGTTTATGCTTAAATAACCCTTTTGTAAGCATAATAACACGTTTGAATTGAAAGAAACAGAAATATTCACATGTCAAGTTTTTATGCGTGCAAAATGCTTTTCAGAGCGAGAGAAGCACTTTTTGACCAACTATGTGATTTTTACCTTACAATGTTGATATTGCTCAAAACTAATGGAATTCACTCCCAAATGGTGGTTTATGCTTAAATAACCCTTTTGTAAGCATAATAACACGTTTCCATTGAAAGTAACAGAAATATTCACATGTCAAGTTTTTATGTGTGCAAAATGCTTTTCAGAGCGAGAGAAGCACTTTTTGACCAACAATGTGATTTTTACCTTACAATGTTGATATTGATCAAAACTAATGGAATTCACTCCCAAATGGTGGTTTATGCTTAAATAACCCTTTTGTAAGCATAATAACACGTTTCCATTGAAAGTAACAGAAATGTTCACATGTCAAGTTTTTATGTGTGCAAAATGCTTTTCAGAGCGAGAGAAGCACTTTTTGACCAACAATGTGATTCTGACCTTTCAATTTTGATATTGCTCAAAACTAATGGAATTCACTCCCAAATGGTGGTTTATGCTTAAATAACCCTTTTGTAAGAATAATAACACGTTTCCATTGAAAGTAACAGAAATATTCACATGTCAAGTTTTTATGTGTGCAAAATGCTTTTCAGAGCGAGAGAAGCACTTTTTGACCAACAATGTGATTCTGACCTTTCAATTTTGATATTGCTCAAAACTAATGGAATTCACTCCCAAATGGTGGTTTATGCTTAAATAACCCTTTTGTAAGCCTAAAAACACGTTTCCATTGAAAGAAACAGAAATATTCACATGTCAAGTTTTTATGCGTGCAAAATGCTTTTCAGAGCGAGAGAAGCACTTTTTGACCAACAATGTGATTCTGACCTTTCAATTTTGATATTGCTCAAAACTAATGGAATTCACTCCCAAATGGTGGTTTATGCTTAAATAACCCTTTTGTAAGCCTAATAACACGTTTCCATTGAAAGAAACAGAAATATTCACATGTCAAGTTTTTATGCGTGCAAAATGCTTTTCAGAGCGAGAGAAGCACTTTTTGACCAACAATGTGACTCTGACCTTTCAATTTTGATATTGCTCAAAACTAATGGAATTCACTCCCAAATGGTGGTTTATGCTTAAATAACCCTTTTGTAAGCATAATAACACGTTTCCATTGAAAGTAACAGAAATATTCACATGTCAAGTTTTTATGTGTGCAAAATGCTTTTCAGAGCGAGAGAAGCACTTTTTGACCAACAATGTGATTTTTACCTTACAATGTTGATATTGCTCAAAACTAATGGAATTCACTCCCAAATGGTGGTTTATGCTTAAATAACCCTTTTGTAAGCATAATAACACGTTTCCATTGAAAGTAACAGAAATATTCACATGTCAAGTTTTTATGCGTGCAAAATGCTTTTCAGAGCGAGAGAAGCACTTTTTGACCAACAATGTGACTCTGACCTTTCAATTTTGATATTGCTCAAAACTAATGGAATTCACTCCCAAATGGTGGTTTATGCTTAAATAACCCTTTTGTAAGCATAATAACACGTTTCCATTGAAAGTAACAGAAATATTCACATGTCAAGTTTTTATGTGTGCAAAATGCTTTTCAGAGCGAGAGAAGCACTTTTTGACCAACAATGTGATTTTTACCTTACAATGTTGATATTGCTCAAAACTAATGGAATTCACTCCCAAATGGTGGTTTATGCTTAAATAACCCTTTTGTAAGCATAATAACACGTTTCCATTGAAAGTAACAGAAATATTCACGTTTCTAGTTTTTATGTGTGCAAAATGCTTTTCAGAGCGAGAGAAGCACTTTTTGACCAACAATGTGATTTTTACCTTACAATGTTGATATTGCTCAAAACTAATGGAATTCACTCCCAAATGGTGGTTTATGCTTAAATAACCCTTTTGTAAGCATAATAACACGTTTCCATTGAAAGTAACAGAAATATTCACATGTCAAGTTTTTATGTGTGCAAAATGCTTTTCAGAGTGAGAGAAGCACTTTTTGACCAACAATGTGATTCTGACCTTTCAATTTTGATATTGCTCAAAACTAATGGAATTCACTCCCAAATGGTGGTTTATGCTTAAATAACCCTTTTGTAAGCATAATAACACGTTTCCATTGAAAGAAACAGAAATATTCACATGTCAAGTTTTTATGCGTGCAAAATGCTTTTCAGAGCGAGAGAAGCACTTTTTGACCAACAATGTGATTTTTACCTTACAATGTTGATATTGCTCAAAACTAATGGAATTCACTCCCAAATGGTGGTTTATGCTTAAATAACCCTTTTGTAAGCATAATAACACGTTTCCATTGAAAGTAACAGAAATATTCACATGTCAAGTTTTTATGCGTGCAAAATGCTTTTCAGAGCGAGAGAAGCACTTTTTGACCAACAATGTGACTCTGACCTTTCAATTTTGATATTGCTCAAAACTAATGGAATTCACTCCCAAATGGTGGTTTATGCTTAAATAACCCTTTTGTAAGCATAATAACACGTTTCCATTGAAAGTAACAGAAATATTCACATGTCAAGTTTTTATGCGTGCAAAATGCTTTTCAGAGCGAGAGAAGCACTTTTTGACCAACAATGTGACTCTGACCTTTCAATTTTGATATTGCTCAAAACTAATGGAATTCACTCCCAAATGGTGGTTTATGCTTAAATAACCCTTTTGTAAGCATAATAACACGTTTCCATTGAAAGTAACAGAAATATTCACGTTTCTAGTTTTTATGTGTGCAAAATGCTTTTCAGAGCGAGAGAAGCACTTTTTGACCAACAATGTGATTTTTACCTTACAATGTTGATATTGCTCAAAACTAATGGAATTCACTCCCAAATGGTGGTTTATGCTTAAATAACCCTTTTGTAAGCATAATAACACGTTTCCATTGAAAGTAACAGAAATATTCACATGTCAAGTTTTTATGTGTGCAAAATGCTTTTCAGAGCGAGAGAAGCACTTTTTGACCAACAATGTGATTCTGACCTTTCAATTTTGATATTGCTCAAAACTAATGGAATTCACTCCCAAATGGTGGTTTATGCTTAAATAACCCTTTTGTAAGCATAATAACACGTTTCCATTGAAAGAAACAGAAATATTCACATGTCAAGTTTTTATGCGTGCAAAATGCTTTTCAGAGCGAGAGAAGCACTTTTTGACCAACAATGTGATTTTTACCTTACAATGTTGATATTGCTCAAAACTAATGGAATTCACTCCCAAATGGTGGTTTATGCTTAAATAACCCTTTTGTAAGCATAATAACACGTTTCCATTGAAAGAAACAGAAATATTCACATGTCAAGTTTTTATGTGTGCAAAATGCTTTTCAGAGCGAGAGAAGCACTTTTTGACCAACAATGTGATTCTGACCTTTCAATTTTGATATTGCTCAAAACTAATGGAATTCACTCCCAAATGGTGGTTTATGCTTAAATAACCCTTTTGTAAGCATAATAACACGTTTGAATTGAAAGAAACAGAAATATTCACATGTCAAGTTTTTATGCGTGCAAAATGCTTTTCAGAGCGAGAGAAGCACTTTTTGACCAACTATGTGATTTTTACCTTACAATGTTGATATTGCTCAAAACTAATGGAATTCACTCCCAAATGGTGGTTTATGCTTAAATAACCCTTTTGTAAGCATAATAACACGTTTCCATTGAAAGTAACAGAAATATTCACATGTCAAGTTTTTATGTGTGCAAAATGCTTTTCAGAGCGAGAGAAGCACTTTTTGACCAACAATGTGATTTTTACCTTACAATGTTGATATTGATCAAAACTAATGGAATTCACTCCCAAATGGTGGTTTATGCTTAAATAACCCTTTTGTAAGCATAATAACACGTTTCCATTGAAAGTAACAGAAATGTTCACATGTCAAGTTTTTATGTGTGCAAAATGCTTTTCAGAGCGAGAGAAGCACTTTTTGACCAACAATGTGATTCTGACCTTTCAATTTTGATATTGCTCAAAACTAATGGAATTCACTCCCAAATGGTGGTTTATGCTTAAATAACCCTTTTGTAAGAATAATAACACGTTTCCATTGAAAGTAACAGAAATATTCACATGTCAAGTTTTTATGTGTGCAAAATGCTTTTCAGAGCGAGAGAAGCACTTTTTGACCAACTATGTGATTTTTACCTTACAATGTTGATATTGCTCAAAACTAATGGAATTCACTCCCAAATGGTGGTTTATGCTTAAATAACCCTTTTGTAAGCATAATAACACGTTTCCATTGAAAGTAACAGAAATATTCACATGTCAAGTTTTTATGTGTTCAAAATGCTTTTCAGAGCGAGAGAAGCACTTTTTGACCAACAATGTGATTCTGACCTTTCAATTTTGATATTGCTCAAAACTAATGGAATTCACTCCCAAATGGTGGTTTATGCTTAAATAACCCTTTTGTAAGCATAATAACACGTTTGAATTGAAATAAACAGAAATATTCACATGTCAAGTTTTTATGCGTGCAAAATGCTTTTCAGAGCGAGAGAAGCACTTTTTGACCAACTATGTGATTTTTACCTTACAATGTTGATATTGCTCAAAACTAATGGAATTCACTCCCAAATGGTGGTTTATGCTTAAATAACCCTTTTGTAAGCATAATAACACGTTTCCATTGAAAGTAACAGAAATATTCACATGTCAAGTTTTTATGTGTGCAAAATGCTTTTCAGAGCGAGAGAAGCACTTTTTGACCAACAATGTGATTCTGACCTTTCAATTTTGATATTGCTCAAAACTAATGGAATTCACTCCCAAATGGTGGTTTATGCTTAAATAACCCTTTTGTAAGCATAATAACACGTTTCCATTGAAAGTAACAGAAATATTCACATGTCAAGTTTTTATGCGTGCAAAATGCTTTTCAGAGCGAGAGAAGCACTTTTTGACCAACAATGTGATTCTGACCTTTCAATTTTGATATTGCTCAAAACTAATGGAATTCACTCCCAAATGGTGGTTTATGCTTAAATAACCCTTTTGTAAGCATAATAACACGTTTGAATTGAAAGAAACAGAAATATTCACATGTCAAGTTTTTATGCGTGCAAAATGCTTTTCAGAGCGAGAGAAGTACTTTTTGACCAACTATGTGATTTTTACCTTACAATGTTGATATTGCTCAAAACTAATGGAATTCACTCCCAAATGGTGGTTTATGCTTAAATAACCCTTTTGTAAGCATAATAACACGTTTCCATTGAAAGTAACAGAAATATTCACATGTCAAGTTTTTATGTGTTCAAAATGCTTTTCAGAGCGAGAGAAGCACTTTTTGACCAACAATGTGATTCTGACCTTTCAATTTTGATATTGCTCAAAACTAATGGAATTCACTCCCAAATGGTGGTTTATGCTTAAATAACCCTTTTGTAAGCATAATAACACGTTTGAATTGAAAGAAACAGAAATATTCACATGTCAAGTTTTTATGCGTGCAAAATGCTTTTCAGAGCGAGAGAAGCACTTTTTGACCAACTATGTGATTTTTACCTTACAATGTTGATATTGCTCAAAACTAATGGAATTCACTCCCAAATGGTGGTTTATGCTTAAATAACCCTTTTGTAAGCATAATAACACGTTTCCATTGAAAGTAACAGAAATATTCACATGTCAAGTTTTTATGTGTTCAAAATGCTTTTCAGAGCGAGAGAAGCACTTTTTGACCAACAATGTGATTCTGACCTTTCAATTTTGATATTGCTCAAAACTAATGGAATTCACTCCCAAATGGTGGTTTATGCTTAAATAACCCTTTTGTAAGCATAATAACACGTTTGAATTGAAAGAAACAGAAATATTCACATGTCAAGTTTTTATGCGTGCAAAATGCTTTTCAGAGCGAGAGAAGCACTTTTTGACCAACTATGTGATTTTTACCTTACAATGTTGATATTGCTCAAAACTAATGGAATTCACTCCCAAATGGTGGTTTATGCTTAAATAACCCTTTTGTAAGCATAATAACACGTTTCCATTGAAAGTAACAGAAATATTCACATGTCAAGTTTTTATGTGTGCAAAATGCTTTTCAGAGCGAGAGAAGCACTTTTTGACCAACAATGTGATTCTGACCTTTCAATTTTGATATTGCTCAAAACTAATGGAATTCACTCCCAAATGGTGGTTTATGCTTAAATAACCCTTTTGTAAGCATAATAACACGTTTCCATTGAAAGTAACAGAAATATTCACATGTCAAGTTTTTATGCGTGCAAAATGCTTTTCAGAGCGAGAGAAGCACTTTTTGACCAACAATGTGATTCTGACCTTTCAATTTTGATATTGCTCAAAACTAATGGAATTCACTCCCAAATGGTGGTTTATGCTTAAATAACCCTTTTGTAAGCATAATAACACGTTTGAATTGAAAGAAACAGAAATATTCACATGTCAAGTTTTTATGCGTGCAAAATGCTTTTCAGAGCGAGAGAAGCACTTTTTGACCAACTATGTGATTTTTACCTTTCAATTTTGATATTGCTCAAAACTAATGGAATTCACTCCCAAATGGTGGTTTATGCTTAAATAACCCTTTTGTAAGCATAATAACACGTTTCCATTGAAAGTAACAGAAATATTCACATGTCAAGTTTTTATGTGTGCAAAATGCTTTTCAGAGCGAGAGAAGCACTTTTTGACCAACAATGTGATTTTTACCTTTCAATTTTGATATTGCTCAAAACTAATGGAATTCACTCCCAAATGGTGGTTTATGCTTAAATAACCCTTTTGTAAGCATAATAACACGTTTCCATTGAAAGTAACAGAAATATTCACGTTTCTAGTTTTTATGTGTGCAAAATGCTTTTCAGAGCGAGAGAAGCACTTTTTGACCAACAATGTGATTTTTACCTTACAATGTTGATATTGCTCAAAACTAATGGAATTCACTCCCAAATGGTGGTTTATGCTTAAATAACCCTTTTGTAAGCATAATAACACGTTTCCATTGAAAGTAACAGAAATATTCACATGTCAAGTTTTTATGCGTGCAAAATGCTTTTCAGAGCGAGAGAAGCACTTTTTGACCAACAATGTGATTCTGACCTTTCAATTTTGATATTGCTCAAAACTAATGGAATTCACTCCCAAATGGTGGTTTATGCTTAAATAACCCTTTTGTAAGCATAATAACACGTTTGAATTGAAAGAAACAGAAATATTCACATGTCAAGTTTTTATGCGTGCAAAATGCTTTTCAGAGCGAGAGAAGCACTTTTTGACCAACAATGTGACTCTGACCTTTCAATTTTGATATTGCTCAAAACTAATGGAATTCACTCCCAAATGGTGGTTTATGCTTAAATAACCCTTTTGTAAGCATAATAACACGTTTCCATTGAAAGAAACAGAAATATTCACATGTCAAATTTTTATGCGTGCAAAATGCTTTTCAGAGCGAGAGAAGCACTTTTTGACCAACAATGTGATTTTTACCTTACAATGTTGATATTGCTCAAAACTAATGGAATTCACTCCCAAATGGTGGTTTATGCTTAAATAACCCTTTTGTAAGCATAATAACACGTTTCCATTGAAAGTAACAGAAATATTCACATGTCAAGTTTTTATGTGTGCAAAATGCTTTTCAGAGCGAGAGAAGCACTTTTTGACCAACAATGTGATTCTGACCTTTCAATTTTGATATTGCTCAAAACTAATGGAATTCACTCCCAAATGGTGGTTTATGCTTAAATAACCCTTTTGTAAGCATAATAACACGTTTGAATTGAAAGAAACAGAAATATTCACATGTCAAGTTTTTATGCGTGCAAAATGCTTTTCAGAGCGAGAGAAGCACTTTTTGACCAACTATGTGATTTTTACCTTACAATGTTGATATTGCTCAAAACTAATGGAATTCACTCCCAAATGGTGGTTTATGCTTAAATAACCCTTTTGTAAGCATAATAACACGTTTCCATTGAAAGTAACAGAAATATTCACATGTCAAGTTTTTATGTGTGCAAAATGCTTTTCAGAGCGAGAGAAGCACTTTTTGACCAACAATGTGATTTTTACCTTACAATGTTGATATTGATCAAAACTAATGGAATTCACTCCCAAATGGTGGTTTATGCTTAAATAACCCTTTTGTAAGCATAATAACACGTTTCCATTGAAAGTAACAGAAATATTCACATGTCAAGTTTTTATGTGTGCAAAATGCTTTTCAGAGCGAGAGAAGCACTTTTTGACCAACAATGTGATTCTGACCTTTCAATTTTGATATTGCTCAAAACTAATGGAATTCACTCCCAAATGGTGGTTTATGCTTAAATAACCCTTTTGTAAGCCTAAAAACACGTTTCCATTGAAAGAAACAGAAATATTCACATGTCAAGTTTTTATGCGTGCAAAATGCTTTTCAGAGCGAGAGAAGCACTTTTTGACCAACAATGTGACTCTGACCTTTCAATTTTGATATTGCTCAAAACTAATGGAATTCACTCCCAAATGGTGGTTTATGCTTAAATAACCCTTTTGTAAGCATAATAACACGTTTCCATTGAAAGTAACAGAAATATTCACATGTCAAGTTTTTATGTGTGCAAAATGCTTTTCAGAGCGAGAGAAGCACTTTTTGACCAACAATGTGATTTTTACCTTACAATGTTGATATTGCTCAAAACTAATGGAATTCACTCCCAAATGGTGGTTTATGCTTAAATAACCCTTTTGTAAGCATAATAACACGTTTCCATTGAAAGTAACAGAAATATTCACATGTCAAGTTTTTATGCGTGCAAAATGCTTTTCAGAGCGAGAGAAGCACTTTTTGACCAACAATGTGACTCTGACCTTTCAATTTTGATATTGCTCAAAACTAATGGAATTCACTCCCAAATGGTGGTTTATGCTTAAATAACCCTTTTGTAAGCATAATAACACGTTTCCATTGAAAGTAACAGAAATATTCACATGTCAAGTTTTTATGTGTGCAAAATGCTTTTCAGAGCGAGAGAAGCACTTTTTGACCAACAATGTGATTTTTACCTTACAATGTTGATATTGCTCAAAACTAATGGAATTCACTCCCAAATGGTGGTTTATGCTTAAATAACCCTTTTGTAAGCATAATAACACGTTTCCATTGAAAGTAACAGAAATATTCACGTTTCTAGTTTTTATGTGTGCAAAATGCTTTTCAGAGCGAGAGAAGCACTTTTTGACCAACAATGTGATTTTTACCTTACAATGTTGATATTGCTCAAAACTAATGGAATTCACTCCCAAATGGTGGTTTATGCTTAAATAACCCTTTTGTAAGCATAATAACACGTTTCCATTGAAAGTAACAGAAATATTCACATGTCAAGTTTTTATGTGTGCAAAATGCTTTTCAGAGCGAGAGAAGCACTTTTTGACCAACAATGTGATTCTGACCTTTCAATTTTGATATTGCTCAAAACTAATGGAATTCACTCCCAAATGGTGGTTTATGCTTAAATAACCCTTTTGTAAGCATAATAACACGTTTCCATTGAAAGAAACAGAAATATTCACATGTCAAGTTTTTATGCGTGCAAAATGCTTTTCAGAGCGAGAGAAGCACTTTTTGACCAACAATGTGATTTTTACCTTACAATGTTGATATTGCTCAAAACTAATGGAATTCACTCCCAAATGGTGGTTTATGCTTAAATAACCCTTTTGTAAGCATAATAACACGTTTCCATTGAAAGAAACAGAAATATTCACATGTCAAGTTTTTATGTGTGCAAAATGCTTTTCAGAGCGAGAGAAGCACTTTTTGACCAACAATGTGATTCTGACCTTTCAATTTTGATATTGCTCAAAACTAATGGAATTCACTCCCAAATGGTGGTTTATGCTTAAATAACCCTTTTGTAAGCATAATAACACGTTTGAATTGAAAGAAACAGAAATATTCACATGTCAAGTTTTTATGCGTGCAAAATGCTTTTCAGAGCGAGAGAAGCACTTTTTGACCAACTATGTGATTTTTACCTTACAATGTTGATATTGCTCAAAACTAATGGAATTCACTCCCAAATGGTGGTTTATGCTTAAATAACCCTTTTGTAAGCATAATAACACGTTTCCATTGAAAGTAACAGAAATATTCACATGTCAAGTTTTTATGTGTGCAAAATGCTTTTCAGAGCGAGAGAAGCACTTTTTGACCAACAATGTGATTTTTACCTTACAATGTTGATATTGATCAAAACTAATGGAATTCACTCCCAAATGGTGGTTTATGCTTAAATAACCCTTTTGTAAGCATAATAACACGTTTCCATTGAAAGTAACAGAAATGTTCACATGTCAAGTTTTTATGTGTGCAAAATGCTTTTCAGAGCGAGAGAAGCACTTTTTGACCAACAATGTGATTCTGACCTTTCAATTTTGATATTGCTCAAAACTAATGGAATTCACTCCCAAATGGTGGTTTATGCTTAAATAACCCTTTTGTAAGAATAATAACACGTTTCCATTGAAAGTAACAGAAATATTCACATGTCAAGTTTTTATGTGTGCAAAATGCTTTTCAGAGCGAGAGAAGCACTTTTTGACCAACAATGTGATTCTGACCTTTCAATTTTGATATTGCTCAAAACTAATGGAATTCACTCCCAAATGGTGGTTTATGCTTAAATAACCCTTTTGTAAGCCTAAAAACACGTTTCCATTGAAAGAAACAGAAATATTCACATGTCAAGTTTTTATGCGTGCAAAATGCTTTTCAGAGCGAGAGAAGCACTTTTTGACCAACAATGTGATTCTGACCTTTCAATTTTGATATTGCTCAAAACTAATGGAATTCACTCCCAAATGGTGGTTTATGCTTAAATAACCCTTTTGTAAGCCTAATAACACGTTTCCATTGAAAGAAACAGAAATATTCACATGTCAAGTTTTTATGCGTGCAAAATGCTTTTCAGAGCGAGAGAAGCACTTTTTGACCAACAATGTGACTCTGACCTTTCAATTTTGATATTGCTCAAAACTAATGGAATTCACTCCCAAATGGTGGTTTATGCTTAAATAACCCTTTTGTAAGCATAATAACACGTTTCCATTGAAAGTAACAGAAATATTCACATGTCAAGTTTTTATGTGTGCAAAATGCTTTTCAGAGCGAGAGAAGCACTTTTTGACCAACAATGTGATTTTTACCTTACAATGTTGATATTGCTCAAAACTAATGGAATTCACTCCCAAATGGTGGTTTATGCTTAAATAACCCTTTTGTAAGCATAATAACACGTTTCCATTGAAAGTAACAGAAATATTCACATGTCAAGTTTTTATGCGTGCAAAATGCTTTTCAGAGCGAGAGAAGCACTTTTTGACCAACAATGTGACTCTGACCTTTCAATTTTGATATTGCTCAAAACTAATGGAATTCACTCCCAAATGGTGGTTTATGCTTAAATAACCCTTTTGTAAGCATAATAACACGTTTCCATTGAAAGTAACAGAAATATTCACATGTCAAGTTTTTATGTGTGCAAAATGCTTTTCAGAGCGAGAGAAGCACTTTTTGACCAACAATGTGATTTTTACCTTACAATGTTGATATTGCTCAAAACTAATGGAATTCACTCCCAAATGGTGGTTTATGCTTAAATAACCCTTTTGTAAGCATAATAACACGTTTGAATTGAAAGAAACAGAAATATTCACATGTCAAGTTTTTATGCGTGCAAAATGCTTTTCAGAGCGAGAGAAGCACTTTTTGACCAACAATGTGACTCTGACCTTTCAATTTTGATATTGCTCAAAACTAATGGAATTCACTCCCAAATGGTGGTTTATGCTTAAATAACCCTTTTGTAAGCATAATAACACGTTTCCATTGAAAGTAACAGAAATATTCACGTTTCTAGTTTTTATGTGTGCAAAATGCTTTTCAGAGCGAGAGAAGCACTTTTTGACCAACAATGTGATTTTTACCTTACAATGTTGATATTGCTCAAAACTAATGGAATTCACTCCCAAATGGTGGTTTATGCTTAAATAACCCTTTTGTAAGCATAATAACACGTTTCCATTGAAAGTAACAGAAATATTCACATGTCAAGTTTTTATGTGTGCAAAATGCTTTTCAGAGCGAGAGAAGCACTTTTTGACCAACAATGTGATTCTGACCTTTCAATTTTGATATTGCTCAAAACTAATGGAATTCACTCCCAAATGGTGGTTTATGCTTAAATAACCCTTTTGTAAGCATAATAACACGTTTCCATTGAAAGAAACAGAAATATTCACATGTCAAGTTTTTATGCGTGCAAAATGCTTTTCAGAGCGAGAGAAGCACTTTTTGACCAACAATGTGATTTTTACCTTACAATGTTGATATTGCTCAAAACTAATGGAATTCACTCCCAAATGGTGGTTTATGCTTAAATAACCCTTTTGTAAGCATAATAACACGTTTCCATTGAAAGAAACAGAAATATTCACATGTCAAGTTTTTATGTGTGCAAAATGCTTTTCAGAGCGAGAGAAGCACTTTTTGACCAACAATGTGATTCTGACCTTTCAATTTTGATATTGCTCAAAACTAATGGAATTCACTCCCAAATGGTGGTTTATGCTTAAATAACCCTTTTGTAAGCATAATAACACGTTTGAATTGAAAGAAACAGAAATATTCACATGTCAAGTTTTTATGCGTGCAAAATGCTTTTCAGAGCGAGAGAAGCACTTTTTGACCAACTATGTGATTTTTACCTTACAATGTTGATATTGCTCAAAACTAATGGAATTCACTCCCAAATGGTGGTTTATGCTTAAATAACCCTTTTGTAAGCATAATAACACGTTTCCATTGAAAGTAACAGAAATATTCACATGTCAAGTTTTTATGTGTGCAAAATGCTTTTCAGAGCGAGAGAAGCACTTTTTGACCAACAATGTGATTTTTACCTTACAATGTTGATATTGATCAAAACTAATGGAATTCACTCCCAAATGGTGGTTTATGCTTAAATAACCCTTTTGTAAGCATAATAACACGTTTCCATTGAAAGTAACAGAAATGTTCACATGTCAAGTTTTTATGTGTGCAAAATGCTTTTCAGAGCGAGAGAAGCACTTTTTGACCAACAATGTGATTCTGACCTTTCAATTTTGATATTGCTCAAAACTAATGGAATTCACTCCCAAATGGTGGTTTATGCTTAAATAACCCTTTTGTAAGAATAATAACACGTTTCCATTGAAAGTAACAGAAATATTCACATGTCAAGTTTTTATGTG
Source organism: Pollachius pollachius (assembly GCF_949987615.1). Lineage (NCBI taxonomy): Eukaryota > Metazoa > Chordata > Actinopteri > Gadiformes > Gadidae > Pollachius > Pollachius pollachius. The sequence continues at coordinate 108,226 of NW_027641655.1, forward strand.
TGCAAAATGCTTTTCAGAGCGAGAGAAGCACTTTTTGACCAACTATGTGATTTTTACCTTACAATGTTGATATTGCTCAAAACTAATGGAATTCACTCCCAAATGGTGGTTTATGCTTAAATAACCCTTTTGTAAGCATAATAACACGTTTCCATTGAAAGTAACAGAAATATTCACGTTTCTAGTTTTTATGTGTGCAAAATGCTTTTCAGAGCGAGAGAAGCACTTTTTGACCAACAATGTCATTTTTACCTTACAATGTTGATATTGCTCAAAACTAATGGAATTCACTCCCAAATGGTGGTTTATGCTTAAATAACCCTTTTGTAAGCATAATAACACGTTTCCATTGAAAGTAACAGAAATATTCACATGTCAAGTTTTTATGTGTGCAAAATGCTTTTCAGAGCGAGAGAAGCACTTTTTGACCAACAATGTGATTCTGACCTTTCAATTTTGATATTGCTCAAAACTAATGGAATTCACTCCCAAATGGTGGTTTATGCTTAAATAACCCTTTTGTAAGCATAATAACACGTTTCCATTGAAAGAAACAGAAATATTCACATGTCAAGTTTTTATGCGTGCAAAATGCTTTTCAGAGCGAGAGAAGCACTTTTTGACCAACAATGTGATTTTTACCTTACAATGTTGATATTGCTCAAAACTAATGGAATTCACTCCCAAATGGTCGTTTATGCTTAAATAACCCTTTTGTAAGCATAATAACACGTTTCCATTGAAAGAAACAGAAATATTCACATGTCAAGTTTTTATGTGTGCAAAATGCTTTTCAGAGCGAGAGAAGCACTTTTTGACCAACAATGTGATTCTGACCTTTCAATTTTGATATTGCTCAAAACTAATGGAATTCACTCCCAAATGGTGGTTTATGCTTAAATAACCCTTTTGTAAGCATAATAACACGTTTGAATTGAAAGAAACAGAAATATTCACATGTCAAGTTTTTATGCGTGCAAAATGCTTTTCAGAGCGAGAGAAGCACTTTTTGACCAACTATGTGATTTTTACCTTACAATGTTGATATTGCTCAAAACTAATGGAATTCACTCCCAAATGGTGGTTTATGCTTAAATAACCCTTTTGTAAGCATAATAACACGTTTCCATTGAAAGTAACAGAAATATTCACATGTCAAGTTTTTATGTGTGCAAAATGCTTTTCAGAGCGAGAGAAGCACTTTTTGACCAACAATGTGATTTTTACCTTACAATGTTGATATTGATCAAAACTAATGGAATTCACTCCCAAATGGTGGTTTATGCTTAAATAACCCTTTTGTAAGCATAATAACACGTTTCCATTGAAAGTAACAGAAATGTTCACATGTCAAGTTTTTATGTGTGCAAAATGCTTTTCAGAGCGAGAGAAGCACTTTTTGACCAACAATGTGATTCTGACCTTTCAATTTTGATATTGCTCAAAACTAATGGAATTCACTCCCAAATGGTGGTTTATGCTTAAATAACCCTTTTGTAAGAATAATAACACGTTTCCATTGAAAGTAACAGAAATATTCACATGTCAAGTTTTTATGTGTGCAAAATGCTTTTCAGAGCGAGAGAAGCACTTTTTGACCAACTATGTGATTTTTACCTTACAATGTTGATATTGCTCAAAACTAATGGAATTCACTCCCAAATGGTGGTTTATGCTTAAATAACCCTTTTGTAAGCATAATAACACGTTTCCATTGAAAGTAACAGAAATATTCACATGTCAAGTTTTTATGTGTTCAAAATGCTTTTCAGAGCGAGAGAAGCACTTTTTGACCAACAATGTGATTCTGACCTTTCAATTTTGATATTGCTCAAAACTAATGGAATTCACTCCCAAATGGTGGTTTATGCTTAAATAACCCTTTTGTAAGCATAATAACACGTTTGAATTGAAATAAACAGAAATATTCACATGTCAAGTTTTTATGCGTGCAAAATGCTTTTCAGAGCGAGAGAAGCACTTTTTGACCAACTATGTGATTTTTACCTTACAATGTTGATATTGCTCAAAACTAATGGAATTCACTCCCAAATGGTGGTTTATGCTTAAATAACCCTTTTGTAAGCATAATAACACGTTTCCATTGAAAGTAACAGAAATATTCACATGTCAAGTTTTTATGTGTGCAAAATGCTTTTCAGAGCGAGAGAAGCACTTTTTGACCAACAATGTGATTCTGACCTTTCAATTTTGATATTGCTCAAAACTAATGGAATTCACTCCCAAATGGTGGTTTATGCTTAAATAACCCTTTTGTAAGCATAATAACACGTTTCCATTGAAAGTAACAGAAATATTCACATGTCAAGTTTTTATGCGTGCAAAATGCTTTTCAGAGCGAGAGAAGCACTTTTTGACCAACTATGTGATTTTTACCTTACAATGTTGATATTGCTCAAAACTAATGGAATTCACTCCCAAATGGTGGTTTATGCTTAAATAACCCTTTTGTAAGCATAATAACACGTTTCCATTGAAAGTAACAGAAATATTCACATGTCAAGTTTTTATGTGTTCAAAATGCTTTTCAGAGCGAGAGAAGCACTTTTTGACCAACAATGTGATTCTGACCTTTCAATTTTGATATTGCTCAAAACTAATGGAATTCACTCCCAAATGGTGGTTTATGCTTAAATAACCCTTTTGTAAGCATAATAACACGTTTGAATTGAAAGAAACAGAAATATTCACATGTCAAGTTTTTATGCGTGCAAAATGCTTTTCAGAGCGAGAGAAGCACTTTTTGACCAACTATGTGATTCTGACCTTTCAATTTTGATATTGCTCAAAACTAATGGAATTCACTCCCAAATGGTGGTTTATGCTTAAATAACCCTTTTGTAAGAATAATAACACGTTTCCATTGAAAGTAACAGAAATATTCACATGTCAAGTTTTTATGTGTGCAAAATGCTTTTCAGAGCGAGAGAAGCACTTTTTGACCAACTATGTGATTTTTACCTTACAATGTTGATATTGCTCAAAACTAATGGAATTCACTCCCAAATGGTGGTTTATGCTTAAATAACCCTTTTGTAAGCATAATAACACGTTTCCATTGAAAGTAACAGAAATATTCACGTTTCTAGTTTTTATGTGTGCAAAATGCTTTTCAGAGCGAGAGAAGCACTTTTTGACCAACAATGTGATTTTTACCTTACAATGTTGATATTGCTCAAAACTAATGGAATTCACTCCCAAATGGTGGTTTATGCTTAAATAACCCTTTTGTAAGCATAATAACACGTTTCCATTGAAAGTAACAGAAATATTCACATGTCAAGTTTTTATGTGTGCAAAATGCTTTTCAGAGCGAGAGAAGCACTTTTTGACCAACAATGTGATTCTGACCTTTCAATTTTGATATTGCTCAAAACTAATGGAATTCACTCCCAAATGGTGGTTTATGCTTAAATAACCCTTTTGTAAGCATAATAACACGTTTCCATTGAAAGAAACAGAAATATTCACATGTCAAGTTTTTATGCGTGCAAAATGCTTTTCAGAGCGAGAGAAGCACTTTTTGACCAACAATGTGATTTTTACCTTACAATGTTGATATTGCTCAAAACTAATGGAATTCACTCCCAAATGGTGGTTTATGCTTAAATAACCCTTTTGTAAGCATAATAACACGTTTCCATTGAAAGAAACAGAAATATTCACATGTCAAGTTTTTATGTGTGCAAAATGCTTTTCAGAGCGAGAGAAGCACTTTTTGACCAACAATGTGATTCTGACCTTTCAATTTTGATATTGCTCAAAACTAATGGAATTCACTCCCAAATGGTGGTTTATGCTTAAATAACCCTTTTGTAAGCATAATAACACGTTTGAATTGAAAGAAACAGAAATATTCACATGTCAAGTTTTTATGCGTGCAAAATGCTTTTCAGAGCGAGAGAAGCACTTTTTGACCAACTATGTGATTTTTACCTTACAATGTTGATATTGCTCAAAACTAATGGAATTCACTCCCAAATGGTGGTTTATGCTTAAATAACCCTTTTGTAAGCATAATAACACGTTTCCATTGAAAGTAACAGAAATATTCACATGTCAAGTTTTTATGTGTGCAAAATGCTTTTCAGAGCGAGAGAAGCACTTTTTGACCAACAATGTGATTTTTACCTTACAATGTTGATATTGATCAAAACTAATGGAATTCACTCCCAAATGGTGGTTTATGCTTAAATAACCCTTTTGTAAGCATAATAACACGTTTCCATTGAAAGTAACAGAAATGTTCACATGTCAAGTTTTTATGTGTGCAAAATGCTTTTCAGAGCGAGAGAAGCACTTTTTGACCAACAATGTGATTCTGACCTTTCAATTTTGATATTGCTCAAAACTAATGGAATTCACTCCCAAATGGTGGTTTATGCTTAAATAACCCTTTTGTAAGAATAATAACACGTTTCCATTGAAAGTAACAGAAATATTCACATGTCAAGTTTTTATGTGTGCAAAATGCTTTTCAGAGCGAGAGAAGCACTTTTTGACCAACTATGTGATTTTTACCTTACAATGTTGATATTGCTCAAAACTAATGGAATTCACTCCCAAATGGTGGTTTATGCTTAAATAACCCTTTTGTAAGCATAATAACACGTTTCCATTGAAAGTAACAGAAATATTCACGTTTCTAGTTTTTATGTGTGCAAAATGCTTTTCAGAGCGAGAGAAGCACTTTTTGACCAACAATGTCATTTTTACCTTACAATGTTGATATTGCTCAAAACTAATGGAATTCACTCCCAAATGGTGGTTTATGCTTAAATAACCCTTTTGTAAGCATAATAACACGTTTCCATTGAAAGTAACAGAAATATTCACATGTCAAGTTTTTATGTGTGCAAAATGCTTTTCAGAGCGAGAGAAGCACTTTTTGACCAACAATGTGATTCTGACCTTTCAATTTTGATATTGCTCAAAACTAATGGAATTCACTCCCAAATGGTGGTTTATGCTTAAATAACCCTTTTGTAAGCATAATAACACGTTTCCATTGAAAGAAACAGAAATATTCACATGTCAAGTTTTTATGCGTGCAAAATGCTTTTCAGAGCGAGAGAAGCACTTTTTGACCAACAATGTGATTTTTACCTTACAATGTTGATATTGCTCAAAACTAATGGAATTCACTCCCAAATGGTGGTTTATGCTTAAATAACCCTTTTGTAAGCATAATAACACGTTTCCATTGAAAGAAACAGAAATATTCACATGTCAAGTTTTTATGTGTGCAAAATGCTTTTCAGAGCGAGAGAAGCACTTTTTGACCAACAATGTGATTCTGACCTTTCAATTTTGATATTGCTCAAAACTAATGGAATTCACTCCCAAATGGTGGTTTATGCTTAAATAACCCTTTTGTAAGCATAATAACACGTTTGAATTGAAAGAAACAGAAATATTCACATGTCAAGTTTTTATGCGTGCAAAATGCTTTTCAGAGCGAGAGAAGCACTTTTTGACCAACAATGTGATTTTTACCTTACAATGTTGATATTGATCAAAACTAATGGAATTCACTCCCAAATGGTGGTTTATGCTTAAATAACCCTTTTGTAAGCATAATAACACGTTTCCATTGAAAGTAACAGAAATGTTCACATGTCAAGTTTTTATGTGTGCAAAATGCTTTTCAGAGCGAGAGAAGCACTTTTTGACCAACAATGTGATTCTGACCTTTCAATTTTGATATTGCTCAAAACTAATGGAATTCACTCCCAAATGGTGGTTTATGCTTAAATAACCCTTTTGTAAGAATAATAACACGTTTCCATTGAAAGTAACAGAAATATTCACATGTCAAGTTTTTATGTGTGCAAAATGCTTTTCAGAGCGAGAGAAGCACTTTTTGACCAACTATGTGATTTTTACCTTACAATGTTGATATTGCTCAAAACTAATGGAATTCACTCCCAAATGGTGGTTTATGCTTAAATAACCCTTTTGTAAGCATAATAACACGTTTCCATTGAAAGTAACAGAAATATTCACATGTCAAGTTTTTATGTGTTCAAAATGCTTTTCAGAGCGAGAGAAGCACTTTTTGACCAACAATGTGATTCTGACCTTTCAATTTTGATATTGCTCAAAACTAATGGAATTCACTCCCAAATGGTGGTTTATGCTTAAATAACCCTTTTGTAAGCATAATAACACGTTTGAATTTAAATAAACAGAAATATTCACATGTCAAGTTTTTATGCGTGCAAAATGCTTTTCAGAGCGAGAGAAGCACTTTTTGACCAACTATGTGATTTTTACCTTACAATGTTGATATTGCTCAAAACTAATGGAATTCACTCCCAAATGGTGGTTTATGCTTAAATAACCCTTTTGTAAGCATAATAACACGTTTCCATTGAAAGTAACAGAAATATTCACATGTCAAGTTTTTATGTGTGCAAAATGCTTTTCAGAGCGAGAGAAGCACTTTTTGACCAACAATGTGATTCTGACCTTTCAATTTTGATATTGCTCAAAACTAATGGAATTCACTCCCAAATGGTGGTTTATGCTTAAATAACCCTTTTGTAAGCATAATAACACGTTTCCATTGAAAGTAACAGAAATATTCACATGTCAAGTTTTTATGCGTGCAAAATGCTTTTCAGAGCGAGAGAAGCACTTTTTGACCAACAATGTGATTCTGACCTTTCAATTTTGATATTGCTCAAAACTAATGGAATTCACTCCCAAATGGTTGTTTATGCTTAAATAACCCTTTTGTAAGCATAATAACACGTTTGAATTGAAAGAAACAGAAATATTCACATGTCAAGTTTTTATGCGTGCAAAATGCTTTTCAGAGCGAGAGAAGCACTTTTTGACCAACTATGTGATTTTTACCTTACAATGTTGATATTGCTCAAAACTAATGGAATTCACTCCCAAATGGTGGTTTATGCTTAAATAACCCTTTTGTAAGCATAATAACACGTTTCCATTGAAAGTAACAGAAATATTCACATGTCAAGTTTTTATGTGTTCAAAATGCTTTTCAGAGCGAGAGAAGCACTTTTTGACCAACAATGTGATTCTGACCTTTCAATTTTGATATTGCTCAAAACTAATGGAATTCACTCCCAAATGGTGGTTTATGCTTAAATAACCCTTTTGTAAGCATAATAACACGTTTGAATTGAAAGAAACAGAAATATTCACATGTCAAGTTTTTATGCGTGCAAAATGCTTTTCAGAGCGAGAGAAGCACTTTTTGACCAACTATGTGATTTTTACCTTACAATGTTGATATTGCTCAAAACTAATGGAATTCACTCCCAAATGGTGGTTTATGCTTAAATAACCCTTTTGTAAGCATAATAACACGTTTCCATTGAAAGTAACAGAAATATTCACATGTCAAGTTTTTATGTGTTCAAAATGCTTTTCAGAGCGAGAGAAGCACTTTTTGACCAACAATGTGATTCTGACCTTTCAATTTTGATATTGCTCAAAACTAATGGAATTCACTCCCAAATGGTGGTTTATGCTTAAATAACCCTTTTGTAAGCATAATAACACGTTTGAATTGAAAGAAACAGAAATATTCACATGTCAAGTTTTTATGCGTGCAAAATGCTTTTCAGAGCGAGAGAAGCACTTTTTGACCAACTATGTGATTTTTACCTTACAATGTTGATATTGCTCAAAACTAATGGAATTCACTCCCAAATGGTGGTTTATGCTTAAATAACCCTTTTGTAAGCATAATAACACGTTTCCATTGAAAGTAACAGAAATATTCACGTCAAGTTTTTATGTGTGCAAAATGCTTTTCAGAGCGAGAGAAGCACTTTTTGACCAACAATGTGATTCTGACCTTTCAATTTTGATATTGCTCAAAACTAATGGAATTCACTCCCAAATGGTGGTTTATGCTTAAATAACCCTTTTGTAAGCATAATAACACGTTTCCATTGAAAGTAACAGAAATATTCACATGTCAAGTTTTTATGCGTGCAAAATGCTTTTCAGAGCGAGAGAAGCACTTTTTGACCAACAATGTGATTCTGACCTTTCAATTTTGATATTGCTCAAAACTAATGGAATTCACTCCCAAATGGTGGTTTATGCTTAAATAACCCTTTTGTAAGCATAATAACACGTTTGAATTGAAAGAAACAGAAATATTCACATGTCAAGTTTTTATGCGTGCAAAATGCTTTTCAGAGCGAGAGAAGCACTTTTTGACCAACTATGTGATTTTTACCTTACAATGTTGATATTGCTCAAAACTAATGGAATTCACTCCCAAATGGTGGTTTATGCTTAAATAACCCTTTTGTAAGCATAATAACACGTTTCCATTGAAAGTAACAGAAATATTCACATGTCAAGTTTTTATGTGTTCAAAATGCTTTTCAGAGCGAGAGAAGCACTTTTTGACCAACAATGTGATTCTGACCTTTCAATTTTGATATTGCTCAAAACTAATGGAATTCACTCCCAAATGGTGGTTTATGCTTAAATAACCCTTTTGTAAGCATAATAACACGTTTGGATTGAAAGAAACAGAAATATTCACATGTCAAGTTTTTATGCGTGCAAAATGCTTTTCAGAGCGAGAGAAGCACTTTTTGACCAACTATGTGATTTTTACCTTACAATGTTGATATTGCTCAAAACTAATGGAATTCACTCCCAAATGGTGGTTTATGCTTAAATAACCCTTTTGTAAGCATAATAACACGTTTCCATTGAAAGTAACAGAAATATTCACATGTCAAGTTTTTATGTGTTCAAAATGCTTTTCAGAGCGAGAGAAGCACTTTTTGACCAACAATGTGATTCTGACCTTTCAATTTTGATATTGCTCAAAACTAATGGAATTCACTCCCAAATGGTGGTTTATGCTTAAATAACCCTTTTGTAAGCATAATAACACGTTTGAATTGAAAGAAACAGAAATATTCACATGTCAAGTTTTTATGCGTGCAAAATGCTTTTCAGAGCGAGAGAAGCACTTTTTGACCAACTATGTGATTTTTACCTTACAATGTTGATATTGCTCAAAACTAATGGAATTCACTCCCAAATGGTGGTTTATGCTTAAATAACCCTTTTGTAAGCATAATAACACGTTTCCATTGAAAGTAACAGAAATATTCACATGTCAAGTTTTTATGTGTGCAAAATGCTTTTCAGAGCGAGAGAAGCACTTTTTGACCAACAATGTGATTCTGACCTTTCAATTTTGATATTGCTCAAAACTAATGGAATTCACTCCCAAATGGTGGTTTATGCTTAAATAACCCTTTTGTAAGCATAATAACACGTTTCCATTGAAAGTAACAGAAATATTCACATGTCAAGTTTTTATGCGTGCAAAATGCTTTTCAGAGCGAGAGAAGCACTTTTTGACCAACTATGTGATTTTTACCTTACAATGTTGATATTGCTCAAAACTAATGGAATTCACTCCCAAATGGTGGTTTATGCTTAAATAACCCTTTTGTAAGCATAATAACACGTTTCCATTGAAAGTAACAGAAATATTCACATGTCAAGTTTTTATGTGTTCAAAATGCTTTTCAGAGCGAGAGAAGCACTTTTTGACCAACAATGTGATTCTGACCTTTCAATTTTGATATTGCTCAAAACTAATGGAATTCACTCCCAAATGGTGGTTTATGCTTAAATAACCCTTTTGTAAGCATAATAACACGTTTGAATTGAAAGAAACAGAAATATTCACATGTCAAGTTTTTATGCGTGCAAAATGCTTTTCAGAGCGAGAGAAGCACTTTTTGACCAACTATGTGATTTTTACCTTACAATGTTGATATTGCTCAAAACTAATGGAATTCACTCCCAAATGGTGGTTTATGCTTAAATAACCCTTTTGTAAGCATAATAACACGTTTCCATTGAAAGTAACAGAAATATTCACATGTCAAGTTTTTATGTGTTCAAAATGCTTTTCAGAGCGAGAGAAGCACTTTTTGACCAACAATGTGATTCTGACCTTTCAATTTTGATATTGCTCAAAACTAATGGAATTCACTCCCAAATGGTGGTTTATGCTTAAATAACCCTTTTGTAAGCATAATAACACGTTTGAATTGAAAGAAACAGAAATATTCACATGTCAAGTTTTTATGCGTGCAAAATGCTTTTCAGAGCGAGAGAAGCACTTTTTGACCAACTATGTGATTTTTACCTTACAATGTTGATATTGCTCAAACTAATGGAATTCACTCCCAAATGGTGGTTTATGCTTAAATAACCCTTTTGTAAGCATAATAACACGTTTCCATTGAAAGTAACAGAAATATTCACATGTCAAGTTTTTATGTGTGCAAAATGCTTTTCAGAGCGAGAGAAGCACTTTTTGACCAACAATGTGATTCTGACCTTTCAATTTTGATATTGCTCAAAACTAATGGAATTCACTCCCAAATGGTGGTTTATGCTTAAATAACCCTTTTGTAAGCATAATAACACGTTTCCATTGAAAGAAACAGAAATATTCACATGTCAAGTTTTTATGCGTGCAAAATGCTTTTCAGAGCGAGAGAAGCACTTTTTGACCAACTATGTGATTTTTACCTTACAATGTTGATATTGCTCAAAACTAATGGAATTCACTCCCAAATGGTGGTTTATGCTTAAATAACCCTTTTGTAAGCATAATAACACGTTTCCATTGAAAGTAACAGAAATATTCACATGTCAAGTTTTTATGTGTGCAAAATGCTTTTCAGAGCGAGAGAAGCACTTTTTGACCAACAATGTGATTCTGACCTTTCAATTTTGATATTGCTCAAAACTAATGGAATTCACTCCCAAATGGTGGTTTATGCTTAAATAACCCTTTTGTAAGCATAATAACACGTTTCCATTGAAAGTAACAGAAATATTCACATGTCAAGTTTTTATGCGTGCAAAATGCTTTTCAGAGCGAGAGAAGCACTTTTTGACCAACTATGTGATTTTTACCTTACAATGTTGATATTGCTCAAAACTAATGGAATTCACTCCCAAATGGTGGTTTATGCTTAAATAACCCTTTTGTAAGCATAATAACACGTTTCCATTGAAAGTAACAGAAATATTCACATGTCAAGTTTTTATGTGTTCAAAATGCTTTTCAGAGCGAGAGAAGCACTTTTTGACCAACAATGTGATTCTGACCTTTCAATTTTGATATTGCTCAAAACTAATGGAATTCACTCCCAAATGGTGGTTTATGCTTAAATAACCCTTTTGTAAGCATAATAACACGTTTGAATTGAAAGAAACAGAAATATTCACATGTCAAGTTTTTATGCGTGCAAAATGCTTTTCAGAGCGAGAGAAGCACTTTTTGACCAACTATGTGATTTTTACCTTACAATGTTGATATTGCTCAAAACTAATGGAATTCACTCCCAAATGGTGGTTTATGCTTAAATAACCCTTTTGTAAGCATAATAACACGTTTCCATTGAAAGTAACAGAAATATTCACATGTCAAGTTTTTATGTGTTCAAAATGCTTTTCAGAGCGAGAGAAGCACTTTTTGACCAACAATGTGATTCTGACCTTTCAATTTTGATATTGCTCAAAACTAATGGAATTCACTCCCAAATGGTGGTTTATGCTTAAATAACCCTTTTGTAAGCATAATAACACGTTTGAATTGAAAGAAACAGAAATATTCACATGTCAAGTTTTTATGCGTGCAAAATGCTTTTCAGAGCGAGAGAAGCACTTTTTGACCAACTATGTGATTTTTACCTTACAATGTTGATATTGCTCAAACTAATGGAATTCACTCCCAAATGGTGGTTTATGCTTAAATAACCCTTTTGTAAGCATAATAACACGTTTCCATTGAAAGTAACAGAAATATTCACATGTCAAGTTTTTATGTGTGCAAAATGCTTTTCAGAGCGAGAGAAGCACTTTTTGACCAACAATGTGATTCTGACCTTTCAATTTTGATATTGCTCAAAACTAATGGAATTCACTCCCAAATGGTGGTTTATGCTTAAATAACCCTTTTGTAAGCATAATAACACGTTTCCATTGAAAGTAACAGAAATATTCACATGTCAAGTTTTTATGCGTGCAAAATGCTTTTCAGAGCGAGAGAAGCACTTTTTGACCAACAATGTGATTCTGACCTTTCAATTTTGATATTGCTCAAAACTAATGGAATTCACTCCCAAATGGTGGTTTATGCTTAAATAACCCTTTTGTAAGCATAATAACACGTTTGAATTGAAAGAAACAGAAATATTCACATGTCAAGTTTTTATGCGTGCAAAATGCTTTTCAGAGCGAGAGAAGCAATTTTTGACCAACTATGTGATTTTTACCTTACAATGTTGATATTGCTCAAAACTAATGGAATTCACTCCCAAATGGTGGTTTATGCTTAAATAACCCTTTTGTAAGCATAATAACACGTTTCCATTGAAAGTAACAGAAATATTCACATGTCAAGTTTTTATGTGTTCAAAATGCTTTTCAGAGCGAGAGAAGCACTTTTTGACCAACAATGTGATTCTGACCTTTCAATTTTGATATTGCTCAAAACTAATGGAATTCACTCCCAAATGGTGGTTTATGCTTAAATAACCCTTTTGTAAGCATAATAACACGTTTGAATTGAAAGAAACAGAAATATTCACATGTCAAGTTTTTATGCGTGCAAAATGCTTTTCAGAGCGAGAGAAGCACTTTTTGACCAACTATGTGATTTTTACCTTACAATGTTGATATTGCTCAAAACTAATGGAATTCACTCCCAAATGGTGGTTTATGCTTAAATAACCCTTTTGTAAGCATAATAACACGTTTCCATTGAAAGTAACAGAAATATTCACATGTCAAGTTTTTATGTGTTCAAAATGCTTTTCAGAGCGAGAGAAGCACTTTTTGACCAACAATGTGATTCTGACCTTTCAATTTTGATATTGCTCAAAACTAATGGAATTCACTCCCAAATGGTGGTTTATGCTTAAATAACCCTTTTGTAAGCATAATAACACGTTTGAATTGAAAGAAACAGAAATATTCACATGTCAAGTTTTTATGCGTGCAAAATGCTTTTCAGAGCGAGAGAAGCACTTTTTGACCAACTATGTGATTTTTACCTTACAATGTTGATATTGCTCAAAACTAATGGAATTCACTCCCAAATGGTGGTTTATGCTTAAATAACCCTTTTGTAAGCATAATAACACGTTTCCATTGAAAGTAACAGAAATATTCACATGTCAAGTTTTTATGTGTGCAAAATGCTTTTCAGAGCGAGAGAAGCACTTTTTGACCAACAATGTGATTCTGACCTTTCAATTTTGATATTGCTCAAAACTAATGGAATTCACTCCCAAATGGTGGTTTATGCTTAAATAACCCTTTTGTAAGCATAATAACACGTTTCCATTGAAAGTAACAGAAATATTCACATGTCAAGTTTTTATGCGTGCAAAATGCTTTTCAGAGCGAGAGAAGCACTTTTTGACCAACAATGTGATTCTGACCTTTCAATTTTGATATTGCTCAAAACTAATGGAATTCACTCCCAAATGGTGGTTTATGCTTAAATAACCCTTTTGTAAGCATAATAACACGTTTGAATTGAAAGAAACAGAAATATTCACATGTCAAGTTTTTATGCGTGCAAAATGCTTTTCAGAGCGAGAGAAGCACTTTTTGACCAACTATGTGATTTTTACCTTACAATGTTGATATTGCTCAAAACTAATGGAATTCACTCCCAAATGGTGGTTTATGCTTAAATAACCCTTTTGTAAGCATAATAACACGTTTCCATTGAAAGTAACAGAAATATTCACATGTCAAGTTTTTATGTGTTCAAAATGCTTTTCAGAGCGAGAGAAGCACTTTTTGACCAACAATGTGATTCTGACCTTTCAATTTTGATATTGCTCAAAACTAATGGAATTCACTCCCAAATGGTGGTTTATGCTTAAATAACCCTTTTGTAAGCATAATAACACGTTTGAATTGAAAGAAACAGAAATATTCACATGTCAAGTTTTTATGCGTGCAAAATGCTTTTCAGAGCGAGAGAAGCACTTTTTGACCAACTATGTGATTTTTACCTTACAATGTTGATATTGCTCAAAACTAATGGAATTCACTCCCAAATGGTGGTTTATGCTTAAATAACCCTTTTGTAAGCATAATAACACGTTTCCATTGAAAGTAACAGAAATATTCACATGTCAAGTTTTTATGTGTGCAAAATGCTTTTCAGAGCGAGAGAAGCACTTTTTGACCAACAATGTGATTCTGACCTTTCAATTTTGATATTGCTCAAAACTAATGGAATCACTCCCAAATGGTGGTTTATGCTTAAATAACCCTTTTGTAAGAATAATAACACGTTTCCATTGAAAGTAACAGAAATATTCACATGTCAAGTTTTTATGTGTGCAAAATGCTTTTCAGAGCGAGAGAAGCACTTTTTGACCAACAATGTGATTCTGACCTTTCAATTTTGATATTGCTCAAAACTAATGGAATTCACTCCCAAATGGTGGTTTATGCTTAAATAACCCTTTTGTAAGCCTAATAACACGTTTCCATTGAAAGAAACAGAAATATTCACATGTCAAGTTTTTATGCGTGCAAAATGCTTTTCAGAGCGAGAGAAGCACTTTTTGACCAACAATGTGATTCTGACCTTTCAATTTTGATATTGCTCAAAACTAATGGAATTCACTCCCAAATGGTGGTTTATGCTTAAATAACCCTTTTGTAAGCCTAATAACACGTTTCCATTGAAAGAAACAGAAATATTCACATGTCAAGTTTTTATGCGTGCAAAATGCTTTTCAGAGCGAGAGAAGCACTTTTTGACCAACAATGTGACTCTGACCTTTCAATTTTGATATTGCTCAAAACTAATGGAATTCACTCCCAAATGGTGGTTTATGCTTAAATAACCCTTTTGTAAGCATAATAACACGTTTGAATTGAAAGAAACAGAAATATTCACATGTCAAGTTTTTATGCGTGCAAAATGCTTTTCAGAGCGAGAGAAGCACTTTTTGACCAACTATGTGATTTTTACCTTACAATGTTGATATTGCTCAAAACTAATGGAATTCACTCCCAAATGGTGGTTTATGCTTAAATAACCCTTTTGTAAGCATAATAACACGTTTCCATTGAAAGTAACAGAAATATTCACATGTCAAGTTTTTATGTGTGCAAAATGCTTTTCAGAGCGAGAGAAGCACTTTTTGACCAACAATGTGATTCTGACCTTTCAATTTTGATATTGCTCAAAACTAATGGAATTCACTCCCAAATGGTGGTTTATGCTTAAATAACCCTTTTGTAAGAATAATAACACGTTTCCATTGAAAGTAACAGAAATATTCACATGTCAAGTTTTTATGTGTGCAAAATGCTTTTCAGAGCGAGAGAAGCACTTTTTGACCAACAATGTGATTCTGACCTTTCAATTTTGATATTGCTCAAAACTAATGGAATTCACTCCCAAATGGTGGTTTATGCTTAAATAACCCTTTTGTAAGCCTAATAACACGTTTCCATTGAAAGAAACAGAAATATTCACATGTCAAGTTTTTATGCGTGCAAAATGCTTTTCAGAGCGAGAGAAGCACTTTTTGACCAACAATGTGACTCTGACCTTTCAATTTTGATATTGCTCAAAAACTAATGGAATTCACTCCCAAATGGTGGTTTATGCTTAAATAACCCTTTTGTAAGCATAATAACACGTTTCCATTGAAAGTAACAGAAATATTCACATGTCAAGTTTTTATGTGTGCAAAATGCTTTTCAGAGCGAGAGAAGCACTTTTTGACCAACAATGTGATTTTTACCTTACAATGTTGATATTGCTCAAAACTAATGGAATTCACTCCCAAATGGTGGTTTATGCTTAAATAACCCTTTTGTAAGCATAATAACACGTTTCCATTGAAAGTAACAGAAATATTCACATGTCAAGTTTTTATGCGTGCAAAATGCTTTTCAGAGCGAGAGAAGCACTTTTTGACCAACAATGTGACTCTGACCTTTCAATTTTGATATTGCTCAAAACTAATGGAATTCACTCCAAATGGTGGTTTATGCTTAAATAACCCTTTTGTAAGCATAATAACACGTTTCCATTGAAAGTAACAGAAATATTCACATGTCAAGTTTTTATGTGTGCAAAATGCTTTTCAGAGCGAGAGAAGCACTTTTTGACCAACAATGTGATTTTTACCTTACAATGTTGATATTGCTCAAAACTAATGGAATTCACTCCCAAATGGTGGTTTATGCTTAAATAACCCTTTTGTAAGCATAATAACACGTTTCCATTGAAAGTAACAGAAATATTCACGTTTCTAGTTTTTATGTGTGCAAAATGCTTTTCAGAGCGAGAGAAGCACTTTTTGACCAACAATGTGATTTTTACCTTACAATGTTGATATTGCTCAAAACTAATGGAATTCACTCCCAAATGGTGGTTTATGCTTAAATAACCCTTTTGTAAGCATAATAACACGTTTCCATTGAAAGTAACAGAAATATTCACATGTCAAGTTTTTATGCGTGCAAAATGCTTTTCAGAGCGAGAGAAGCACTTTTTGACCAACAATGTGATTCTGACCTTTCAATTTTGATATTGCTCAAAACTAATGGAATTCACTCCCAAATGGTGGTTTATGCTTAAATAACCCTTTTGTAAGCATAATAACACGTTTGAATTGAAAGAAACAGAAATATTCACATGTCAAGTTTTTATGCGTGCAAATGCTTTTCAGAGCGAGAGAAGCACTTTTTGACCAACAATGTGACTCTGACCTTTCAATTTTGATATTGCTCAAAACTAATGGAATTCACTCCCAAATGGTGGTTTATGCTTAAATAACCCTTTTGTAAGCATAATAACACGTTTCCATTGAAAGAAACAGAAATATTCACATGTCAAGTTTTTATGCGTGCAAAATGCTTTTCAGAGCGAGAGAAGCACTTTTTGACCAACAATGTGATTTTTACCTTACAATGTTGATATTGCTCAAAACTAATGGAATTCACTCCCAAATGGTGGTTTATGCTTAAATAACCCTTTTGTAAGCATAATAACACGTTTCCATTGAAAGAAACAAATATTCACATGTCAAGTTTTTATGTGTTCAAAATGCTTTTCAGAGCGAGAGAAGCACTTTTTGACCAACAATGTGATTCTGACCTTTCAATTTTGATATTGCTCAAAACTAATGGAATTCACTCCCAAATGGTGGTTTATGCTTAAATAACCCTTTTGTAAGCATAATAACACGTTTGAATTGAAAGAAACAGAAATATTCACATGTCAAGTTTTTATGCGTGCAAAATGCTTTTCAGAGCGAGAGAAGCACTTTTTGACCAACTATGTGATTTTTACCTTACAATGTTGATATTGCTCAAAACTAATGGAATTCACTCCCAAATGGTGGTTTATGCTTAAATAACCCTTTTGTAAGCATAATAACACGTTTCCATTGAAAGTAACAGAAATATTCACATGTCAAGTTTTTATGTGTTCAAAATGCTTTTCAGAGCGAGAGAAGCACTTTTTGACCAACAATGTGATTCTGACCTTTCAATTTTGATATTGCTCAAAACTAATGGAATTCACTCCCAAATGGTGGTTTATGCTTAAATAACCCTTTTGTAAGCATAATAACACGTTTGAATTGAAAGAAACAGAAATATTCACATGTCAAGTTTTTATGCGTGCAAAATGCTTTTCAGAGCGAGAGAAGCACTTTTTGACCAACTATGTGATTTTTACCTTACAATGTTGATATTGCTCAAAACTAATGGAATTCACTCCCAAATGGTGGTTTATGCTTAAATAACCCTTTTGTAAGCATAATAACACGTTTCCATTGAAAGTAACAGAAATATTCACATTGTCAAGTTTTTATGTGTGCAAAATGCTTTTCAGAGCGAGAGAAGCACTTTTTGACCAACAATGTGATTCTGACCTTTCAATTTTGATATTGCTCAAAACTAATGGAATTCACTCCCAAATGGTGGTTTATGCTTAAATAACCCTTTTGTAAGCATAATAACACGTTTCCATTGAAAGTAACAGAAATATTCACATGTCAAGTTTTTATGCGTGCAAAATGCTTTTCACAGAGCGAGAGAAGCACTTTTTGACCAACAATGTGATTCTGACCTTTCAATTTTGATATTGCTCAAAACTAATGGAATTCACTCCCAA
Organism: Pollachius pollachius; assembly: GCF_949987615.1. NCBI lineage: Eukaryota > Metazoa > Chordata > Actinopteri > Gadiformes > Gadidae > Pollachius > Pollachius pollachius. The sequence continues at coordinate 126,458 of NW_027641655.1, forward strand.
ATGGTGGTTTATGCTTAAATAACCCTTTTGTAAGCATAATAACACGTTTGAATTGAAAGAAACAGAAATATTCACATGTCAAGTTTTTATGCGTGCAAAATGCTTTTCAGAGCGAGAGAAGCACTTTTGACCAACTATGTGATTTTTACCTTACAATGTTGATATTGCTCAAAACTAATGGAATTCACTCCCAAATGGTGGTTTATGCTTAAATAACCCTTTTGTAAGCATAATAACACGTTTCCATTGAAAGTAACAGAAATATTCACATGTCAAGTTTTTATGTGTTCAAAATGCTTTTCAGAGCGAGAGAAGCACTTTTTGACCAACAATGTGATTCTGACCTTTCAATTTTGATATTGCTCAAAACTAATGGAATTCACTCCCAAATGGTGGTTTATGCTTAAATAACCCTTTTGTAAGCATAATAACACGTTTGAATTGAAAGAAACAGAAATATTCACATGTCAAGTTTTTATGCGTGCAAAATGCTTTTCAGAGCGAGAGAAGCACTTTTTGACCAACTATGTGATTTTTACCTTACAATGTTGATATTGCTCAAAACTAATGGAATTCACTCCCAAATGGTGGTTTATGCTTAAATAACCCTTTTGTAAGCATAATTAACACGTTTCCATTGAAAGTAACAGAAATATTCACATGTCAAGTTTTTATGTGTGCAAAATGCTTTTCAGAGCGAGAGAAGCACTTTTTGACCAACAATGTGATTCTGACCTTTCAATTTTGATATTGCTCAAAACTAATGGAATTCACTCCCAAATGGTGGTTTATGCTTAAATAACCCTTTTGTAAGAATAATAACACGTTTCCATTGAAAGTAACAGAAATATTCACATGTCAAGTTTTTATGTGTGCAAAATGCTTTTCAGAGCGAGAGAAGCACTTTTGACCAACAATGTGATTCTGACCTTTCAATTTTGATATTGCTCAAAACTAATGGAATTCACTCCCAAATGGTGGTTTATGCTTAAATAACCCTTTTGTAAGCCTAATAACACGTTTCCATTGAAAGAAACAGAAATATTCACATGTCAAGTTTTTATGCGTGCAAAATGCTTTTCAGAGCGAGAGAAGCACTTTTTGACCAACAATGTGATTCTGACCTTTCAATTTTGATATTGCTCAAAACTAATGGAATTCACTCCCAAATGGTGGTTTATGCTTAAATAACCCTTTTGTAAGCCTAATAACACGTTTCCATTGAAAGAAACAGAAATATTCACATGTCAAGTTTTTATGCGTGCAAAATGCTTTTCAGAGCGAGAGAAGCACTTTTTGACCAACAATGTGACTCTGACCTTTCAATTTTGATATTGCTCAAAACTAATGGAATTCACTCCCAAATGGTGGTTTATGCTTAAATAACCCTTTTGTAAGCATAATAACACGTTTGAATTGAAAGAAACAGAAATATTCACATGTCAAGTTTTTATGCGTGCAAAATGCTTTTCAGAGCGAGAGAAGCACTTTTTGACCAACTATGTGATTTTTACCTTACAATGTTGATATTGCTCAAAACTAATGGAATTCACTCCCAAATGGTGGTTTATGCTTAAATAACCCTTTTGTAAGCATAATAACACGTTTCCATTGAAAGTAACAGAAATATTCACATGTCAAGTTTTTATGTGTGCAAAATGCTTTTCAGAGCGAGAGAAGCACTTTTTGACCAACAATGTGATTCTGACCTTTCAATTTTGATATTGCTCAAAACTAATGGAATTCACTCCCAAATGGTGGTTTATGCTTAAATAACCCTTTTGTAAGAATAATAACACGTTTCCATTGAAAGTAACAGAAATATTCACATGTCAAGTTTTTATGTGTGCAAAATGCTTTTCAGAGCGAGAGAAGCACTTTTTGACCAACAATGTGATTCTGACCTTTCAATTTTGATATTGCTCAAAACTAATGGAATTCACTCCCAAATGGTGGTTTATGCTTAAATAACCCTTTTGTAAGCCTAATAACACGTTTCCATTGAAAGAAACAGAAATATTCACATGTCAAGTTTTTATGCGTGCAAAATGCTTTTCAGAGCGAGAGAAGCACTTTTTGACCAACAATGTGATTCTGACCTTTCAATTTTGATATTGCTCAAAACTAATGGAATTCACTCCCAAATGGTGGTTTATGCTTAAATAACCCTTTTGTAAGCCTAATAACACGTTTCCATTGAAAGAAACAGAAATATTCACATGTCAAGTTTTTATGCGTGCAAAATGCTTTTCAGAGCGAGAGAAGCACTTTTTGACCAACAATGTGATTTTTACCTTACAATGTTGATATTGCTCAAAACTAATGGAATTCACTCCCAAATGGTGGTTTATGCTTAAATAACCCTTTTGTAAGCATAATAACACGTTTGAATTGAAAGAAACAGAAATATTCACATGTCAAGTTTTTATGCGTGCAAAATGCTTTTCAGAGCGAGAGAAGCACTTTTTGACCAACTATGTGATTTTTACCTTACAATGTTGATATTGCTCAAAACTAATGGAATTCACTCCCAAATGGTGGTTTATGCTTAAATAACCCTTTTGTAAGCATAATAACACGTTTCCATTGAAAGTAACAGAAATATTCACATGTCAAGTTTTTATGTGTTCAAAATGCTTTTCAGAGCGAGAGAAGCACTTTTTGACCAACAATGTGATTCTGACCTTTCAATTTTGATATTGCTCAAAACTAATGGAATTCACTCCCAAATGGTGGTTTATGCTTAAATAACCCTTTTGTAAGCATAATAACACGTTTGAATTGAAAGAAACAGAAATATTCACATGTCAAGTTTTTATGCGTGCAAAATGCTTTTCAGAGCGAGAGAAGCACTTTTTGACCAACTATGTGATTTTTACCTTACAATGTTGATATTGCTCAAAACTAATGGAATTCACTCCCAAATGGTGGTTTATGCTTAAATAACCCTTTTGTAAGCATAATAACACGTTTCCATTGAAAGTAACAGAAATATTCACGTCAAGTTTTTATGTGTGCAAAATGCTTTTCAGAGCGAGAGAAGCACTTTTTGACCAACAATGTGATTCTGACCTTTCAATTTTGATATTGCTCAAAACTAATGGAATTCACTCCCAAATGGTGGTTTATGCTTAAATAACCCTTTTGTAAGCATAATAACACGTTTCCATTGAAAGTAACAGAAATATTCACATGTCAAGTTTTTATGCGTGCAAAATGCTTTTCAGAGCGAGAGAAGCACTTTTTGACCAACAATGTGATTCTGACCTTTCAATTTTGATATTGCTCAAAACTAATGGAATTCACTCCCAAATGGTGGTTTATGCTTAAATAACCCTTTTGTAAGCATAATAACACGTTTGAATTGAAAGAAACAGAAATATTCACATGTCAAGTTTTTATGCGTGCAAAATGCTTTTCAGAGCGAGAGAAGCACTTTTTGACCAACTATGTGATTTTTACCTTACAATGTTGATATTGCTCAAAACTAATGGAATTCACTCCCAAATGGTGGTTTATGCTTAAATAACCCTTTTGTAAGCATAATAACACGTTTCCATTGAAAGTAACAGAAATATTCACATGTCAAGTTTTTATGTGTTCAAAATGCTTTTCAGAGCGAGAGAAGCACTTTTTGACCAACAATGTGATTCTGACCTTTCAATTTTGATATTGCTCAAAACTAATGGAATTCACTCCCAAATGGTGGTTTATGCTTAAATAACCCTTTTGTAAGCATAATAACACGTTTGGATTGAAAGAAACAGAAATATTCACATGTCAAGTTTTTATGCGTGCAAAATGCTTTTCAGAGCGAGAGAAGCACTTTTTGACCAACTATGTGATTTTTACCTTACAATGTTGATATTGCTCAAAACTAATGGAATTCACTCCCAAATGGTGGTTTATGCTTAAATAACCCTTTTGTAAGCATAATAACACGTTTCCATTGAAAGTAACAGAAATATTCACATGTCAAGTTTTTATGTGTTCAAAATGCTTTTCAGAGCGAGAGAAGCACTTTTTGACCAACAATGTGATTCTGACCTTTCAATTTTGATATTGCTCAAAACTAATGGAATTCACTCCCAAATGGTGGTTTATGCTTAAATAACCCTTTTGTAAGCATAATAACACGTTTGAATTGAAAGAAACAGAAATATTCACATGTCAAGTTTTTATGCGTGCAAAATGCTTTTCAGAGCGAGAGAAGCACTTTTTGACCAACTATGTGATTTTTACCTTACAATGTTGATATTGCTCAAAACTAATGGAATTCACTCCCAAATGGTGGTTTATGCTTAAATAACCCTTTTGTAAGCATAATAACACGTTTCCATTGAAAGTAACAGAAATATTCACATGTCAAGTTTTTATGTGTGCAAAATGCTTTTCAGAGCGAGAGAAGCACTTTTTGACCAACAATGTGATTCTGACCTTTCAATTTTGATATTGCTCAAAACTAATGGAATTCACTCCCAAATGGTGGTTTATGCTTAAATAACCCTTTTGTAAGCATAATAACACGTTTCCATTGAAAGTAACAGAAATATTCACATGTCAAGTTTTTATGCGTGCAAAATGCTTTTCAGAGCGAGAGAAGCACTTTTTGACCAACTATGTGATTTTTACCTTACAATGTTGATATTGCTCAAAACTAATGGAATTCACTCCCAAATGGTGGTTTATGCTTAAATAACCCTTTTGTAAGCATAATAACACGTTTCCATTGAAAGTAACAGAAATATTCACATGTCAAGTTTTTATGTGTTCAAAATGCTTTTCAGAGCGAGAGAAGCACTTTTTGACCAACAATGTGATTCTGACCTTTCAATTTTGATATTGCTCAAAACTAATGGAATTCACTCCCAAATGGTGGTTTATGCTTAAATAACCCTTTTGTAAGCATAATAACACGTTTGAATTGAAAGAAACAGAAATATTCACATGTCAAGTTTTTATGCGTGCAAAATGCTTTTCAGAGCGAGAGAAGCACTTTTTGACCAACTATGTGATTTTTACCTTACAATGTTGATATTGCTCAAAACTAATGGAATTCACTCCCAAATGGTGGTTTATGCTTAAATAACCCTTTTGTAAGCATAATAACACGTTTCCATTGAAAGTAACAGAAATATTCACATGTCAAGTTTTTATGTGTTCAAAATGCTTTTCAGAGCGAGAGAAGCACTTTTTGACCAACAATGTGATTCTGACCTTTCAATTTTGATATTGCTCAAAACTAATGGAATTCACTCCCAAATGGTGGTTTATGCTTAAATAACCCTTTTGTAAGCATAATAACACGTTTGAATTGAAAGAAACAGAAATATTCACATGTCAAGTTTTTATGCGTGCAAAATGCTTTTCAGAGCGAGAGAAGCACTTTTTGACCAACTATGTGATTTTTACCTTACAATGTTGATATTGCTCAAACTAATGGAATTCACTCCCAAATGGTGGTTTATGCTTAAATAACCCTTTTGTAAGCATAATAACACGTTTCCATTGAAAGTAACAGAAATATTCACATGTCAAGTTTTTATGTGTGCAAAATGCTTTTCAGAGCGAGAGAAGCACTTTTTGACCAACAATGTGATTCTGACCTTTCAATTTTGATATTGCTCAAAACTAATGGAATTCACTCCCAAATGGTGGTTTATGCTTAAATAACCCTTTTGTAAGCATAATAACACGTTTCCATTGAAAGAAACAGAAATATTCACATGTCAAGTTTTTATGCGTGCAAAATGCTTTTCAGAGCGAGAGAAGCACTTTTTGACCAACTATGTGATTTTTACCTTACAATGTTGATATTGCTCAAAACTAATGGAATTCACTCCCAAATGGTGGTTTATGCTTAAATAACCCTTTTGTAAGCATAATAACACGTTTCCATTGAAAGTAACAGAAATATTCACATGTCAAGTTTTTATGTGTGCAAAATGCTTTTCAGAGCGAGAGAAGCACTTTTTGACCAACAATGTGATTCTGACCTTTCAATTTTGATATTGCTCAAAACTAATGGAATTCACTCCCAAATGGTGGTTTATGCTTAAATAACCCTTTTGTAAGCATAATAACACGTTTCCATTGAAAGTAACAGAAATATTCACATGTCAAGTTTTTATGCGTGCAAAATGCTTTTCAGAGCGAGAGAAGCACTTTTTGACCAACTATGTGATTTTTACCTTACAATGTTGATATTGCTCAAAACTAATGGAATTCACTCCCAAATGGTGGTTTATGCTTAAATAACCCTTTTGTAAGCATAATAACACGTTTCCATTGAAAGTAACAGAAATATTCACATGTCAAGTTTTTATGTGTTCAAAATGCTTTTCAGAGCGAGAGAAGCACTTTTTGACCAACAATGTGATTCTGACCTTTCAATTTTGATATTGCTCAAAACTAATGGAATTCACTCCCAAATGGTGGTTTATGCTTAAATAACCCTTTTGTAAGCATAATAACACGTTTGAATTGAAAGAAACAGAAATATTCACATGTCAAGTTTTTATGCGTGCAAAATGCTTTTCAGAGCGAGAGAAGCACTTTTTGACCAACTATGTGATTTTTACCTTACAATGTTGATATTGCTCAAAACTAATGGAATTCACTCCCAAATGGTGGTTTATGCTTAAATAACCCTTTTGTAAGCATAATAACACGTTTCCATTGAAAGTAACAGAAATATTCACATGTCAAGTTTTTATGTGTTCAAAATGCTTTTCAGAGCGAGAGAAGCACTTTTTGACCAACAATGTGATTCTGACCTTTCAATTTTGATATTGCTCAAAACTAATGGAATTCACTCCCAAATGGTGGTTTATGCTTAAATAACCCTTTTGTAAGCATAATAACACGTTTGAATTGAAAGAAACAGAAATATTCACATGTCAAGTTTTTATGCGTGCAAAATGCTTTTCAGAGCGAGAGAAGCACTTTTTGACCAACTATGTGATTTTTACCTTACAATGTTGATATTGCTCAAACTAATGGAATTCACTCCCAAATGGTGGTTTATGCTTAAATAACCCTTTTGTAAGCATAATAACACGTTTCCATTGAAAGTAACAGAAATATTCACATGTCAAGTTTTTATGTGTGCAAAATGCTTTTCAGAGCGAGAGAAGCACTTTTTGACCAACAATGTGATTCTGACCTTTCAATTTTGATATTGCTCAAAACTAATGGAATTCACTCCCAAATGGTGGTTTATGCTTAAATAACCCTTTTGTAAGCATAATAACACGTTTCCATTGAAAGTAACAGAAATATTCACATGTCAAGTTTTTATGCGTGCAAAATGCTTTTCAGAGCGAGAGAAGCACTTTTTGACCAACAATGTGATTCTGACCTTTCAATTTTGATATTGCTCAAAACTAATGGAATTCACTCCCAAATGGTGGTTTATGCTTAAATAACCCTTTTGTAAGCATAATAACACGTTTGAATTGAAAGAAACAGAAATATTCACATGTCAAGTTTTTATGCGTGCAAAATGCTTTTCAGAGCGAGAGAAGCAATTTTTGACCAACTATGTGATTTTTACCTTACAATGTTGATATTGCTCAAAACTAATGGAATTCACTCCCAAATGGTGGTTTATGCTTAAATAACCCTTTTGTAAGCATAATAACACGTTTCCATTGAAAGTAACAGAAATATTCACATGTCAAGTTTTTATGTGTTCAAAATGCTTTTCAGAGCGAGAGAAGCACTTTTTGACCAACAATGTGATTCTGACCTTTCAATTTTGATATTGCTCAAAACTAATGGAATTCACTCCCAAATGGTGGTTTATGCTTAAATAACCCTTTTGTAAGCATAATAACACGTTTGAATTGAAAGAAACAGAAATATTCACATGTCAAGTTTTTATGCGTGCAAAATGCTTTTCAGAGCGAGAGAAGCACTTTTTGACCAACTATGTGATTTTTACCTTACAATGTTGATATTGCTCAAAACTAATGGAATTCACTCCCAAATGGTGGTTTATGCTTAAATAACCCTTTTGTAAGCATAATAACACGTTTCCATTGAAAGTAACAGAAATATTCACATGTCAAGTTTTTATGTGTTCAAAATGCTTTTCAGAGCGAGAGAAGCACTTTTTGACCAACAATGTGATTCTGACCTTTCAATTTTGATATTGCTCAAAACTAATGGAATTCACTCCCAAATGGTGGTTTATGCTTAAATAACCCTTTTGTAAGCATAATAACACGTTTGAATTGAAAGAAACAGAAATATTCACATGTCAAGTTTTTATGCGTGCAAAATGCTTTTCAGAGCGAGAGAAGCACTTTTTGACCAACTATGTGATTTTTACCTTACAATGTTGATATTGCTCAAAACTAATGGAATTCACTCCCAAATGGTGGTTTATGCTTAAATAACCCTTTTGTAAGCATAATAACACGTTTCCATTGAAAGTAACAGAAATATTCACATGTCAAGTTTTTATGTGTGCAAAATGCTTTTCAGAGCGAGAGAAGCACTTTTTGACCAACAATGTGATTCTGACCTTTCAATTTTGATATTGCTCAAAACTAATGGAATTCACTCCCAAATGGTGGTTTATGCTTAAATAACCCTTTTGTAAGCATAATAACACGTTTCCATTGAAAGTAACAGAAATATTCACATGTCAAGTTTTTATGTGTTCAAAATGCTTTTCAGAGCGAGAGAAGCACTTTTTGACCAACAATGTGATTCTGACCTTTCAATTTTGATATTGCTCAAAACTAATGGAATTCACTCCCAAATGGTGGTTTATGCTTAAATAACCCTTTTGTAAGCATAATAACACGTTTGAATTGAAAGAAACAGAAATATTCACATGTCAAGTTTTTATGCGTGCAAAATGCTTTTCAGAGCGAGAGAAGCACTTTTTGACCAACTATGTGATTTTTACCTTACAATGTTGATATTGCTCAAAACTAATGGAATTCACTCCCAAATGGTGGTTTATGCTTAAATAACCCTTTTGTAAGCATAATAACACGTTTCCATTGAAAGTAACAGAAATATTCACATGTCAAGTTTTTATGTGTGCAAAATGCTTTTCAGAGCGAGAGAAGCACTTTTTGACCAACAATGTGATTCTGACCTTTCAATTTTGATATTGCTCAAAACTAATGGAATTCACTCCCAAATGGTGGTTTATGCTTAAATAACCCTTTTGTAAGAATAATAACACGTTTCCATTGAAAGTAACAGAAATATTCACATGTCAAGTTTTTATGTGTGCAAAATGCTTTTCAGAGCGAGAGAAGCACTTTTTGACCAACAATGTGATTCTGACCTTTCAATTTTGATATTGCTCAAAACTAATGGAATTCACTCCCAAATGGTGGTTTATGCTTAAATAACCCTTTTGTAAGCCTAATAACACGTTTCCATTGAAAGAAACAGAAATATTCACATGTCAAGTTTTTATGCGTGCAAAATGCTTTTCAGAGCGAGAGAAGCACTTTTTGACCAACAATGTGATTCTGACCTTTCAATTTTGATATTGCTCAAAACTAATGGAATTCACTCCCAAATGGTGGTTTATGCTTAAATAACCCTTTTGTAAGCCTAATAACACGTTTCCATTGAAAGAAACAGAAATATTCACATGTCAAGTTTTTATGCGTGCAAAATGCTTTTCAGAGCGAGAGAAGCACTTTTTGACCAACAATGTGACTCTGACCTTTCAATTTTGATATTGCTCAAAACTAATGGAATTCACTCCCAAATGGTGGTTTATGCTTAAATAACCCTTTTGTAAGCATAATAACACGTTTGAATTGAAAGAAACAGAAATATTCACATGTCAAGTTTTTATGCGTGCAAAATGCTTTTCAGAGCGAGAGAAGCACTTTTTGACCAACTATGTGATTTTTACCTTACAATGTTGATATTGCTCAAAACTAATGGAATTCACTCCCAAATGGTGGTTTATGCTTAAATAACCCTTTTGTAAGCATAATAACACGTTTCCATTGAAAGTAACAGAAATATTCACATGTCAAGTTTTTATGTGTGCAAAATGCTTTTCAGAGCGAGAGAAGCACTTTTTGACCAACAATGTGATTCTGACCTTTCAATTTTGATATTGCTCAAAACTAATGGAATTCACTCCCAAATGGTGGTTTATGCTTAAATAACCCTTTTGTAAGAATAATAACACGTTTCCATTGAAAGTAACAGAAATATTCACATGTCAAGTTTTTATGTGTGCAAAATGCTTTTCAGAGCGAGAGAAGCACTTTTTGACCAACAATGTGATTCTGACCTTTCAATTTTGATATTGCTCAAAACTAATGGAATTCACTCCCAAATGGTGGTTTATGCTTAAATAACCCTTTTGTAAGCCTAATAACACGTTTCCATTGAAAGAAACAGAAATATTCACATGTCAAGTTTTTATGCGTGCAAAATGCTTTTCAGAGCGAGAGAAGCACTTTTTGACCAACAATGTGATTCTGACCTTTCAATTTTGATATTGCTCAAAACTAATGGAATTCACTCCCAAATGGTGGTTTATGCTTAAATAACCCTTTTGTAAGCCTAATAACACGTTTCCATTGAAAGAAACAGAAATATTCACATGTCAAGTTTTTATGCGTGCAAAATGCTTTTCAGAGCGAGAGAAGCACTTTTTGACCAACAATGTGACTCTGACCTTTCAATTTTGATATTGCTCAAAACTAATGGAATTCACTCCCAAATGGTGGTTTATGCTTAAATAACCCTTTTGTAAGCATAATAACACGTTTCCATTGAAAGTAACAGAAATATTCACATGTCAAGTTTTTATGTGTGCAAAATGCTTTTCAGAGCGAGAGAAGCACTTTTTGACCAACAATGTGATTTTTACCTTACAATGTTGATATTGCTCAAAACTAATGGAATTCACTCCCAAATGGTGGTTTATGCTTAAATAACCCTTTTGTAAGCATAATAACACGTTTCCATTGAAAGTAACAGAAATATTCACATGTCAAGTTTTTATGTGTGCAAAATGCTTTTCAGAGCGAGAGAAGCACTTTTTGACCAACAATGTGATTCTGACCTTTCAATTTTGATATTGCTCAAAACTAATGGAATTCACTCCCAAATGGTGGTTTATGCTTAAATAACCCTTTTGTAAGAATAATAACACGTTTCCATTGAAAGTAACAGAAATATTCACATGTCAAGTTTTTATGTGTGCAAAATGCTTTTCAGAGCGAGAGAAGCACTTTTTGACCAACAATGTGATTCTGACCTTTCAATTTTGATATTGCTCAAAACTAATGGAATTCACTCCCAAATGGTGGTTTATGCTTAAATAACCCTTTTGTAAGCCTAATAACACGTTTCCATTGAAAGAAACAGAAATATTCACATGTCAAGTTTTTATGCGTGCAAAATGCTTTTCAGAGCGAGAGAAGCACTTTTTGACCAACAATGTGATTCTGACCTTTCAATTTTGATATTGCTCAAAACTAATGGAATTCACTCCCAAATGGTGGTTTATGCTTAAATAACCCTTTTGTAAGCCTAATAACACGTTTCCATTGAAAGAAACAGAAATATTCACATGTCAAGTTTTTATGTGTGCAAAATGCTTTTCAGAGCGAGAGAAGCACTTTTTGACCAACAATGTGATTCTGACCTTTCAATTTTGATATTGCTCAAAACTAATGGAATTCACTCCCAAATGGTGGTTTATGCTTAAATAACCCTTTTGTAAGCCTAATAACACGTTTCCATTGAAAGAAACAGAAATATTCACATGTCAAGTTTTTATGCGTGCAAAATGCTTTTCAGAGCGAGAGAAGCACTTTTTGACCAACAATGTGATTCTGACCTTTCAATTTTGATATTGCTCAAAACTAATGGAATTCACTCCCAAATGGTGGTTTATGCTTAAATAACCCTTTTGTAAGCCTAATAACACGTTTCCATTGAAAGAAACAGAAATATTCACATGTCAAGTTTTTATGCGTGCAAAATGCTTTTCAGAGCGAGAGAAGCACTTTTTGACCAACAATGTGACTCTGACCTTTCAATTTTGATATTGCTCAAAACTAATGGAATTCACTCCCAAATGGTGGTTTATGCTTAAATAACCCTTTTGTAAGCATAATAACACGTTTCCATTGAAAGTAACAGAAATATTCACATGTCAAGTTTTTATGTGTGCAAAATGCTTTTCAGAGCGAGAGAAGCACTTTTTGACCAACAATGTGATTTTTACCTTACAATGTTGATATTGCTCAAAACTAATGGAATTCACTCCCAAATGGTGGTTTATGCTTAAATAACCCTTTTGTAAGCATAATAACACGTTTCCATTGAAAGTAACAGAAATATTCACATGTCAAGTTTTTATGCGTGCAAAATGCTTTTCAGAGCGAGAGAAGCACTTTTTGACCAACAATGTGACTCTGACCTTTCAATTTTGATATTGCTCAAAACTAATGGAATTCACTCCCAAATGGTGGTTTATGCTTAAATAACCCTTTTGTAAGCATAATAACACGTTTCCATTGAAAGTAACAGAAATATTCACATGTCAAGTTTTTATGTGTGCAAAATGCTTTTCAGAGCGAGAGAAGCACTTTTTGACCAACAATGTGATTTTTACCTTACAATGTTGATATTGCTCAAAACTAATGGAATTCACTCCCAAATGGTGGTTTATGCTTAAATAACCCTTTTGTAAGCATAATAACACGTTTCCATTGAAAGTAACAGAAATATTCACGTTTCTAGTTTTTATGTGTGCAAAATGCTTTTCAGAGCGAGAGAAGCACTTTTTGACCAACAATGTGATTTTTACCTTACAATGTTGATATTGCTCAAAACTAATGGAATTCACTCCCAAATGGTGGTTTATGCTTAAATAACCCTTTTGTAAGCATAATAACACGTTTCCATTGAAAGTAACAGAAATATTCACATGTCAAGTTTTTATGCGTGCAAAATGCTTTTCAGAGCGAGAGAAGCACTTTTTGACCAACAATGTGATTCTGACCTTTCAATTTTGATATTGCTCAAAACTAATGGAATTCACTCCCAAATGGTGGTTTATGCTTAAATAACCCTTTTGTAAGCATAATAACACGTTTGAATTGAAAGAAACAGAAATATTCACATGTCAAGTTTTTATGCGTGCAAAATGCTTTTCAGAGCGAGAGAAGCACTTTTTGACCAACAATGTGACTCTGACCTTTCAATTTTGATATTGCTCAAAACTAATGGAATTCACTCCCAAATGGTGGTTTATGCTTAAATAACCCTTTTGTAAGCATAATAACACGTTTCCATTGAAAGAAACAGAAATATTCACATGTCAAGTTTTTATGCGTGCAAAATGCTTTTCAGAGCGAGAGAAGCACTTTTTGACCAACAATGTGATTTTTACCTTACAATGTTGATATTGCTCAAAACTAATGGAATTCACTCCCAAATGGTGGTTTATGCTTAAATAACCCTTTTGTAAGCATAATAACACGTTTCCATTGAAAGAAACAGAAATATTCACATGTCAAGTTTTTATGTGTTCAAAATGCTTTTCAGAGCGAGAGAAGCACTTTTTGACCAACAATGTGATTCTGACCTTTCAATTTTGATATTGCTCAAAACTAATGGAATTCACTCCCAAATGGTGGTTTATGCTTAAATAACCCTTTTGTAAGCATAATAACACGTTTGAATTGAAAGAAACAGAAATATTCACATGTCAAGTTTTTATGCGTGCAAAATGCTTTTCAGAGCGAGAGAAGCACTTTTTGACCAACTATGTGATTTTTACCTTACAATGTTGATATTGCTCAAAACTAATGGAATTCACTCCCAAATGGTGGTTTATGCTTAAATAACCCTTTTGTAAGCATAATAACACGTTTCCATTGAAAGTAACAGAAATATTCACATGTCAAGTTTTTATGTGTTCAAAATGCTTTTCAGAGCGAGAGAAGCACTTTTTGACCAACAATGTGATTCTGACCTTTCAATTTTGATATTGCTCAAAACTAATGGAATTCACTCCCAAATGGTGGTTTATGCTTAAATAACCCTTTTGTAAGCATAATAACACGTTTGAATTGAAAGAAACAGAAATATTCACATGTCAAGTTTTTATGCGTGCAAAATGCTTTTCAGAGCGAGAGAAGCACTTTTTGACCAACTATGTGATTTTTACCTTACAATGTTGATATTGCTCAAAACTAATGGAATTCACTCCCAAATGGTGGTTTATGCTTAAATAACCCTTTTGTAAGCATAATAACACGTTTCCATTGAAAGTAACAGAAATATTCACATGTCAAGTTTTTATGTGTGCAAAATGCTTTTCAGAGCGAGAGAAGCACTTTTTGACCAACAATGTGATTCTGACCTTTCAATTTTGATATTGCTCAAAACTAATGGAATTCACTCCCAAATGGTGGTTTATGCTTAAATAACCCTTTTGTAAGCATAATAACACGTTTCCATTGAAAGTAACAGAAATATTCACATGTCAAGTTTTTATGCGTGCAAAATGCTTTTCAGAGCGAGAGAAGCACTTTTTGACCAACAATGTGATTCTGACCTTTCAATTTTGATATTGCTCAAAACTAATGGAATTCACTCCCAAATGGTGGTTTATGCTTAAATAACCCTTTTGTAAGCATAATAACACGTTTGAATTGAAAGAAACAGAAATATTCACATGTCAAGTTTTTATGCGTGCAAAATGCTTTTCAGAGCGAGAGAAGCACTTTTTGACCAACTATGTGATTTTTACCTTACAATGTTGATATTGCTCAAAACTAATGGAATTCACTCCCAAATGGTGGTTTATGCTTAAATAACCCTTTTGTAAGCATAATAACACGTTTCCATTGAAAGTAACAGAAATATTCACATGTCAAGTTTTTATGTGTTCAAAATGCTTTTCAGAGCGAGAGAAGCACTTTTTGACCAACAATGTGATTCTGACCTTTCAATTTTGATATTGCTCAAAACTAATGGAATTCACTCCCAAATGGTGGTTTATGCTTAAATAACCCTTTTGTAAGCATAATAACACGTTTGAATTGAAAGAAACAGAAATATTCACATGTCAAGTTTTTATGCGTGCAAAATGCTTTTCAGAGCGAGAGAAGCACTTTTTGACCAACTATGTGATTTTTACCTTACAATGTTGATATTGCTCAAAACTAATGGAATTCACTCCCAAATGGTGGTTTATGCTTAAATAACCCTTTTGTAAGCATAATAACACGTTTCCATTGAAAGTAACAGAAATATTCACATGTCAAGTTTTTATGTGTGCAAAATGCTTTTCAGAGCGAGAGAAGCACTTTTTGACCAACAATGTGATTCTGACCTTTCAATTTTGATATTGCTCAAAACTAATGGAATTCACTCCCAAATGGTGGTTTATGCTTAAATAACCCTTTTGTAAGAATAATAACACGTTTCCATTGAAAGTAACAGAAATATTCACATGTCAAGTTTTTATGTGTGCAAAATGCTTTTCAGAGCGAGAGAAGCACTTTTTGACCAACAATGTGATTCTGACCTTTCAATTTTGATATTGCTCAAAACTAATGGAATTCACTCCCAAATGGTGGTTTATGCTTAAATAACCCTTTTGTAAGCCTAATAACACGTTTCCATTGAAAGAAACAGAAATATTCACATGTCAAGTTTTTATGCGTGCAAAATGCTTTTCAGAGCGAGAGAAGCACTTTTTGACCAACAATGTGATTCTGACCTTTCAATTTTGATATTGCTCAAAACTAATGGAATTCACTCCCAAATGGTGGTTTATGCTTAAATAACCCTTTTGTAAGCCTAATAACACGTTTCCATTGAAAGAAACAGAAATATTCACATGTCAAGTTTTTATGCGTGCAAAATGCTTTTCAGAGCGAGAGAAGCACTTTTTGACCAACAATGTGACTCTGACCTTTCAATTTTGATATTGCTCAAAACTAATGGAATTCACTCCCAAATGGTGGTTTATGCTTAAATAACCCTTTTGTAAGCATAATAACACGTTTGAATTGAAAGAAACAGAAATATTCACATGTCAAGTTTTTATGCGTGCAAAATGCTTTTCAGAGCGAGAGAAGCACTTTTTGACCAACTATGTGATTTTTACCTTACAATGTTGATATTGCTCAAAACTAATGGAATTCACTCCCAAATGGTGGTTTATGCTTAAATAACCCTTTTGTAAGCATAATAACACGTTTCCATTGAAAGTAACAGAAATATTCACATGTCAAGTTTTTATGTGTGCAAAATGCTTTTCAGAGCGAGAGAAGCACTTTTTGACCAACAATGTGATTCTGACCTTTCAATTTTGATATTGCTCAAAACTAATGGAATTCACTCCCAAATGGTGGTTTATGCTTAAATAACCCTTTTGTAAGAATAATAACACGTTTCCATTGAAAGTAACAGAAATATTCACATGTCAAGTTTTTATGTGTGCAAAATGCTTTTCAGAGCGAGAGAAGCACTTTTTGACCAACAATGTGATTCTGACCTTTCAATTTTGATATTGCTCAAAACTAATGGAATTCACTCCCAAATGGTGGTTTATGCTTAAATAACCCTTTTGTAAGCCTAATAACACGTTTCCATTGAAAGAAACAGAAATATTCACATGTCAAGTTTTTATGCGTGCAAAATGCTTTTCAGAGCGAGAGAAGCACTTTTTGACCAACAATGTGATTCTGACCTTTCAATTTTGATATTGCTCAAAACTAATGGAATTCACTCCCAAATGGTGGTTTATGCTTAAATAACCCTTTTGTAAGCCTAATAACACGTTTCCATTGAAAGAAACAGAAATATTCACATGTCAAGTTTTTATGCGTGCAAAATGCTTTTCAGAGCGAGAGAAGCACTTTTTGACCAACAATGTGACTCTGACCTTTCAATTTTGATATTGCTCAAAACTAATGGAATTCACTCCCAAATGGTGGTTTATGCTTAAATAACCCTTTTGTAAGCATAATAACACGTTTCCATTGAAAGTAACAGAAATATTCACATGTCAAGTTTTTATGTGTGCAAAATGCTTTTCAGAGCGAGAGAAGCACTTTTTGACCAACAATGTGATTTTTACCTTACAATGTTGATATTGCTCAAAACTAATGGAATTCACTCCCAAATGGTGGTTTATGCTTAAATAACCCTTTTGTAAGCATAATAACACGTTTCCATTGAAAGTAACAGAAATATTCACATGTCAAGTTTTTATGCGTGCAAAATGCTTTTCAGAGCGAGAGAAGCACTTTTTGACCAACAATGTGACTCTGACCTTTCAATTTTGATATTGCTCAAAACTAATGGAATTCACTCCCAAATGGTGGTTTATGCTTAAATAACCCTTTTGTAAGCATAATAACACGTTTCCATTGAAAGTAACAGAAATATTCACATGTCAAGTTTTTATGTGTGCAAAATGCTTTTCAGAGCGAGAGAAGCACTTTTTGACCAACAATGTGATTTTTACCTTACAATGTTGATATTGCTCAAAACTAATGGAATTCACTCCCAAATGGTGGTTTATGCTTAAATAACCCTTTTGTAAGCATAATAACACGTTTCCATTGAAAGTAACAGAAATATTCACGTTTCTAGTTTTTATGTGTGCAAAATGCTTTTCAGAGCGAGAGAAGCACTTTTTGACCAACAATGTGATTTTTACCTTACAATGTTGATATTGCTCAAAACTAATGGAATTCACTCCCAAATGGTGGTTTATGCTTAAATAACCCTTTTGTAAGCATAATAACACGTTTCCATTGAAAGTAACAGAAATATTCACATGTCAAGTTTTTATGCGTGCAAAATGCTTTTCAGAGCGAGAGAAGCACTTTTTGACCAACAATGTGATTCTGACCTTTCAATTTTGATATTGCTCAAAACTAATGGAATTCACTCCCAAATGGTGGTTTATGCTTAAATAACCCTTTTGTAAGCATAATAACACGTTTGAATTGAAAGAAACAGAAATATTCACATGTCAAGTTTTTATGCGTGCAAAATGCTTTTCAGAGCGAGAGAAGCACTTTTTGACCAACAATGTGACTCTGACCTTTCAATTTTGATATTGCTCAAAACTAATGGAATTCACTCCCAAATGGTGGTTTATGCTTAAATAACCCTTTTGTAAGCATAATAACACGTTTCCATTGAAAGAAACAGAAATATTCACATGTCAAGTTTTTATGCGTGCAAAATGCTTTTCAGAGCGAGAGAAGCACTTTTTGACCAACAATGTGATTTTTACCTTACAATGTTGATATTGCTCAAAACTAATGGAATTCACTCCCAAATGGTGGTTTATGCTTAAATAACCCTTTTGTAAGCATAATAACACGTTTCCATTGAAAGAAACAGAAATATTCACATGTCAAGTTTTTATGCGTGCAAAATGCTTTTCAGAGCGAGAGAAGCACTTTTTGATCAACAATGTGATTTTTACCTTACAATGTTGATATTGCTCAAAACTAATGGAATTCACTCCCAAATGGTGGTTTATGCTTAAATAACCCTTTTGTAAGCATAATAACACGTTTCCATTGAAAGTAACAGAAATATTCACATGTCAAGTTTTTATGTGTGCAAAATGCTTTTCAGAGGGAGAGAAGCACTTTTTGACCAACAATGTGATTCTGACCTTTCAATTTTGATATTGCTCAAAACTAATGGAATTCACTCCCAAATGGTGGTTTATGCTTAAATAACCCTTTTGTAAGCATAATAACACGTTTCCATTGAAAGTAACAGAAATATTCACATGTCAAGTTTTTATGCGTGCAAAATGCTTTTCAGAGCGAGAGAAGCACTTTTTGACCAACAATGTGACTCTGACCTTTCAATTTTGATATTGCTCAAAACTAATGGAATTCACTCCCAAATGGTGGTTTATGCTTAAATAACCCTTTTGTAAGCATAATAACACGTTTCCATTGAAAGTAACAGAAATATTCACGTTTCTAGTTTTTATGTGTGCAAAATGCTTTTCAGAGCGAGAGAAGCACTTTTTGACCAACAATGTGATTTTTACCTTACAATGTTGATATTGCTCAAAACTAATGGAATTCACTCCCAAATGGTGGTTTATGCTTAAATAACCCTTTTGTAAGCATAATAACACGTTTCCATTGAAAGTAACAGAAATATTCACATGTCAAGTTTTTATGCGTGCAAAATGCTTTTCAGAGCGAGAGAAGCACTTTTTGACCAACAATGTGATTCTGACCTTTCAATTTTGATATTGCTCAAAACTAATGGAATTCACTCCCAAATGGTGGTTTATGCTTAAATAACCCTTTTGTAAGCATAATAACACGTTTGAATTGAAAGAAACAGAAATATTCACATGTCAAGTTTTTATGCGTGCAAAATGCTTTTCAGAGCGAGAGAAGCACTTTTTGACCAACAATGTGACTCTGACCTTTCAATTTTGATATTGCTCAAAACTAATGGAATTCACTCCCAAATGGTGGTTTATGCTTAAATAACCCTTTTGTAAGCATAATAACACGTTTCCATTGAAAGAAACAGAAATATTCACATGTCAAATTTTTATGCGTGCAAAATGCTTTTCAGAGCGAGAGAAGCACTTTTTGACCAACAATGTGATTTTTACCTTACAATGTTCATATTGCTCAAAACTAATGGAATTCACTCCCAAATGGTGGTTTATGCTTAAATAACCCTTTTGTAAGCATAATAACACGTTTCCATTGAAAGTAACAGAAATATTCACATGTCAAGTTTTTATGTGTGCAAAATGCTTTTCAGAGCGAGAGAAGCACTTTTTGACCAACAATGTGATTCTGACCTTTCAATTTTGATATTGCTCAAAACTAATGGAATTCACTCCCAAATGGTGGTTTATGCTTAAATAACCCTTTTGTAAGCCTAATAACACGTTTCCATTGAAAGAAACAGAAATATTCACATGTCAAGTTTTTATGCGTGCAAAATGCTTTTCAGAGCGAGAGAAGCACTTTTTGACCAACAATGTGATTCTGACCTTTCAATTTTGATATTGCTCAAAACTAATGGAATTCACTCCCAAATGGTGGTTTATGCTTAAATAACCCTTTTGTAAGCCTAATAACACGTTTCCATTGAAAGAAACAGAAATATTCACATGTCAAGTTTTTATGCGTGCAAAATGCTTTTCAGAGCGAGAGAAGCACTTTTTGACCAACAATGTGACTCTGACCTTTCAATTTTGATATTGCTCAAAACTAATGGAATTCACTCCCAAATGGTGGTTTATGCTTAAATAACCCTTTTGTAAGCATAATAACACGTTTCCATTGAAAGTAACAGAAATATTCACATGTCAAGTTTTTATGTGTGCAAAATGCTTTTCAGAGCGAGAGAAGCACTTTTTGACCAACAATGTGATTTTTACCTTACAATGTTGATATTGCTCAAAACTAATGGAATTCACTCCCAAATGGTGGTTTATGCTTAAATAACCCTTTTGTAAGCATAATAACACGTTTCCATTGAAAGTAACAGAAATATTCACATGTCAAGTTTTTATGCGTGCAAAATGCTTTTCAGAGCGAGAGAAGCACTTTTTGACCAACAATGTGACTCTGACCTTTCAATTTTGATATTGCTCAAAACTAATGGAATTCACTCCCAAATGGTGGTTTATGCTTAAATAACCCTTTTGTAAGCATAATAACACGTTTCCATTGAAAGTAACAGAAATATTCACATGTCAAGTTTTTATGTGTGCAAAATGCTTTTCAGAGCGAGAGAAGCACTTTTTGACCAACAATGTGATTTTTACCTTACAATGTTGATATTGCTCAAAACTAATGGAATTCACTCCCAAATGGTGGTTTATGCTTAAATAACCCTTTTGTAAGCATAATAACACGTTTCCATTGAAAGTAACAGAAATATTCACGTTTCTAGTTTTTATGTGTGCAAAATGCTTTTCAGAGCGAGAGAAGCACTTTTTGACCAACAATGTGATTTTTACCTTACAATGTTGATATTGCTCAAAACTAATGGAATTCACTCCCAAATGGTGGTTTATGCTTAAATAACCCTTTTGTAAGCATAATAACACGTTTCCATTGAAAGTAACAGAAATATTCACATGTCAAGTTTTTATGCGTGCAAAATGCTTTTCAGAGCGAGAGAAGCACTTTTTGACCAACAATGTGATTCTGACCTTTCAATTTTGATATTGCTCAAAACTAATGGAATTCACTCCCAAATGGTGGTTTATGCTTAAATAACCCTTTTGTAAGCATAATAACACGTTTGAATTGAAAGAAACAGAAATATTCACATGTCAAGTTTTTATGCGTGCAAAATGCTTTTCAGAGCGAGAGAAGCACTTTTTGACCAACAATGTGACTCTGACCTTTCAATTTTGATATTGCTCAAAACTAATGGAATTCACTCCCAAATGGTGGTTTATGCTTAAATAACCCTTTTGTAAGCATAATAACACGTTTCCATTGAAAGAAACAGAAATATTCACATGTCAAGTTTTTATGCGTGCAAAATGCTTTTCAGAGCGAGAGAAGCACTTTTTGACCAACAATGTGATTTTTACCTTACAATGTTGATATTGCTCAAAACTAATGGAATTCACTCCCAAATGGTGGTTTATGCTTAAATAACCCTTTTGTAAGCATAATAACACGTTTCCATTGAAAGAAACAGAAATATTCACATGTCAAGTTTTTATGCGTGCAAAATGCTTTTCAGAGCGAGAGAAGCACTTTTTGATCAACAATGTGATTTTTACCTTACAATGTTGATATTGCTCAAAACTAATGGAATTCACTCCCAAATGGTGGTTTATGCTTAAATAACCCTTTTGTAAGCATAATAACACGTTTCCATTGAAAGTAACAGAAATATTCACATGTCAAGTTTTTATGTGTGCAAAATGCTTTTCAGAGGGAGAGAAGCACTTTTTGACCAACAATGTGATTCTGACCTTTCAATTTTGATATTGCTCAAAACTAATGGAATTCACTCCCAAATGGTGGTTTATGCTTAAATAACCCTTTTGTAAGCATAATAACACGTTTCCATTGAAAGTAACAGAAATATTCACATGTCAAGTTTTTATGCGTGCAAAATGCTTTTCAGAGCGAGAGAAGCACTTTTTGACCAACAATGTGACTCTGACCTTTCAATTTTGATATTGCTCAAAACTAATGGAATTCACTCCCAAATGGTGGTTTATGCTTAAATAACCCTTTTGTAAGCATAATAACACGTTTCCATTGAAAGTAACAGAAATATTCACGTTTCTAGTTTTTATGTGTGCAAAATGCTTTTCAGAGCGAGAGAAGCACTTTTTGACCAACAATGTGATTTTTACCTTACAATGTTGATATTGCTCAAAACTAATGGAATTCACTCCCAAATGGTGGTTTATGCTTAAATAACCCTTTTGTAAGCATAATAACACGTTTCCATTGAAAGTAACAGAAATATTCACGTTTCTAGTTTTTATGTGTGCAAAATGCTTTTCAGAGCGAGAGAAGCACTTTTTGACCAACAATGTGATTTTTACCTTACAATGTTGATATTGCTCAAAACTAATGGAATTCACTCCCAAATGGTGGTTTATGCTTAAATAACCCTTTTGTAAGCATAATAACACGTTTCCATTGAAAGTAACAGAAATATTCACATGTCAAGTTTTTATGCGTGCAAAATGCTTTTCAGAGCGAGAGAAGCACTTTTTGACCAACAATGTGATTCTGACCTTTCAATTTTGATATTGCTCAAAACTAATGGAATTCACTCCCAAATGGTGGTTTATGCTTAAATAACCCTTTTGTAAGCATAATAACACGTTTGAATTGAAAGAAACAGAAATATTCACATGTCAAGTTTTTATGCGTGCAAAATGCTTTTCAGAGCGAGAGAAGCACTTTTTGACCAACAATGTGACTCTGACCTTTCAATTTTGATATTGCTCAAAACTAATGGAATTCACTCCCAAATGGTGGTTTATGCTTAAATAACCCTTTTGTAAGCATAATAACACGTTTCCATTGAAAGAAACAGAAATATTCACATGTCAAATTTTTATGCGTGCAAAATGCTTTTCAGAGCGAGAGAAGCACTTTTTGACCAACAATGTGATTTTTACCTTACAATGTTCATATTGCTCAAAACTAATGGAATTCACTCCCAAATGGTGGTTTATGCTTAAATAACCCTTTTGTAAGCATAATAACACGTTTCCATTGAAAGTAACAGAAATATTCACATGTCAAGTTTTTATGTGTGCAAAATGCTTTTCAGAGCGAGAGAAGCACTTTTTGACCAACAATGTGATTCTGACCTTTCAATTTTGATATTGCTCAAAACTAATGGAATTCACTCCCAAATGGTGGTTTATGCTTAAATAACCCTTTTGTAAGCATAATAACACGTTTCCATTGAAAGAAACAGAAATATTCACATGTCAAGTTTTTATGCGTGCAAAATGCTTTTCAGAGCGAGAGAAGCACTTTTTGATCAACAATGTGATTTTTACCTTACAATGTTGATATTGCTCAAAACTAATGGAATTCACTCCCAAATGGTGGTTTATGCTTAAATAACCCTTTTGTAAGCATAATAACACGTTTCCATTGAAAGTAACAGAAATATTCACATGTCAAGTTTTTATGTGTGCAAAATGCTTTTCAGAGGGAGAGAAGCACTTTTTGACCAACAATGTGATTCTGACCTTTCAATTTTGATATTGCTCAAAACTAATGGAATTCACTCCCAAATGGTGGTTTATGCTTAAATAACCCTTTTGCAAGCATAATAACACGTTTCCATTGAAAGTAACAGAAATATTCACATGTCAAGTTTTTATGCGTGCAAAATGCTTTTCAGAGCGAGAGAAGCACTTTTTGACCAACAATGTGACTCTGACCTTTCAATTTTGATATTGCTCAAAACTAATGGAATTCACTCCCAAATGGTGGTTTATGCTTAAATAACCCTTTTGTAAGCATAATAACACGTTTCCATTGAAAGTAACAGAAATATTCACGTTTCTAGTTTTTATGTGTGCAAAATGCTTTTCAGAGCGAGAGAAGCACTTTTTGACCAACAATGTGATTTTTACCTTACAATGTTGATATTGCTCAAAACTAATGGAATTCACTCCCAAATGGTGGTTTATGCTTAAATAACCCTTTTGTAAGCATAATAACACGTTTCCATTGAAAGTAACAGAAATATTCACGTTTCTAGTTTTTATGTGTGCAAAATGCTTTTCAGAGCGAGAGAAGCACTTTTTGACCAACAATGTGATTTTTACCTTACAATGTTGATATTGCTCAAAACTAATGGAATTCACTCCCAAATGGTGGTTTATGCTTAAATAACCCTTTTGTAAGCATAATAACACGTTTCCATTGAAAGTAACAGAAATATTCACATGTCAAGTTTTTATGCGTGCAAAATGCTTTTCAGAGCGAGAGAAGCACTTTTTGACCAACAATGTGATTCTGACCTTTCAATTTTGATATTGCTCAAAACTAATGGAATTCACTCCCAAATGGTGGTTTATGCTTAAATAACCCTTTTGTAAGCATAATAACACGTTTGAATTGAAAGAAACAGAAATATTCACATGTCAAGTTTTTATGCGTGCAAAATGCTTTTCAGAGCGAGAGAAGCACTTTTTGACCAACAATGTGACTCTGACCTTTCAATTTTGATATTGCTCAAAACTAATGGAATTCACTCCCAAATGGTGGTTTATGCTTAAATAACCCTTTTGTAAGCATAATAACACGTTTCCATTGAAAGAAACAGAAATATTCACATGTCAAATTTTTATGCGTGCAAAATGCTTTTCAGAGCGAGAGAAGCACTTTTTGACCAACAATGTGATTTTTACCTTACAATGTTCATATTGCTCAAAACTAATGGAATTCACTCCCAAATGGTGGTTTATGCTTAAATAACCCTTTTGTAAGCATAATAACACGTTTCCATTGAAAGTAACAGAAATATTCACATGTCAAGTTTTTATGTGTGCAAAATGCTTTTCAGAGCGAGAGAAGCACTTTTTGACCAACAATGTGATTCTGACCTTTCAATTTTGATATTGCTCAAAACTAATGGAATTCACTCCCAAATGGTGGTTTATGCTTAAATAACCCTTTTGTAAGCATAATAACACGTTTGAATTGAAAGAAACAGAAATATTCACATGTCAAATTTTTATGCGTGCAAAATGCTTTTCAGAGCGAGAGAAGCACTTTTTGACCAACAATGTGATTTTTACCTTACAATGTTCATATTGCTCAAAACTAATGGAATTCACTCCCAAATGGTGGTTTATGCTTAAATAACCCTTTTGTAAGCATAATAACACGTTTCCATTGAAAGTAACAGAAATATTCACATGTCAAGTTTTTATGTGTGCAAAATGCTTTTCAGAGCGAGAGAAGCACTTTTTGACCAACAATGTGATTCTGACCTTTCAATTTTGATATTGCTCAAAACTAATGGAATTCACTCCCAAATGGTGGTTTATGCTTAAATAACCCTTTGTAAGCATAATAACACGTTTCCATTGAAAGAAACAGAAATATTCACATGTCAAGTTTTTATGCGTGCAAAATGCTTTTCAGAGCGAGAGAAGCACTTTTTGATCAACAATGTGATTTTTACCTTACAATGTTGATATTGCTCAAAACTAATGGAATTCACTCCCAAATGGTGGTTTATGCTTAAATAACCCTTTTGTAAGCATAATAACACGTTTCCATTGAAAGTAACAGAAATATTCACATGTCAAGTTTTTATGTGTGCAAAATGCTTTTCAGAGGGAGAGAAGCACTTTTTGACCAACAATGTGATTCTGACCTTTCAATTTTGATATTGCTCAAAACTAATGGAATTCACTCCCAAATGGTGGTTTATGCTTAAATAACCCTTTTGCAAGCATAATAACACGTTTCCATTGAAAGTAACAGAAATATTCACATGTCAAGTTTTTATGCGTGCAAAATGCTTTTCAGAGCGAGAGAAGCACTTTTTGACCAACAATGTGACTCTGACCTTTCAATTTTGATATTGCTCAAAACTAATGGAATTCACTCCCAAATGGTGGTTTATGCTTAAATAACCCTTTTGTAAGCATAATAACACGTTTCCATTGAAAGTAACAGAAATATTCACGTTTCTAGTTTTTATGTGTGCAAAATGCTTTTCAGAGCGAGAGAAGCACTTTTTGACCAACAATGTGATTTTTACCTTACAATGTTGATATTGCTCAAAACTAATGGAATTCACTCCCAAATGGTGGTTTATGCTTAAATAACCCTTTTGTAAGCATAATAACACGTTTCCATTGAAAGTAACAGAAATATTCACGTTTCTAGTTTTTATGTGTGCAAAATGCTTTTCAGAGCGAGAGAAGCACTTTTTGACCAACAATGTGATTTTTACCTTACAATGTTGATATTGCTCAAAACTAATGGAATTCACTCCCAAATGGTGGTTTATGCTTAAATAACCCTTTTGTAAGCATAATAACACGTTTCCATTGAAAGTAACAGAAATATTCACATGTCAAGTTTTTATGCGTGCAAATGCTTTTCAGAGCGAGAGAAGCACTTTTTGACCAACAATGTGATTCTGACCTTTCAATTTTGATATTGCTCAAAACTAATGGAATTCACTCCCAAATGGTGGTTTATGCTTAAATAACCCTTTTGTAAGCATAATAACACGTTTGAATTGAAAGAAACAGAAATATTCACATGTCAAGTTTTTATGCGTGCAAAATGCTTTTCAGAGCGAGAGAAGCACTTTTTGACCAACAATGTGACTCTGACCTTTCAATTTTGATATTGCTCAAAACTAATGGAATTCACTCCCAAATGGTGGTTTATGCTTAAATAACCCTTTTGTAAGCATAATAACACGTTTCCATTGAAAGAAACAGAAATATTCACATGTCAAATTTTTATGCGTGCAAAATGCTTTTCAGAGCGAGAGAAGCACTGTTTGACCAACAATGTGATTTTTACCTTACAATGTTCATATTGCTCAAAACTAATGGAATTCACTCCCAAATGGTGGTTTATGCTTAAATAACCCTTTTGTAAGCATAATAACACGTTTCCATTGAAAGTAACAGAAATATTCACATGTCAAGTTTTTATGTGTGCAAAATGCTTTTCAGAGCGAGAGAAGCACTTTTTGACCAACAATGTGATTCTGACCTTTCAATTTTGATATTGCTCAAAACTAATGGAATTCACTCCCAAATGGTGGTTTATGCTTAAATAACCCTTTTGTAAGCATAATAACACGTTTGAATTGAAAGAAACAGAAATATTCACATGTCAAGTTTTTATGCGTGCAAAATGCTTTTCAGAGCGAGAGAAGCACTTTTTGACCAACTATGTGATTTTACCTTACAATGTTGATATTGCTCAAAACTAATGGAATTCACTCCCAAATGGTGGTTTATGCTTAAATAACCCTATTGTAAGCATAATAACACGTTTCCATTGAAAGTAACAGAAATATTCACATGTCAAGTTTTTATGTGTGCAAAATGCTTTTCAGAGCGAGAGAAGCACTTTTTGACCAACAATGTGATTTTTACCTTACAATGTTGATATTGATCAAAACTAATGGAATTCACTCCCAAATGGTGGTTTATGCTTAAATAACCCTTTTGTAAGCATAATAACACGTTTCCATTGAAAGTAACAGAAATGTTCACATGTCAAGTTTTTATGTGTGCAAAATGCTTTCAGAGCGAGAGAAGCACTTTTGACCAACAATGTGATTCTGACCTTTCAATTTTGATATTGCTCAAAACTAATGGAATTCACTCCAAATGGTGGTTTATGCTTAAATAACCCTTTTGTAAGCCTAATAACACGTTTCCATTGAAAGAAACAGAAATATTCACATGTCAAGTTTTTATGCGTGCAAAATGCTTTTCAGAGCGAGAGAAGCACTTTTTGACCAACAATGTGACTCTGACCTTTCAATTTTGATATTGCTCAAAACTAATGGAATTCACTCCCAAATGGTGGTTTATGCTTAAATAACCCTTTTGTAAGCATAATAACACGTTTCCATTGAAAGTAACAGAAATATTCACATGTCAAGTTTTATGTGTGCAAAATGCTTTTCAGAGCGAGAGAAGCACTTTTTGACCAACAATGTGATTCTGACCTTTCAATTTTGATATTGCTCAAAACTAATGGAATTCACTCCCAAATGGTGGTTTATGCTTAAATAACCCCTTTTGTAAGCATAATAACACGTTTGAATTGAAAGAAACAGAAATATTCACATGTCAAGTTTTTATGCGTGCAAAATGCTTTTCAGAGCGAGAGAAGCACTTTTGACCAACTTATGTGATTTTTACCTTACAATGTTGATATTGCTCAAAAACTAATGGAATTCACTCCCAAATGGTGGTTTATGCTTAAATAACCCTATTGTAAGCATAATAACACGTTTCCATTGAAAGTAACAGAAATATTCACATGTCAAGTTTTTATGTGTGCAAAATGCTTTTCAGAGCGAGAGAAGCACTTTTTGACCAACATTGTGATTTTTACCTTACAATGTTGATATTGATCAAAACTAATGGAATTCACTCCCAAATGGTGGTTTATGCTTAAATAACCCTTTTGTAAGCATAATAACACGTTTCCATTGAAAGTAACAGAAATGTTCACATGTCAAGTTTTTATGTGTGCAAAATGCTTTTCAGAGCGAGAGAAGCACTTTTTGACCAACAATGTGATTCTGACCTTTCAATTTTGATATTGCTCAAAACTAATGGAATTCACTCCCAAATGGTGGTTTATGCTTAAATAACCCTTTTGTAAGAATAATAACACGTTTCCATTGAAAGTAACAGAATATTCACATGTCAAGTTTTTATGTGTGCAAAATGCTTTTCAGAGCGAGAGAAGCACTTTTTGACCAACAATGTGATTCTGACCTTTCAATTTTGATATTGCTCAAAACTAATGGAATTCACTCCCAAATGGTGGTTTATGCTTAAATAACCCTTTTGTAAGCCTAAAAACACGTTTCCATTGAAAGAAACAGAAATATTCACATGTCAAGTTTTTATGCGTGCAAAATGCTTTTCAGAGCGAGAGAAGCACTTTTGACCAACAATGTGATTCTGACCTTTCAATTTTGATATTGCTCAAAACT
The DNA here is from genome assembly GCF_949987615.1 of Pollachius pollachius. Taxonomy (NCBI): domain Eukaryota; kingdom Metazoa; phylum Chordata; class Actinopteri; order Gadiformes; family Gadidae; genus Pollachius; species Pollachius pollachius. The sequence continues at coordinate 155,678 of NW_027641655.1, forward strand.
AATGGAATTCACTCCCAAATGGTGGTTTATGCTTAAATAACCCTTTTGTAAGCCTAATAACACGTTTCCATTGAAAGAAACAGAAATATTCACATGTCAAGTTTTTATGCGTGCAAAATGCTTTTCAGAGCGAGAGAAGCACTTTTTGACCAACAATGTGACTCTGACCTTTCAATTTTGATATTGCTCAAAACTAATGGAATTCACTCCCAAATGGTGGTTTATGCTTAAATAACCCTTTTGTAAGCATAATAACACGTTTCCATTGAAAGTAACAGAAATATTCACATGTCAAGTTTTTATGTGTGCAAAATGCTTTTCAGAGCGAGAGAAGCACTTTTTGACCAACAATGTGATTTTTACCTTACAATGTTGATATTGCTCAAAACTAATGGAATTCACTCCCAAATGGTGGTTTATGCTTAAATAACCCTTTTGTAAGCATAATAACACGTTTCCATTGAAAGTAACAGAAATATTCACATGTCAAGTTTTTATGCGTGCAAAATGCTTTTCAGAGCGAGAGAAGCACTTTTTGACCAACAATGTGACTCTGACCTTTCAATTTTGATATTGCTCAAAACTAATGGAATTCACTCCCAAATGGTGGTTTATGCTTAAATAACCCTTTTGTAAGCATAATAACACGTTTCCATTGAAAGTAACAGAAATATTCACATGTCAAGTTTTTATGTGTGCAAAATGCTTTTCAGAGCGAGAGAAGCACTTTTTGACCAACAATGTGATTTTTACCTTACAATGTTGATATTGCTCAAAACTAATGGAATTCACTCCCAAATGGTGGTTTATGCTTAAATAACCCTTTTGTAAGCATAATAACACGTTTCCATTGAAAGTAACAGAAATATTCACGTTTCTAGTTTTTATGTGTGCAAAATGCTTTTCAGAGCGAGAGAAGCACTTTTGACCAACAATGTGATTTTTACCTTACAGTGTTGATATTGCTCAAAACTAATGGAATTCACTCCCAAATGGTGGTTTATGCTTAAATAACCCTTTTGTAAGCATAATAACACGTTTCCATTGAAAGTAACAGAAATATTCACATGTCAAGTTTTTATGTGTGCAAAATGCTTTTCAGAGTGAGAGAAGCACTTTTTGACCAACAATGTGATTCTGACCTTTCAATTTTGATATTGCTCAAAACTAATGGAATTCACTCCCAAATGGTGGTTTATGCTTAAATAACCCTTTTGTAAGCATAATAACACGTTTCCATTGAAAGAAACAGAAATATTCACATGTCAAGTTTTTATGCGTGCAAAATGCTTTTCAGAGCGAGAGAAGCACTTTTTGACCAACAATGTGATTTTTACCTTACAATGTTGATATTGCTCAAAACTAATGGAATTCACTCCCAAATGGTGGTTTATGCTTAAATAACCCTTTTGTAAGCATAATAACACGTTTCCATTGAAAGTAACAGAAATATTCACATGTCAAGTTTTTATGCGTGCAAAATGCTTTTCAGAGCGAGAGAAGCACTTTTTGACCAACAATGTGACTCTGACCTTTCAATTTTGATATTGCTCAAAACTAATGGAATTCACTCCCAAATGGTGGTTTATGCTTAAATAACCCTTTTGTAAGCATAATAACACGTTTCCATTGAAAGTAACAGAAATATTCACATGTCAAGTTTTTATGTGTGCAAAATGCTTTTCAGAGCGAGAGAAGCACTTTTTGACCAACAATGTGACTCTGACCTTTCAATTTTGATATTGCTCAAAACTAATGGAATTCACTCCCAAATGGTGGTTTATGCTTAAATAACCCTTTTGTAAGCATAATAACACGTTTCCATTGAAAGTAACAGAAATATTCACGTTTCTAGTTTTTATGTGTGCAAAATGCTTTTCAGAGCGAGAGAAGCACTTTTTGACCAACAATGTGATTTTTACCTTACAATGTTGATATTGCTCAAAACTAATGGAATTCACTCCCAAATGGTGGTTTATGCTTAAATAACCCTTTTGTAAGCATAATAACACGTTTCCATTGAAAGTAACAGAAATATTCACGTTTCTAGTTTTTATGTGTGCAAAATGCTTTTCAGAGCGAGAGAAGCACTTTTTGACCAACAATGTGATTTTTACCTTACAATGTTGATATTGCTCAAAACTAATGGAATTCACTCCCAAATGGTGGTTTATGCTTAAATAACCCTTTTGTAAGCATAATAACACGTTTCCATTGAAAGTAACAGAAATATTCACATGTCAAGTTTTTATGCGTGCAAAATGCTTTTCAGAGCGAGAGAAGCACTTTTTGACCAACAATGTGATTCTGACCTTTCAATTTTGATATTGCTCAAAACTAATGGAATTCACTCCCAAATGGTGGTTTATGCTTAAATAACCCTTTTGTAAGCATAATAACACGTTTCCATTGAAAGAAACAGAAATATTCACATGTCAAGTTTTTATGCGTGCAAAATGCTTTTCAGAGCGAGAGAAGCACTTTTTGATCAACAATGTGATTTTTACCTTACAATGTTGATATTGCTCAAAACTAATGGAATTCACTCCCAAATGGTGGTTTATGCTTAAATAACCCTTTTGTAAGCATAATAACACGTTTCCATTGAAAGTAACAGAAATATTCACATGTCAAGTTTTTATGTGTGCAAAATGCTTTTCAGAGGGAGAGAAGCACTTTTTGACCAACAATGTGATTCTGACCTTTCAATTTTGATATTGCTCAAAACTAATGGAATTCACTCCCAAATGGTGGTTTATGCTTAAATAACCCTTTTGTAAGCATAATAACACGTTTCCATTGAAAGTAACAGAAATATTCACATGTCAAGTTTTTATGCGTGCAAAATGCTTTTCAGAGCGAGAGAAGCACTTTTTGACCAACAATGTGACTCTGACCTTTCAATTTTGATATTGCTCAAAACTAATGGAATTCACTCCCAAATGGTGGTTTATGCTTAAATAACCCTTTTGTAAGCATAATAACACGTTTCCATTGAAAGTAACAGAAATATTCACGTTTCTAGTTTTTATGTGTGCAAAATGCTTTTCAGAGCGAGAGAAGCACTTTTTGACCAACAATGTGATTTTTACCTTACAATGTTGATATTGCTCAAAACTAATGGAATTCACTCCCAAATGGTGGTTTATGCTTAAATAACCCTTTTGTAAGCATAATAACACGTTTCCATTGAAAGTAACAGAAATATTCACGTTTCTAGTTTTTATGTGTGCAAAATGCTTTTCAGAGCGAGAGAAGCACTTTTTGACCAACAATGTGATTTTTACCTTACAATGTTGATATTGCTCAAAACTAATGGAATTCACTCCCAAATGGTGGTTTATGCTTAAATAACCCTTTTGTAAGCATAATAACACGTTTCCATTGAAAGTAACAGAAATATTCACATGTCAAGTTTTTATGCGTGCAAAATGCTTTTCAGAGCGAGAGAAGCACTTTTGACCAACAATGTGATTCTGACCTTTCAATTTTGATATTGCTCAAAACTAATGGAATTCACTCCCAAATGGTGGTTTATGCTTAAATAACCCTTTTGTAAGCATAATAACACGTTTGAATTGAAAGAAACAGAAATATTCACATGTCAAGTTTTTATGCGTGCAAAATGCTTTTCAGAGCGAGAGAAGCACTTTTTGACCAACAATGTGACTCTGACCTTTCAATTTTGATATTGCTCAAAACTAATGGAATTCACTCCCAAATGGTGGTTTATGCTTAAATAACCCTTTTGTAAGCATAATAACACGTTTCCATTGAAAGTAACAGAAATATTCACATGTCAAGTTTTTATGCGTGCAAAATGCTTTTCAGAGCGAGAGAAGCACTTTTTGACCAACAATGTGACTCTGACCTTTCAATTTTGATATTGCTCAAAACTAATGGAATTCACTCCCAAATGGTGGTTTATGCTTAAATAACCCTTTTGTAAGCATAATAACACGTTTCCATTGAAAGTAACAGAAATATTCACGTTTCTAGTTTTTATGTGTGCAAAATGCTTTTCAGAGCGAGAGAAGCACTTTTTGACCAACAATGTGATTTTACCTTACAATGTTGATATTGCTCAAAACTAATGGAATTCACTCCCAAATGGGTGGTTTATGCTTAAATAACCCTTTTGTAAGCATAATAACACGTTTCCATTGAAAGTAACAGAAATATTCACGTTTCTAGTTTTTATGTGTGCAAAATGCTTTTCAGAGCGAGAGAAGCACTTTTTGACCAACAATGTGATTTTTACCTTACAATGTTGATATTGCTCAAACTAATGGAATTCACTCCCAAATGGTGGTTTATGCTTAAATAACCCTTTTGTAAGCATAATAACACGTTTCCATTGAAAGTAACAGAAATATTCACATGTCAAGTTTTTATGCGTGCAAAATGCTTTTCAGAGAGCGAGAGAAGCACTTTTTGACCAACAATGTTGATTCTGACCTTTCAATTTTGATATTGCTCAAAACTAATGGAATTCACTCCCAAATGGTGGTTTATGCTTAAATAACCCTTTTGTAAGCATAATAACACGTTTGAATTGAAAGAAACAGAAATATTCACATGTCAAGTTTTTATGCGTGCAAAATGCTTTTCAGAGCGAGAGAAGCACTTTTTGACCAACAATGTGACTCTGACCTTTCAATTTTGATATTGCTCAAAACTAATGGAATTCACTCCCAAATGGTGGTTTATGCTTAAATAACCCTTTTGTAAGCATAATAACACGTTTCCATTGAAAGAAACAGAAATATTCACATGTCAAATTTTTATGCGTGCAAAATGCTTTTCAGAGCGAGAGAAGCACTTTTTGACCAACAATGTGATTTTTACCTTACAATGTTCATATTTGCTCAAAACTAATGGAATTCACTCCCAAATGGTGGTTTATGCTTAAATAACCCTTTTGTAAGCATAATAACACGTTTCCATTGAAAGTAACAGAAATATTCACATGTCAAGTTTTTATGTGTGCAAAATGCTTTTCAGAGCGAGAGAAGCACTTTTTGACCAACAATGTGATTCTGACCTTTCAATTTTGATATTGCTCAAAACTAATGGAATTCACTC
>NW_027641654.1:2500-7500 GCF_949987615.1 Pollachius pollachius
ATTCCTTGGCTTCGTTTGAAAAACCAAGCGTTTTTTTTCTAAGTCATTTTTCTGCTAGACTCCCATGGGTTCGTTTTAGACTACCAGGGATGGTAATATAGGGTTAGCAGGGGTCTCGAAAATAAGAAATTTCACAGTCCGCTCACTGTGAATTTATGGGCTTCGCCTGGTACCGTTTTGTGGGCCTGTTTTGCAGGACAGTGGTCGTTTGACATATAAGAAAGGTGGCCCCTGGTCTGGAAGTCTTCCTGAGGCTCCAGAGGAGCGGGACCCCGTGGCGTCTAAGGCCGATTCGGGTCCCCTGGTCGGACTGAGTGGTGCCGTTGGTGACCCCCGGTCTGGAGGTCTTCCTGAGGCTCCAGAGGAGCAGGACCACGTGGCGTCTAAGGCCGAAACGGGTCCCCTGGTCGGACTGAGTGGTGCCGTTGGTGACCCCCGGTCTGGAGGTCTTCCTGAGGCTCCAGAGGAGCAGGACCACGTGGCGTCTAAGGCCGAAACGGGTCCCCTGGTCGGACTGAGTGGTGCAGTTGGTGGTCCACGGTCTGGAGGTCTTCCTGAGGCTCCAGAGGAGCGGGACCACGTGGCGTCTAAGGCCGACACGGGTCCCCTACTCGGCCCGAGTGGTGCAGTTGGTGGTCCACGGTCTGGAGGTCTTCCTGAGGCTCCAGAGGAGCGGGACCACGTGGCGTCTAAGGCCGAAACGGGTCCCCTACTCGGCCCGAGTGGTGCAGTTGGTGGTCCACGGTCTGGAGGTCTTCCTGAGGCTCCAGAGGAGCGGGACCACGTGGCGTCTAAGGCCGAAACGGGTCCCCTACTCGGCCCGAGTGGTGCAGTTGGTGGTCCACGGTCTGGAGGTCTTCCTGAGGCTCCAGAGGAGCGGGACCACTTGCCGTCTAAGTCCGAAACGGGTCCCCCATTCGGCCTAAGTGGTGCAGTTGTCGGCCCCCTGTCTGGGGGTCTTCCTGAGGCTCCAGAGGAGCGGGACCACTCAGAGTCTGAGGCCGAAACGGGTCCCCTTCTCGGCCAAAGTGGGGCAGTTAGTGGCCCCCTGTCTGGAGGTCTTCCTGAGGCTCCAGAGCAGCGGGTCCACTCAGAGTCTGAGGCCGAAACGGGTCCCCTTCTCGGCCTAAGTGGGGCAGTTGGTGGCCCCAGGTCTGGAGGTCTTCCTGCGGCTCCAGAGGAGCGGGACCACGCAGAGTCTGAGGCCGAAACGGGTCCCCTACTCGGCCTAAGTGGTGCAGTTGGTGGCCCCCTGTCTGGGGGTCTTCCTGAGGCTCCAGAGGAGCGGGACCACTCAGAGTCTGAGGCCGAAACGGGTCCCCTTCTCGGCCTAAGTGGGGCAGTTAGTTGCCCCCTGTCTGGAGGTCTTCCTGAGGCTCCAGAGCAGCGGGTCCACTCAGAGTCTGAGGCCGAAACGGGTCCCCTTCTCGGCCTAAGTGGGGCAGTTGGTGGCCCCAGGTCTGGAGGTCTTCCTGCGGCTCCAGAGGAGCGGGACCACGCAGAGTCTGAGGCCGAAACGGGTCCCTTACTCGGCCTAAGTGGGGCAGTGGGTGGCCCCCTGTCTGGAGGTCTTCCTGATGCTCCAGAGGAGCGGGACCACGCAGAGTCTGAGGCCGAAACGGGTCCCCTACTCGGCCTAAGTGGGGCAGTTGGTGGCCCCCTGTCTGGAGGTCTTCCTGATGCTCCAGAGGAGCGGGACCACTCCGAGTCTGAGTCCGAAACGGGTCCCCTATTCGGCCTAAGTGGTGCAGTTGGTGGCCCCCTGTCTGGAGGTCTTCCTGAGGCTCCAGAGCAGCGGGTCCACTCAGAGTCTTTGGCCGAAACGGGTCCCCTTCTCGGCCTAAGTGGGGCAGTTGGTGGGCCCCAGGTCTGGAGGTCTTCCTGAGGCTCCAGAGGAGCGGGACCACGCAGAGTCTGAGGCCGAAACGGGTCCCCTATTCGGCCTAAGTGGGGCAGTCGGTGGCCCCCTGTCTGGGGGTCTTCCTGCAGCTCCAGAGGAGCGGGACCACGCAGAGTCTGAGTCCGAAACGGGTCCCCTATTCGGCCTAAGTGGTGCAGTTGGTGGCCCCCTGTCTGGAGGTCTTCCTGAGGCTCCAGAGCAGCGGGTCCACTCAGAGTCTGAGTCCGATATGGGTCCCCTACTCGGACTGAGTTGTGCAGTGAGTCGGTGTGAGCCTGGAGGAATGAAAATCCAAGCGTTATTTTTCTAAGTTCTTTTTTTGCTAGACTCCCATGGGTTCGTTTTAGACTACCATGGGTTGTGTTTAGAATCCCATGGGTTCATTTTAGACTCCCATGGGTTCGTTTTAGACTACCAGGGATGGTAATATATACCAGGGGTGTCGAAAATAAGAAGTTTCACAGTCCGCTCACTGTGGATTTATGGGCTTCGCCTGATACCGTTTTGTGGGCCTGTTTTGCAGGACAGTGGTTGTTTGGCATATAGGAAAGGTGGCCCCTGGCCCTGGAGGTCTTCCTGAGGCTCCAGAGGAGCGGGACCACGTGGCGTCTAAGGCCGAAAGGTGTCCCCTGGTCGGACTGAGTGGTGCCGTTGGTGGCCCCCGGTCTGGAGGTCTTCCTGAGGCTCCAGAGGAGCGGGACCACGTGGCGTCTAAGGCCGAAACGGGTCCCCTACTCGGCCCAAGTGGTGCAGTTGGTGGCCCCTGGTCTGGGGGTCTCTAGAACCATCCAGGGGTGCGGGACCACTTGGCGTCTAAGTCCGAAACGGGTCCCCTACTCGGCCCATGTGGTGCAGTTAGTGGGCCCCCTGTCTGGAGGTCTTCCTGAGGCTCCAGAGGAGCGGGTCCACTCAGAGTCTGAGGCCGAAACGGGTCCCCTACTCGGCCTGAGTGGTGCAGTTGGTGGCCCCCTGTCTGGAGGTCTTCTTGAGGCTCCAGAGGAGCGGGTCCACTCAGAGTCTGAGGCCGAAACGGGTCCCCTACTCGGCCTAAGTGGTGCAGTTGGTGGCCCCCTGTCTGGGGGTCTTGGTGAGGCTCCAGAGGAGCGGGTCCACTCAGAGTCTGAGGCCGAAACGGGTCCCCTACTCGGCCTAAGTGGTGCAGTAAGCGGGCCCCCTGTCTGGAGGTCTTCCTGAGGCTCCAGAGGAGCGGGACCACTCAGTGTCTGAGGCCGAAACGGGTCCCCTACTCGGCCTGAGTGGTGCAGTTGGTGGCCCCCTGTCTGGAGGTCTTCTTGAGGCTCCAGAGGAGCGGGTCCACTCAGAGTCTGAGGCCGAAACGGGTCCCCTACTCGGCCTAAGTGGTGCAGTTGGTGGCCCCCTGTCTGGGGGTCTTGGTGAGGCTCCAGAGGAGCGGGTCCACTCAGAGTCTGAGGCCGAAACGGGTCCCCTACTCGGCCTAAGTGGTGCAGTAAGCGGGCCCCCTGTCTGGAGGTCTTCCTGAGGCTCCAGAGGAGCGGGACCACTCAGTGTCTGAGGCCGAAACGGGTCCCCTACTCGGCCTGAGTGGTGCAGTTGGTGGCCCCCTGTCTGGAGGTCTTCTTGAGGCTCCAGAGGAGCGGGTCCACTCAGAGTCTGAGGCCGAAACGGGTCCCCTACTCGGCCTAAGTGGTGCAGTTAGTGGGCCCCCTGTCTGGAGGTCTTCCTGAGGCTCCAGAGGAGCGGGACCACTCAGAGTCTGAGGCCGAAACGGGTCCCCCATTCGGCCTAAGTGGTGCAGTTGGTGGCCCCCTGTCTGGAGGTCTTCCTGAGGCTCCAGAGGAGAGGGACCACTCAGAGTCTGAGGCCGAAACGGGTCCCCTACTCGGCCTAAGTGGTGCAGTTGGTGGCCCCCTGTCTGGAGGTCTTCCTGAGGCTCCAGAGGAGCGGGTCCACTCAGAGTCTGAGGCCGAAACGGGTCCCCTACTCGGCCTAAGTGGTGCAGTTAGTGGGCCCCCTGTCTGGAGGTCTTCCTGAGGCTCCAGAGGAGTGGGTCCACTCAGAGTCTGAGGCCGAAACGGGTCCCCTACTCGGCCTAAGTGGTGGAGTTAGTGGGCCCCCTGTCTGGAGGTCTTCCTGAGGCTCCAGAGGAGCGGGTCCACTCAGAGTCTGAGGCCGAAACGGGTCCCCTACTCGGACTGAATGGTGCAGTTGGTGGCCCCCTGTCTGGAGGTCTTCCTGAGGCCCCAGAGGAGCGGGTCCACTCAGAGTCTGAGGCCGAAACGGGTCCCCTACTCGGCCTAAGTGGTGCAGTTAGTGGGCCCCCTGTCTGGAGGTCTTGGTGAGGCTCCAGAGGAGCGGGACCACTCAGAGTCTGAGGCCGGAACGGTTCCCCTACTCGGCCTGAGTGGTGCAGTTAGTGGGTCCCCTGTCTGGAGGTCTTCCTGAGGCTCCAGAGGAGCGGGACCACTCAGAGTCTGAGGCCGAAACGGGTCCCCTACTCGGCCTGAGTGGTGCAGTTAGTGGGCCCCCTGTCTGGAGGTCTTCCTGAGGCTCCAGAGGAGCGGGACCACTCAGAGTCTGAGGCCGAAACGGGTCCCCTACTCGGCCTAAGTGGTGCAGTTAGTGGGCCCCCTGTCTGGAGGTCTTCCTGAGGCTCCAGAGGAGCGGGACCACTCAGAGTCTGAGGCCGAAACGGGTCCCCCATTCGGCCAAAGTGGTGCAGTTGGTGGCCCCCTGTCTGGAGGTCTTCCTGAGGCTCCAGAGTAGAGGGACCACTCAGAGTCTGAGTCCGAAACGGGTCCCCTACTCGGACTGGGTGGTGCAGTGAGTCGGTGTGAGCCTGGAGGAATGAAAATCCAAGCGTTATTTTTCTAAGTTCTTTTTTTGCTAGACTCCCATGGGTTCGTTTTAGACTACCATGGGTTGTGTTTAGAATCCCATGGGTTCATTTTAGACTCCCATGGGTTCGTTTTAGACTACCAGGGATGGTAATATATACCAGGGGTGTCGAAAATAAGAAGTTTCACAGTCCGCTCACTGTGGATTTATGGGCTTCGCCTGATACCGTTTTGTGGGCCTGTTTTGAAGGACATACCCCCATCCTAGTATAGGTCGGAGACAG
>NW_027641654.1:17500-22500 GCF_949987615.1 Pollachius pollachius
GAGGTCTTCCTGAGGCTCCAGAGGAGCAGGACCACGTGGCGTCTAAGGCCGAAACGGGTCCCCTGGTCGGACTGAGTGGTGCCGTTGGTGACCCCCGGTCTGGAGGTCTTCCTGAGGCTCCAGAGGAGCAGGACCACGTGGCGTCTAAGGCCGAAACGGGTCCCCTGGTCGGACTGAGTGGTGCAGTTGGTGGTCCACGGTCTGGAGGTCTTCCTGAGGCTCCAGAGGAGCGGGACCACGTGGCGTCTAAGGCCGACACGGGTCCCCTACTCGGCCCGAGTGGTGCAGTTGGTGGTCCACGGTCTGGAGGTCTTCCTGAGGCTCCAGAGGAGCGGGACCACGTGGCGTCTAAGGCCGAAACGGGTCCCCTACTCGGCCCGAGTGGTGCAGTTGGTGGTCCACGGTCTGGAGGTCTTCCTGAGGCTCCAGAGGAGCGGGACCACGTGGCGTCTAAGGCCGAAACGGGTCCCCTACTCGGCCCGAGTGGTGCAGTTGGTGGTCCACGGTCTGGAGGTCTTCCTGAGGCTCCAGAGGAGCGGGACCACTTGCCGTCTAAGTCCGAAACGGGTCCCCCATTCGGCCTAAGTGGTGCAGTTGTCGGCCCCCTGTCTGGGGGTCTTCCTGAGGCTCCAGAGGAGCGGGACCACTCAGAGTCTGAGGCCGAAACGGGTCCCCTTCTCGGCCAAAGTGGGGCAGTTAGTGGCCCCCTGTCTGGAGGTCTTCCTGAGGCTCCAGAGCAGCGGGTCCACTCAGAGTCTGAGGCCGAAACGGGTCCCCTTCTCGGCCTAAGTGGGGCAGTTGGTGGCCCCAGGTCTGGAGGTCTTCCTGCGGCTCCAGAGGAGCGGGACCACGCAGAGTCTGAGGCCGAAACGGGTCCCCTACTCGGCCTAAGTGGTGCAGTTGGTGGCCCCCTGTCTGGGGGTCTTCCTGAGGCTCCAGAGGAGCGGGACCACTCAGAGTCTGAGGCCGAAACGGGTCCCCTTCTCGGCCTAAGTGGGGCAGTTAGTTGCCCCCTGTCTGGAGGTCTTCCTGAGGCTCCAGAGCAGCGGGTCCACTCAGAGTCTGAGGCCGAAACGGGTCCCCTTCTCGGCCTAAGTGGGGCAGTTGGTGGCCCCAGGTCTGGAGGTCTTCCTGCGGCTCCAGAGGAGCGGGACCACGCAGAGTCTGAGGCCGAAACGGGTCCCTTACTCGGCCTAAGTGGGGCAGTGGGTGGCCCCCTGTCTGGAGGTCTTCCTGATGCTCCAGAGGAGCGGGACCACGCAGAGTCTGAGGCCGAAACGGGTCCCCTACTCGGCCTAAGTGGGGCAGTTGGTGGCCCCCTGTCTGGAGGTCTTCCTGATGCTCCAGAGGAGCGGGACCACTCCGAGTCTGAGTCCGAAACGGGTCCCCTATTCGGCCTAAGTGGTGCAGTTGGTGGCCCCCTGTCTGGAGGTCTTCCTGAGGCTCCAGAGCAGCGGGTCCACTCAGAGTCTTTGGCCGAAACGGGTCCCCTTCTCGGCCTAAGTGGGGCAGTTGGTGGGCCCCAGGTCTGGAGGTCTTCCTGAGGCTCCAGAGGAGCGGGACCACGCAGAGTCTGAGGCCGAAACGGGTCCCCTATTCGGCCTAAGTGGGGCAGTCGGTGGCCCCCTGTCTGGGGGTCTTCCTGCAGCTCCAGAGGAGCGGGACCACGCAGAGTCTGAGTCCGAAACGGGTCCCCTATTCGGCCTAAGTGGTGCAGTTGGTGGCCCCCTGTCTGGAGGTCTTCCTGAGGCTCCAGAGCAGCGGGTCCACTCAGAGTCTGAGTCCGATATGGGTCCCCTACTCGGACTGAGTTGTGCAGTGAGTCGGTGTGAGCCTGGAGGAATGAAAATCCAAGCGTTATTTTTCTAAGTTCTTTTTTTGCTAGACTCCCATGGGTTCGTTTTAGACTACCATGGGTTGTGTTTAGAATCCCATGGGTTCATTTTAGACTCCCATGGGTTCGTTTTAGACTACCAGGGATGGTAATATATACCAGGGGTGTCGAAAATAAGAAGTTTCACAGTCCGCTCACTGTGGATTTATGGGCTTCGCCTGATACCGTTTTGTGGGCCTGTTTTGCAGGACAGTGGTTGTTTGGCATATAGGAAAGGTGGCCCCTGGCCCTGGAGGTCTTCCTGAGGCTCCAGAGGAGCGGGACCACGTGGCGTCTAAGGCCGAAAGGTGTCCCCTGGTCGGACTGAGTGGTGCCGTTGGTGGCCCCCGGTCTGGAGGTCTTCCTGAGGCTCCAGAGGAGCGGGACCACGTGGCGTCTAAGGCCGAAACGGGTCCCCTACTCGGCCCAAGTGGTGCAGTTGGTGGCCCCTGGTCTGGGGGTCTCTAGAACCATCCAGGGGTGCGGGACCACTTGGCGTCTAAGTCCGAAACGGGTCCCCTACTCGGCCCATGTGGTGCAGTTAGTGGGCCCCCTGTCTGGAGGTCTTCCTGAGGCTCCAGAGGAGCGGGTCCACTCAGAGTCTGAGGCCGAAACGGGTCCCCTACTCGGCCTGAGTGGTGCAGTTGGTGGCCCCCTGTCTGGAGGTCTTCTTGAGGCTCCAGAGGAGCGGGTCCACTCAGAGTCTGAGGCCGAAACGGGTCCCCTACTCGGCCTAAGTGGTGCAGTTGGTGGCCCCCTGTCTGGGGGTCTTGGTGAGGCTCCAGAGGAGCGGGTCCACTCAGAGTCTGAGGCCGAAACGGGTCCCCTACTCGGCCTAAGTGGTGCAGTAAGCGGGCCCCCTGTCTGGAGGTCTTCCTGAGGCTCCAGAGGAGCGGGACCACTCAGTGTCTGAGGCCGAAACGGGTCCCCTACTCGGCCTGAGTGGTGCAGTTGGTGGCCCCCTGTCTGGAGGTCTTCTTGAGGCTCCAGAGGAGCGGGTCCACTCAGAGTCTGAGGCCGAAACGGGTCCCCTACTCGGCCTAAGTGGTGCAGTTGGTGGCCCCCTGTCTGGGGGTCTTGGTGAGGCTCCAGAGGAGCGGGTCCACTCAGAGTCTGAGGCCGAAACGGGTCCCCTACTCGGCCTAAGTGGTGCAGTAAGCGGGCCCCCTGTCTGGAGGTCTTCCTGAGGCTCCAGAGGAGCGGGACCACTCAGTGTCTGAGGCCGAAACGGGTCCCCTACTCGGCCTGAGTGGTGCAGTTGGTGGCCCCCTGTCTGGAGGTCTTCTTGAGGCTCCAGAGGAGCGGGTCCACTCAGAGTCTGAGGCCGAAACGGGTCCCCTACTCGGCCTAAGTGGTGCAGTTAGTGGGCCCCCTGTCTGGAGGTCTTCCTGAGGCTCCAGAGGAGCGGGACCACTCAGAGTCTGAGGCCGAAACGGGTCCCCCATTCGGCCTAAGTGGTGCAGTTGGTGGCCCCCTGTCTGGAGGTCTTCCTGAGGCTCCAGAGGAGAGGGACCACTCAGAGTCTGAGGCCGAAACGGGTCCCCTACTCGGCCTAAGTGGTGCAGTTGGTGGCCCCCTGTCTGGAGGTCTTCCTGAGGCTCCAGAGGAGCGGGTCCACTCAGAGTCTGAGGCCGAAACGGGTCCCCTACTCGGCCTAAGTGGTGCAGTTAGTGGGCCCCCTGTCTGGAGGTCTTCCTGAGGCTCCAGAGGAGTGGGTCCACTCAGAGTCTGAGGCCGAAACGGGTCCCCTACTCGGCCTAAGTGGTGGAGTTAGTGGGCCCCCTGTCTGGAGGTCTTCCTGAGGCTCCAGAGGAGCGGGTCCACTCAGAGTCTGAGGCCGAAACGGGTCCCCTACTCGGACTGAATGGTGCAGTTGGTGGCCCCCTGTCTGGAGGTCTTCCTGAGGCCCCAGAGGAGCGGGTCCACTCAGAGTCTGAGGCCGAAACGGGTCCCCTACTCGGCCTAAGTGGTGCAGTTAGTGGGCCCCCTGTCTGGAGGTCTTGGTGAGGCTCCAGAGGAGCGGGACCACTCAGAGTCTGAGGCCGGAACGGTTCCCCTACTCGGCCTGAGTGGTGCAGTTAGTGGGTCCCCTGTCTGGAGGTCTTCCTGAGGCTCCAGAGGAGCGGGACCACTCAGAGTCTGAGGCCGAAACGGGTCCCCTACTCGGCCTGAGTGGTGCAGTTAGTGGGCCCCCTGTCTGGAGGTCTTCCTGAGGCTCCAGAGGAGCGGGACCACTCAGAGTCTGAGGCCGAAACGGGTCCCCTACTCGGCCTAAGTGGTGCAGTTAGTGGGCCCCCTGTCTGGAGGTCTTCCTGAGGCTCCAGAGGAGCGGGACCACTCAGAGTCTGAGGCCGAAACGGGTCCCCCATTCGGCCAAAGTGGTGCAGTTGGTGGCCCCCTGTCTGGAGGTCTTCCTGAGGCTCCAGAGTAGAGGGACCACTCAGAGTCTGAGTCCGAAACGGGTCCCCTACTCGGACTGGGTGGTGCAGTGAGTCGGTGTGAGCCTGGAGGAATGAAAATCCAAGCGTTATTTTTCTAAGTTCTTTTTTTGCTAGACTCCCATGGGTTCGTTTTAGACTACCATGGGTTGTGTTTAGAATCCCATGGGTTCATTTTAGACTCCCATGGGTTCGTTTTAGACTACCAGGGATGGTAATATATACCAGGGGTGTCGAAAATAAGAAGTTTCACAGTCCGCTCACTGTGGATTTATGGGCTTCGCCTGATACCGTTTTGTGGGCCTGTTTTGAAGGACATACCCCCATCCTAGTATAGGTCGGAGACAGTAGGTGCACAGTCAATAGGTGACTGCTGGTGCCCCGTCCCTTCAGCCCACGGACCCAAGCGGTCCGGCATGTTGGCGAGCGTCCGACGGAAATGGTCTAAGCGGCACACCTCAGTGAGGGCCCCAGTGTGGCTTTCGTTCCACACGAAGGGTGCCTCACAACGTGTGCCCGAATCCAGTGCTCCTGCCTTTTGGTGGGTGTGCTAGACGACGCGAGTAGCCGAGTAGCCCCGTCTGTCCTAGGTGTCCTGCGAGGGCGGGCCGTGGTTACGGAGAGGTCGGCCTCATACGGGTGTCCGACTTTACATCCTTGGATGTTCTCCTTACGGCCACGGTTCGCCT